>NC_053395.1:103954389-104278980 GCF_905171765.1 Bufo bufo | reverse complement strand
GACAGCTTCAAACAGCTCATGTCGCTTGCTGTCCCACAGTATGTTGTTCCCAGCCGGCACTACTTCTCCAAGAGAGCCATGCCTTCCCTGCACAACCAAGTATCCGATAAAATCAAGTGTGCACTGCGTAACGCCATCTGTGGCAAGGTCCACCTAACCACAGATACGTGGACCAGTAAGCAAGGCTAGGGACGCTATATCTCCCTAACTGCACACTGGGTAAATGTAGTGGCGGCTGGGCCCCAGGCGGAGAGCTGTTTGGCGCACGTCCTTCCGCCGCCAAGGATCGCAGGGCAACATTCTTTGCCTCCTGTCTCCTCCTCCTCCTACTCAGCTTCCTCCTCCTCTTCTTCCACCTGCTCATCCAGTCAGCCACACACCTTCAACACCAACTTCAGCACAGCCCGGGGTAAACGTCAGCAGGCCATTCTGAAACTCATTCTGAAACATATATGTTTGGGGGACAGGCCCCACAAAGCACAGGAGTTGTGGCGGGGTATAGAACAACAGACCGACGAGTGGTTGCTGCCGATGAGCCTCAAGCCCGGCCTCTGGGACTAGCCGGTTTGACGCACATCCCTTGCCTGGCGCATGTGCTGAATTTGGTGGTGCATAAGTTCATTCGCAACTACCCCGACATGTTAGAGCTGCTGCATAAAGTGCGGGCCGTCTGTTCGCACTTCCGGCGTTCACATCCTGCCGCTGCTCGCCTGTCTGCGCTACAGCGGAACTTCGGCCTTCCCGCTCACCGCCTCATATGCGACGTGCCCACCAGGTGGAACTCCACCTTGCACATGCTGGACAGACTGTGCGAGCAGCAGCAGGCCATAGTGGAGTTTCAGCTGCAGCACGCACGGGTCAGTCGCACTGCGGAACAGCACCACTTCACCACCAATGACTGGGCCTCCATGCGAGACCTGTGTGCCCTGTTGCGCTGTTTCAAGTACTCCACCAACATGGCCAGTGGCGATGACGCCGTTATCAGCGTTACAATACCACTTCTATGTCTCCTTGAGAAAACACTTAGGGCGATGATGGAAGAGGAGGTGGCCCAGGAGGAGGAGGAGGAAGAGGGGTCATTTTTAGCACTTTCAGGCCAGTCTCTCCGAAGTGACTCAGAGGGAGGTTTTTTGCAACAGCAGAGGCCAGGTACAAATGTGGCCAGACAGGGCCCACTACTGGAGGACGAGGATGAGGAGGAGGTGGATGAGGATGAAGCATGTTCACAGCGGGGTGGCACCCAACGCAGCTCGGGCCCATCACTGGTGCGTGGCTGGGGGAAATCGCAGGACGATGACGATACGCCTCCCACAGAGGACAGCTTGTCCTTACCTCTGGGCAGCCTGGCACACATGAGCGACTACATGCTGCAGTGCCTGCACAACGACAATAGAGTTGCCCACATTTTAACGTGTGCGGACTACTGGGTTGCCACCCTGCTGGATCCACGATACAAAGACAATGTGCCCACCTTACTTCCTGCACTGGAGCGTGATAGGAAGATGCGCGAGTACAAGTGCACGTTGGTAGACGCGCTACTGAGAACATTCCCAAATGTCACAGGGGAACAAGTGGAAGCCCAAGGCGAAGGCAGAGGAGGAGCAAGAGGTCGCCAACGCAGCTGTGTCACGGCCAGCTCCTCTGAGGGCAGGGTTAGCATGGCAGAGATGTGGAAAAGTTTTGTCACCACGCCACAGCTAACTGCACCACCACCTGATACAGAACGTGTTAGCAGGAGGCAACATTTCACTAACATGGTGGAACAGTACCTGTGCACACCCCTCCACGTACTGACTTATGGTTCGGCCCCATTCAACTTCTGGGTCTCCAAATTGTCCACGTGGCCAGAGCTAGCCTTTTATGCCTTGGAGGTGCTGGCCTGCCCGGCGGCCAGCGTTTTGTCTGAACGTGTATTCAGCACGGCAGGGGGCGTCATTACAGACAAACGCAGCCGCCTGTCTACAGCCAATGTGGACAAGCTGACGTTCATAAAAATGAACCATGCATGGATCCCACAGGACCTGTCCATCCCTTGTGCAGATTAGACATTAACTACCTCCCCTTAACCATATATTATTGTACTCCAGGGCACTTCCTCATTCAATCCTATTTTTATTTTCATTTTACCATTAGATTGCGGGGAAATCCAAAGTTCAATGAACCTCTCCTCTGTCTGGGTGCCGGGGCCTAAAAATATCTGACAGTGGCCTGTTCCAGTGGTGGGTGACATGAAGCCTGATTCTCTGCTATGACATGAAGACTGATTCTCTGCTGACATGAAGCCAGATTCTCTGCTATGGGACCTCTCTCCTCTGCCTGGGTGCCTGGGCCTAAATATCTGACAATGAACTGTTCCAGTGGTGGGTGACGTGAAGCCTGATTCTCTGCTATGGGACCTCTGTCCTCTGCCTGGGTGCCTGGGCCTAAATATCTGACAATGGACTGTTCC
Source organism: Bufo bufo (assembly GCF_905171765.1). NCBI lineage: Eukaryota > Metazoa > Chordata > Amphibia > Anura > Bufonidae > Bufo > Bufo bufo. The sequence continues at coordinate 104,276,531 of NC_053395.1, read as the reverse complement.
AATGTTGGGTGACGTGAAGCATGATTCTCTGCTATGACATGAAGACTGGATCTCTGCTGACATGAAGCCAGATTCTCTGCTATGGGACCTCTCTCCTCTGCCTGGGTGCCTGGGCCTAAATATGTGACAATGTACTGTTCCAGTGGTGGGTGACGTGAAGCCTGATTCTCTGCTATGACATGAAGACTGATTCTCTGCTGACAAGAAGCTAGATTCTCTGCTATGGGACCTCTCTCCTGTGCCTGGGCCTAAATATCTGACAATGGACTGTTCCAGTGGTGGGTGTCGTGAAGCCTGATTCTCTGCTATGGGACCTCTCTCCTCTGCCTGGGTGCCTGGGCCTAAATATCTGACAATGGACTGTTCCAGTGGTGGGTGACGTGAAGCCTGATTCTCTGCTATGACATGAAGACTGATTCTCTGCTGACATGAAGACAGATTCTATGTTATGGGACCTCTCTCCTCTGTCTGGGTGCCGGGGCCTAAATATATGACAATGGACTGTTCCAGTGGTGGTTGACGTGAAGCCTGATTCTCTGCTATGACATGAAGACTGATTCTCTGCTGACATGAAGCCTGAATCTCTGTTATGGGACCTCTCTACTCTGTCTGGGTGCCGGGGCCTAGAAATATCTGACAGTGTCCTGTTCCAGTGGTGGGTGACATGAAACCTGATTCTCTGCTATGACATGAAGACTGATTCTCTGCTGAGTCGCTGACATGAAGCCTGAATCTCTGTTATGGGACCTCTCTCCTCTGTCTGGGTGCCGGGGCCTAAATTATATGACAATGGACTGTTCCAATGTTGGGTGACGTGAATTATGATTCTCTGCTATGACATGAAGATTGATTCTCTGCTGACATGAAGCCAGATTCTATGTTATGGGACCTCTCTCCTCTGTCTGGGTGCCGGGGCCTAAATTATCTGACAATGGACTGTTCCAGTGGTGGGTGACGTGAAGCCTGATTCTCTGCTATGACATGAAGACTGATTCTCTGCTGACATGAAGCCTGATTCTCTGCTATAGGACCTCTCTCCAATTGATATTGGTTAATTTTTATTTATTTTATTTTTATTCATTTCCCTATCCACATTTGTTTGCAGGGGATTTAACTACATTTTGCTGACTTTTGCAGCCCTCTAGCCCTTTCCTGGGCTGTTTTACAGCCTTTTTAGTGCCGAACAGTTCGGGTCCCCATTGACGTCAATGTGGTTCGGGTTCGGGACGAAGTTCAAGTCGGGTTCGGATCCCGAACCCAAAACATTTCCGGGAAGTTCGGCCGAACTTCTCGAACCCGAACATCCAGGTGTTCGCTCAACTCTAGTTCTGATGTATATGTCCACGTGCCTTTTGGTCTCCCGCGAACACGCAGGGCCTGAAGACATGGGGCTTGCAGAAGAGACCCGTGCCCATATTTAGGTATATATAGACCTTTAAGGTTTAGTTAGGTTCACATTGGTTGGTATTAAGAGTTGAGCGAACACCTGGATGTTCGGGTTCGAGAAGTTCGGCCGAACTTCCCGGAAATGTTCGGGTTCGGGATCTGAACCCGACCCGAACTTCGTCCCGAACCCCATTTTAGTCAATGGGGACCCGAACTTTTCGGCACTAAAAAGGCTGTAAAACAGCCCAGGAAAGGGCTAGAGGGCTGCAAAAGGCAGCAAAATGTAGTTAAATCCCCTGCAAACAAATGTGGATAGGAAAATGAATAAAAATAAAAATAAAATAAATAAAAATTAACCAATATCAATTGGAGAGAGGTCCCATAGCAGAGAATCAGGCTTCATGTCAGCAGAGAATCAGTCTTCATGTCATAGCAGAGAATCAGGCTTCATGTCATAGCAGAGAATCAGGCTTCACGTCACCCACCACTGGAACAGTCCATTGTCAGATATTTAGGCCCAGGCACCCAGGCAGAGGAGAGAGGTCCCATAGCAGAGAATCTGGCTTCATGTCAGCAGAGAATCAGTCTTCATGTCATAGCAGAGAATCAGGTTTCACGTCACCCACCACTGGAACAGTCCATTGTCAGATATTTAGGCCCAGGCACCCAGGCAGAGGAGACAGGTCCCATAGCAGAGATTCAGGCTTGATGTCAGCAGAGAATCAGTCTTCATGTCATAGCAGAGAATCATGCTTCACGTCATCCAACATTGGAACAGTCCATTGTCATATAATTTAGGCCCCGGCACCCAGACAGAGGAGAGAGGTCCCATAACATAGAATCTGGCTTCATGTCAGCAGAGAATCAGTCTTCATGTCATAGCAGGGAATCAGGCTTCACGTCACCCACCACTGGAACAGTCCATTGTCAGATATTTAGACCCAGGCAGAGGAGAGAGGTCCCATAGCAGAGAATCTGGCTTCATGTCAGCAGAGAATCAGGCTTCATGTCACCCACCACTGGAACAGGCCACTGTCAGATATTTTTAGGCCCCAGCAGCCAGACAGAGGAGAGGTTCATTCAACTTTGGGTTGCCCCGCAATATAATGGTAAAATGAAAATAAAAATAGGATTGAATAAGGAAGTGCCCTGGAGTACAATAATATATGGTTAAGGGGAGGTAGTTAATGTCTAATCTGCACAAGGGATGGACAGGTCCTGTGGGATCCATGCCTGGTTCATTTTTAAGAACGTCAGCTTGTCCACATTGGCTGTAGACAGGCGGCTGCATTTGTCTGTAATGACGCCCCCTGCCGTGCTGAATACACGTTCAGACAAAACGCTGGCCGCCGGGCAGGCCAGCACCTCCAAGGCATAAAAGGCTAGCTCTGGCCACGTGGACAATTTGGAGACCCAGAAGTTGAATGGGGCCGAACCATCAGTCAGTACGTGGAGGGGTGTGCACAGGTACTGTTCCACCATGTTAGTGAAATGTTGCCTCCTGCTAACACGTTCTGTATCAGGTGGTGGTGCAGTTAGCTGTGGCGTGGTGACAAAACTTTTCCACATCTCTGCCATGCTAACCCTGCCCTCAGGGGAGCTGGCCGTGACACAGCTGCGTTGGCGACCTCTTGCTCCTCCTCTGCCTTCGCCTTGGGCTTCCACTTGTTCCCCTGTGACATTTGGGAATGTTCTCAGTAGCGCGTCTACCAACGTGCACTTGTACTCGCGCATCTTCCTATCACGCTCTAGTGCAGGAAGTAAGGTGGGCACATTGTCTTTGTACCGTGGATCCAGCAGGGTGGCAACCCAGTAGTCCGCACACGTTAAAATGTGGGCAACTCTGCTGTCGTTGCGCAGGCACTGCAGCATGTAGTCGCTCATGTGTGCCAGGCTGCCCAGAGGTAAGGACAAGCTGTCCTCTGTGGGAGGCGTATCGTCATCGTCCTGCGATTCCCCCCAGCCACGCACCAGTGATGGGCCCGAGCTGCGTTGGGTGCCACCCCGCTGTGAACATGCTTCATCCTCATCCACCTCCTCCTCGTCCTCCTCGTCCTCCAGTAGTGGGCCCTGTCTGGCCACATTTGTACCTGGCCTCTGCTGTTGCAAAAAACCTCCCTCTGAGTCACTTCGAAGAGACTCGCCTGAAAGTGCTAAAAATGACCCCTCTTCCTCCTCCTCCTGGGCCACCTCCTCTTCCATCATCGCCCTAAGTGTTTTCTCAAGGAGACATAGAAGTGGTATTGTAACGCTGATAACGGCGTCATCGCCACTGGCCATGTTGGTGGAGTACTCGAAACAGCGCAACAGGGCACACAGGTCTCGCATGGAGGCCCAGTCATTGGTGGTGAAGTGGTGCTGTTCCGCAGTGCGACTGACCCGTGCGTGCTGCAGCTGAAACTCTACTATGGCCTGCTGCTGCTCGCACAGTCTGTCCAGCATGTGCAAGGTGGAGTTCCACCTGGTGGGCACGTCGCATATGAGGCGGTGAGCGGGAAGGCCGAAGTTCCGCTGTAGCGCAGACAGGCGAGCAGCGGCAGGATGTGAACGCCGGAAGTGCGAACAGACGGCCCACACTTTATGCAGCAGCTCTGACATGTCGGGGTAGTTGCGAATGAACTTCTGCACCACCAAATTCAGCACATGCGCCAGGCAAGGGATGTGCGTCAAACCGGCTAGTCCCAGAGCTACAACGAGATTTCGCCCATTATCGCACACCACCAGGCCGGGCTTGAGGCTCACCGGCAGCAACCACTCGTCGGTCTGTTGTTCTATACCCCGCCACAACTCCTGTGCGTTGTGGGGCCTGTCCCCCAAACATATGAGTTTCAGAATGGCCTGCTGACGTTTACCCCGGGCTGTGCTGAAGTTGGTGGTGAAGGTGTGTGGCTGACTGGATGAGCAGATGGAAGAAGAGGAGGAGGAAGCTGAGTAGGAGGAGGAGGAGACAGGAGGCAAAGAATGTTGCCCTGCGATCCTTGGCGGCAGAAGGACTTGCGCCAAACAGCTCTCCGCCTGGGGCCCAGCCGCCACTACATTTACCCAGTGTGCAGTTAGGGAGATATAGCGTCCCTGGCCTTGCTTACTGGTCCACGTATCTGTGGTTAGGTGGACCTTGCCACAGATGGCGTTACGCAGTGCACACTTGATTTTATCGGATACTTGGTTGTGCAGGGAAGGCACGGCTCTCTTGGAGAAGTAGTGCCGGCTGGGAACAACATACTGTGGGACAGCAAGCGACATGAGCTGTTTGAAGCTGTCTGTGTCCACCAGCCTAAATGACAGCATTTCATAGGCCAGTAGTTTAGAAATGCTGGCATTCAGGGCCAGGGATCGAGGGTGGCTAGGTGGGAATTTACGCTTTCTCTCAAATGTTTGTGAGATGGAGAGCTGAACGCTGCCGTGTGACATGGTTGAGATGCTTGGTGACGCAGATGGTGGTGTTGGTGGTACATCCCATGTTTGCTGGGCGGCAGGTGCCAACGTTCCTCCAGAGGCGGAGGAAGAGGCCGAGGCGGCAGCAGCAGAAGAGGCCAAGGCGGCAGCAGCAGAAGAGGTAGCAGGGGGAGCCTGAGTGACTTCCTTGTTTTTAAGGTGTTTACTCCACTGCAGTTCATGCTTTGCATGCAGGTGCCTGGTCATGCAGGTTGTGCTAAGGTTCAGAACGTTAATGCCTCGCTTCAGGCTCTGATGGCACAGTGTGCAAACCACTCGGGTCTTGTCGTCAGCACATTGTTTGAAGAAGTGCCATGCCAGGGAACTCCTTGAAGCTGCCTTTGGGGTGCTCGGTCCCAGATGGCGGCGGTCAGTAGCAGGCGGAGTCTCTTGGCGGCGGGTGTTCTGCTTTTGCCCACTGCTCCCTCTTTTGCTACGCTGTTGGCTCGGTCTCACCACTGCCTCTTCCTCCGAACTGTGAAAGTCAGTGGCACGACCTTCATTCCATGTGGGGTCTAGGACCTCATCGTCCCCTGCATCGTCTTCCACCCAGTCTTGATCCCTGACCTCCTGTTCAGTCTGCACACTGCAGAAAGACGCAGCAGTTGGCACCTGTGTTTCGTCATCATCAGAGACGTGCTGAGGTGGTATTCCCATGTCCTCATCATCAGGAAACATAAGTGGTTGTGCGTTAGTGCATTCTATCTCTTCCACCCCTGGGGAAGGGCTAGGTGGATGCCCTTGGGAAACCCTGCCAGCAGAGTCTTCAAACAGCATAAGAGACTGCTGCATAACTTGAGGCTCAGACAGTTTCCCTGATATGCATGGGGGTGATGTGACAGACTGATGGGCTTGGTTTTCATGCGCCATCTGTGCGCTTTCTGCAGAAGACTGGGTGGGAGATAATGTGAACGTGCTGGATCCACTGTCGGCCACCCAATTGACTAATGCCTGTACCTGCTCAGGCCTTACCATCCTTAGAACGGCATTGGGCCCCACCAAATATCGCTGTAAATTCTGCTGGCTACTGGGACCCGAGGTAGTTGGTTCACTAGGACGTTTAGCTGTGGCAGAACGGCCACGTCCTCTCCCAGCACCAGAGGGTCCACTAACACCACCACGACCATGTCCGCGTCCCTTACTAGATGTTTTCCTCATTGTTACCGTTCACCACAATAAGAAAAATATTATTTGGCCCAATGTATTGAATTCAAATTCAGGCCTTTTTACAGACACCTACACTCTGGCTATCTATTTAGGTACCGTATTACACTAATAAAGGCACAGCAGTAACGACAGATTTAGCTGAATATAAATTTGAGGCCTAGTATTTAGGCGCTGGATGACAGGTATACGTTTACGGACAGAATTAGACTTGGAATTGCACAGTAGCGTGTGTGTGAAGTTATTGAGAATAACCCTATCTGCACCTTGAATCTTATATACCCTTTTAGGGATAGATTTAAAGTAAGCCTGATACAGCAGAAACCACTAATTTAGAGAATTGCAAAATTGGGAATTGTATTTCAACCCAGAACAAAAACTGTGCTTTCACGGACACTAAATAACTTGACCAGCTAAAGCAATAATGACAGATTTGGATGAATATAAATTTGAGGCCTATTTTTTAGGCGCTAGGTGACAGGTATACATTTACACACAGTATTAGACTTGGAATTGCACAGTAGCGTGTGTGTGAAGTTATTGAGAATGACCCTATCAGCACCTTGAATCTAATATACCCTTTTAGGGATAGATTTAAATAACCACACTATTGATGGTTAAATGGACTTTGTGGCAGCTTGCCCCTGATGTAGGATATAGCCAAAAAATAACCACACTATTGATGGTTAAATGGACTTGGTGGCAGCTTGCCCCTGATGTAGGATATAGCCAAAAAAATAACCACACTATTGATGGTTAAATGGACTTGGTGGCAGCTTGCCCTTGATGTAGGATATAGCCAAAAAATAACCACACTATTGATGGTTAAATGGACTTGGTGACAGCTTGCCCCTGATGTAGGATATAGCAAAAAATAACCTCACTATTGATGGTTAAATGGACTTGGTGGCAGCTTGTGCTGGCGCACCACAAGCCACAAAATGGCCGCCGATCACCCCAGAAAAAAAGTGACTGAAAAACGCTCTGGGCAGCCTAAAAACAGTGAGCAATTGAATAGCAGCATTTCAATGATCCACAGCTGTAGATCGATCACTGTCTTAAGTGTTTTGGAGGAGTTAATCACTGCCTAATCTCGCCATAACTTCGCAGCTGCAACCTCTCCCTACACTTGTAACAGCAGAGTGACGTGCAGCGCTACGTGACCCAAGCTTATATAGAGGCTGGGTCACATGCTGCACTGGCCAATCACAGCCATTCCAATAGTAGGCATGGCTGTGATGGCCTCTTGGGGCAAGTAGTATGATGCTTGTTGATTGGCTGCTTTGCAGACTTTCAAAATGTGCCAAGAAAGCGCCGAACACCGAACCCGGACTTTTACGAAAATGTTCGGGTTCGGGTCCGTGTCACGGACACCCCAAAATTCGGTACGAACCCGAACTATACAGTTCAGGTTCGCTCATCCCTAGTTGGTATATATACATTTCTGTATGGTAATTAACTTTACTAAAATCTTCACAGTTGAGACTTTTATGATGTAGCCTAAGCCGTTCGGTTTGTTGACGGCTGCACCATAGAGTAATCTTGTTCTGATTGTTGCACTATTGATGTAATTTATTTTCTGTGATACACTTATATTGTATTATATATACACTACATACGGGAAAGGGTTTTGATGTATATGTCCAGCTGCTCTCATGGTCTCCCGCAAACACGGAGGGCCTGAAGGCATGAGGCTTGCAGAAGAAATCTGTACCCATATTTAGGTATATATGGACCTTTAATGTTTAGCTAGGTTCACGTTGTTTAATATATACAGTTGTTTTAAAAATTATTCAACCCCCACTGAAATTTAGTGTTTTGGCCAGTTTGACATTAATTTTGATCATTTCAGTCATCTTGTTTACAATTAAATCAAAGAGGCACTTGTAAGTCAGACAAATATAACATAACATTTATAATGAAATAACCACAAATGTCTTTTCTGTGCTCACATCATTATCAGTTTTATTCAACCCCCAAGTGACATTCAATCTTAGTACTTAGTACAACATCCTTTTCCAGTTATAACAGCTTTTAAACGTGAAGCATAGCTTGACACAAGTGTCTTGCAGCGATCTACGGGTATCTTCGCCCATTCTTCATGGGCAAAAGCCTCCAGTTCAGTCACATTCTTAGGCTTCGCGCTGCAACTGCTTTCTTTAAGTCCCACCAGAGGTTCTCAATCGGATTTAAGTCTGGTGACTGCGATGGCCACTTCAAAATGTTCCAGCCTTTAATCTGCAACAATGCTCTAGTGGACTTGGAGGTATGCTTGGGATCATTGTCCTGTTGAAAGGTCCAACGTCTCCCAAGCCTCAGGTTTGTGACTGACTGCATCACATTTTCATCCAATATCTCCTGGTACTGAAGAGAATTCATGGTACCTTGCACACGCTGAAGCTTCCCTGTACCTGTAGAAGCAAAACAGCCCCAAAGCATGATTGACCCCCCGCCATGCTTCACAGTAGGCAAGGTGTTCTTTTCTTCATAGGCCTTGTTTTTCCTCCTCCAAAACATAGTGTTGATCCATGGGCCCAAACAGTTCTAATTTTGTTTCATCAGTCCACAGAATACTATCCCAAAACTTTTGTGGTTTGTCCACATGACTTTTGGCATACTGCAGTCGACTCTTCGTATTCTTTGGAGACAGCAAGGGGGTGCACCTGGGAGTTCTGGCATGGAGGCCTTCATTACACAGTGTGAGCCTTATTATCTGAGCTGAAACTTCAGTACCCACATCTGACAAATCTTTTTTCAGTTCCTCAGCAGTCACACGGGGACTTTTCTCCACTTTGCGCTTCAGGTAGCGGTCAGCAGTCGAAGTCAGCATCTTCTTTCTGCCACGACCAGGTAGCGTTTCAACAGTGCCCTTTGCCTTGAATTTGCGAATGATGCTTCCTATGGTGTCTCTTGGTATGTTTAACATCTTTGCAATCTTCTTATAGCCATTGCCCTTCCTGTGAAGAGAAATCACCTCTTCTCTTGTCTTCCTGGACCATTCTCTTGACTTCACCATGTTTCTAAACACACCAGTAAATGTCTAGAGGGAGATGAGTATCACAGTCCTTTTAAATCTGCCTAATTAGTGCTTATTATGCTTCATTGCTGCTCCTTGACATCCACAGGTGTTTTCAATACCTGATCGAAAACACTTGAATGAACCTCTGTTCTTAAGAGTGGTAGTCTTTAAGGGGTTGAATAATTGTGTCAATGAAGAAATCACAAAAAAAAACATTTAAAACTGTATTACAAAAACAATTGATGTCATTTTAGTTGCATTTGGTTCTTTAAAAAGTCCTTGTAAGATTTCATTTTGAACACAATTACAAATGTACACTAAATTCCCTAAAACCCTTTACAGCAGGGGTGCACAACATGCGGCCCGCACAGCCAGTTTTTGCGGCCCCCGTACTCCTGCACAGAGACACAGCTGATCGTCTGCCTCTGCGATCAGCGCGTCTCTGTGAAAAATAAAGCCGGCTCTGAAGCCCCGCCCCCTGCAGCTTGCTTTCACTTGATTCGGCTCCAGCCCGAGCGCTCGGAATGCCCCGCCCCCTGAAGCTGCGCTCACTACTCACCGCCTCCCAGAGCAACACACAGGTCCCCCGCCTCCCCCCGACGTCTCACGACTGGGCGCTCCCTCGTGTGCCTGCACCGCATCACATACTGGGCCAATCAGCATTAGCAGTGTGCAAATACCTGCTGCTGATTGGCCCAGTGTATTGCTGGCAGGCAGCAGGTGCGCATCCTCCAGGCTGGAAGAAGTTATTGATTTGTTCTGCCCGCACACCTCACCAGTGCCACCCAAAACATTAATACCACAGCCATTCTGGACCTGTGCCACTGCAGCCCGTCCACACAGTAAGGACACCGCCCCAGCCACAATCTTTACATACAACCAGGGATTCTATTAAAAAAACTTAAAGGGGTATTCCAATCATGGACAATGGGGGCATATCGCTAGGATATGCCCCCATTGTCTTATAGGTGCGGTCCCACCACTGGGACCAGCACCTATATTGAGAATGGAGCGGGGAGCGCTGTGTCGGGAGGACCCCAGATTTCCCGGGGTCCGTCCACCACCAAGCGCTTCTCCCCGCCTCTCCCATAGATAGTGAATGGGAGAGTACCGCGCATGCGCGGCCCATGCTCCCATTCATTTTTATGAGGCCGACGGAAATAGCTGAGCCAGCACTCGGTTATTTTCGGCGGCCCCATAGAAATGAATTGAGGGAGGCTGCGCATGCGCAGTGTGCCCGCCTCACTTTTGGGGCTCCATTCTCTATATAGGTGCGGGTTCCAGCGGTGGGACCAGCACCTATAAGACAATGGGGGCATATGCTGCTAGCGATATGCCCCCATTGTCCATGATGGGAATACCCCAAGTCATTAAAAAACCTTACCCCACGTGACTTCCAGGGGTGTGCGCCTCCGCGCAAATGCAGTACCAGGGCATGGGTAAGCTAAAATTACAGTGAGCATTGACTCATGGATGCGCCCACGGACACCGCGCATGCGCTCTCAGTGTTAAGGAGATCTGACAGTCTTTTTTCTTGTAAAATCTCCTTACCCTCACTACACAGCGCGCGTCAGATTCATTACTGGCTGGCTTCGATCAGGATCAGGTCGGTCTCTATGTGCAGTGAGGGTAAGGAGATTTTACAATCCGCGCGTGCGCTCTCAGGGGTAAGGAGAATTAACAAGACAAAAGACCGTCAGATCTCCTTACCCCTGAGAGCGCATGTGCGGTGTCCGTGGGCGTATCCATGAGTCAATGCTCACTGTAATTTTAGCTTACCCATGCCCTGGTACTGCATTTGCGCAGAGGCGCACCACCCGCGGAAGTCACTGGGGTTGTGTTTTTTAACAACGTAAGATTTTTTGATAGATCACTGGATCTTTAATGAAAAAAAAATCTGTACTAATAACAGTCTCTCTTAGCACTTGCATAATAAAAATTTTTTGAATGGACCCCCCAGCTGTCTGGCACCTCTGACCAGCAGAGACACTTGACTTCTTCCATAATACAGTCCAAATTCCAATTATTGTCCATAGACAAGTCATGAATATATATGTACATTGTACATATGAATGGAAATTTAAGTTATGGCTATTGTAAAGTGGCGAGAAAAAATTCAAAAATGAAAATGGGCTGGTACTTAAAGGGCTATCCAGGAATAGATATATTACTGGCTGCGCGAGATTTCATGGGCATGGAAGGAGGACGCAAGGATCGTGGGGTGAATAAATTACATGACGTTGTGGAGGGGGCAGCGCCGTTCGGCTCAGATGTGGGAGTACATTTATTTATGAGGAGGCGTGCAGGGCTTGAAATAAAGGCGGGCTGGGCACTGCAGGGGGCGTTACTGGGCACTAGAGGAGAGGAAAATAGCCCCTCTGGGCACCTTGAAGGTTAATTAGCATATCTGAAAAATCGCTTTTTTTATCAAAATGACAACTTGAATAAAAGAAAAGACACATGCTGGAATGAAGGTAGTTTATTGAACATTGCTATGTTAACAGTTTAATATGCTCAAACTAGGTGACAGATTCCCTAGTTAAAGGATATCATGTCATTAATTAGTGCACAGTTAAACCTTATTTGAAAGTTTAAAATGTAACTGTCATTTTATTTTTGTAATGTATCGGGGCTGTGATACTGACCATTTTTGTAATATAATTTAAATTGTACATTTCTATTAGAAAATTAGCTCTAAAGTGGCCCTTTCTCAGCCTTAGCAGCGCTCCTCTGTCTTCTGCTTACATAACACAGTCAGTGTTGAGCTCGTCTCCACAGTTATATAAACAGAAGACAGAGGAGCGCTGCTAAGGCTCAAAATGGGCCACTTTAGAGCTATTTTTCTAATAGACAATTTCAGTAATTAAAGTATATTATAAAAATGGTCAATATAACTGCCCTGATACATTACAAAAAAAAAAAAAAAAGACAGTTACATTATAAATTTTCCTGTTCCTCAACCTATATGTGATATGTTTTTCACAGATCTGAGACAGCTAAGGGTCTTTGCTGCACATAACTAAAATGGATGCTGCAGGCAGTGCAAAGAAGAGAAAAATTACAGATGAGAACAGGAAATTTAATGAGACCTGGACAGAAAAGTTCTTCTTTATTGAAGAAAGAGGAAAGCTAGTTTGCTTAATTTGCAAAAGTGTAGTTGCAGTGTCGAAGGAATTCAATGTTAAGCGGCACTACGAAACCAAACATTCCAATTTTGAGCAATTTAAGGGAGAATTGCGCAAACAGAAGATCTTATCTTTACAGCGCAGCTTAACTGTACAGCAGACTATGTTCACCAAGATATCTAAAGAAAGTGAAATGGCTATGGAAGTTAGTTATGAAATATCAGAATTGATTGCAAAGTCTTCCAGACCATTCACAGATGGTGACTTTGTAAAAAAGTGCCTCGTTGTTTCTTCACAGAAACTATGCCCAGAGTCTGTTAAAAAATTTGAATCTATTAGCCTCAGTCGTATGACTGTTCAACGCAGGATTGCTGATATGGCTGCAGATGTTTCAGGACAGACAGAAGAAAAGGCAAAAAAATTTATTTTCTTTTCTCTGGCAGCAGATGAGTCAACAGATATCAGTTCCACTGCTCAACTACTGGTTTTTATTCGGGGGATCACCACAGATTTTCATATTTTTGAGGGATTACTTGGAATGATCTCATTTCAAGGGCAAACAAAGGGAAGTGATTTGTTAAGCGGTATATTGGAATTATGTGCCAAGATGGATCTAGATTTAAGTAAGCTAGTTGGAATTGTTACTGATGGAGCTCCAGCCATGATAGGCTCCAAAAGTGGTATGGTTTCTTTGTTAAGGCAACACCTCGGAGAGCACAAGCACCATCTGATTCAGTTTCATTGCATCATCCACCAACAATCCCTGTGTGGAAAAGAGCTTGGATTTGAAAATGTAATGAAAGTTGTTGTCAGTGTTGTCAACTTCATAAAATCGCGAGGACTTAACCATCGGCAGTTTAAATCTTTTCTAGAAGAGATTGATGCTGAATATCAGGACCTAGTTTTTTATACAGAAGTAAGGTGGATGAGCCGGGGGAAAACATTGCAACGTTTTTTTGAATTGTTGGAAGAAATAAAATTATTTCTTGTTCGGAAGGATAAAATAGTTGAAGAACTACAAGATGACAAGTGGCTGTGTGACCTTGCTTTCTTGGTAGACATCACACAACATCTGAATGCACTGAATGCAAAACTACAAGGGAAAAATCAGTTTGTTAGTAATCTTTGTAACTATATCTTTGCATTTCAATCCAAACTAAAATTGTTCCAATCTCACCTTGAAAATGGCAATCTTGTGCATTTCCCAGCATGCAGACAAAAATGTGTCAGTGGCGCAAACATGTCTGAGTATGTCGCAAAACTTGCACATCTCCAGTCCATATTTGAGCACCGCTTCACTGATTTTAAAAATGAGAAAAAGGGTTTTGAAATGTTTGCAGACCCATTTTCAGTTATTCCTGATGAAGCACCCCCAGAATTCCAACTGGAACTCATTGATCTTCAGTCATGTGACAGTCTACGAAACAAGTTTAAGGAAGGGGATTTACTTACCTTCTATAAATGTGTGCCAGGAGATGAATATCCCAAATTGTGTGAAAGAGCAGCTATTTATGCCTGCCTGTTTGGGTCAACATACTCTTGCGAGCAGGCATTTTCTATTATGAACATTAGCAAATCAAAATTTAGGAGTAGACTTACTAATGAGAATCTTCAGTCAATTCTGCAACTAGCCACAACTGAACTGAGACCTAACATCCAAAAACTTGCGAAAAATATGCAACCCCAGAAATCACACTAACTCCTCTTTCACAAACTAAAATTTGGTGAAATCAACACCCAGTTGCTTTTATATTTGCAGTTCTAAAGTTTATTTTACTAATCTCTAATTAACATTTAATTAGTACTGTACTGTGCAGTATATGTTATTTAACTGTTACTGGTATGTAAACCTTGTTCTGTTTATTGTGAGCAGGATACATAAATAAACTGCATAACACAGCATATATTTGTACTCCCAATCCTGTCATGAGGAATTTTCTCATATTTTTCATGGCTTTTTAGTAGGCCTCTGTGCCATTCAAAACATGCAGTGGTGCATGAAAATTGTAGTATGAATTAATTGGCAATCCAATGGCGGGTTTACACAGCCTGATTGTAGGTTATCAGGTACGAATGTTACTATGAATGCTTGTTCCTGATAATCGGCCTATGTAAGTGTGCTGCCGATTGGGTGAATTGATCTGTCATGCAGCACATTAAATCTGTGAACAAAGCTCTGCTGTCCAGAAACAATGAATCTGTATGAGGATGAGAGATGGTAGTAGCAATGTAAATGAAGCTTTTCACCTCAACTGATGAGCAGGCAGTTATTGGGAAGGAACCGTTCATAATCAACTGGTCCATCTGCTCCTGTGTGGTATTGCTATATGAATGCATCAATGTATACTAAATATTAATGATGCAAAACAAGTTATAGTTTTCATGCAGTAAACTTTTACAGTTTAAGCAGCTCAATTTTTTTTTGTGGCCCCAGGAGACAGAACAATGCGACAATGCGGCCCTCAGACCAAAATAGGTTGTGCACCCCTGCTTTACAGCATTGGGGGTTGAATAATTTGGAACACAACTGTACGTTTCTGTACACACACACCCATGTTAAGACCTGAGGAGCAGTCCTTAATGTTCACATCCTTTAAACTTAATTGTACACAACTATCTGAAACTTTTTCAAATTCAATTGGAGAAACAGTTTTTCTCCAACTCTTCCACCCTGTTCGTCATCTAGAGTGGAAGTACATACTGTTCCATCCCTAGGTGCTCAAAATTTGTGCACCACAACAGGCAGTATTACTTACACCCTTCTAGTACCGATATTCAACCAGAATATGTACTAGCCAATTGTTACTAATTTTCTTCTCCTTAAAGGGACACTGACAGGCCCAAAAAGCATATTTAGGTATATATATGACAGTACAGGTCTTATAAAGTGTATTAGAATCATCTAAGTATCCCCCCTGTCCACCTTATAACTACAGTAAAATGAAGTTTTACAACCTGCTTGAATCGTGTTCAATCTGCCCAAGGGGCGGTGTTTCATCTCAACTTACGACCAGCCAGCCTCGCCAGAAACGGCCGTTTGAAGCGCCGCCCAGCTCATCAATATTCACTTCGCTGGGCGTCTAGAACGCAAGATCCGGCGCATGCCCAATACAATCCTATGGGCATCGGCCTCCGGCTCATCTTCAGCGCATGCGCCCGGCACCCTCACTGGCCGGGATCGCACCGCGCCTGCGCACAGTCTGCATCTCACGCATAAAGCAGAAGCTGCATCGGCCTCTGAGATGCAGACTGTGCGCAGGCGCGATGCGATCCCGGCCAGTGAGGGTGCCGGGCGCATGCGCTGAAGATGAGCCGGAGGCCGATGCCCATAGGATTGTATTGGGCATGCGCCGGATCTTGCGTTCTAGATGCCCAGCGAAGTGAATATTGATGAGCTGGGCGGCGCTTCAAACGGCAGTTGTGGCAAGGCTGGCTGGGCGCAAGTTGAGATGAAACACCGCCCCTTGGGCAGATTGAACACGATTCAAGCAGGTTATAAAACTTCATTTTACTGTAGTTATAAGGTGGACAGGGGGGATACTTAGATGATTCTAATACACTTTATAAGACCTGTACTGTCATATATATACAGTGGGGGAAATAATTATTTGACCCCTCACTGATTTTGTAAGTTTGTCCAATGACAAAGAAATGAAAAGTCTCAGAACAGTATCATTTCAATGGTAGGTTTATTGTAACAGTGGCAGATAGCACATCAAAAGGAAAATCGAAAAAATAACTTTAAATAAAAGATAGCAACTGATTTGCATTTCATTGAGTGAAATAAGTATTTGAACCCTCTAACAAAAAAAGACTTAATACTTGGTGGAAAAACCCTTGTTTGCAAGCACAGAGGTCAAACGTTTCTTGTAATTGATGACCAAGTTTGCGCACATTTTAGGAGGAATGTTGGTCCACTCCTCTTTGCAGATCATCTCTAAATCCCTAAGGTTTCGAGGCTGTCTCTGTGCAACTCTGAGCTTGAGCTCCCTCCATAGGTTTTCGATTGGATTAAGGTCCGGAGACTGACTAGGCCACTCCATGACCTTAATGTGCTTCTTCTTGAGCCACTCCTTTGTTGCCTTTGCTGTATGTTTTGGGTCATTGTCGTGCTGGAACACCCATCCACGACCCATTTTCAGTTTCCTGGCAGAGGGAAGGAGGTTGTCGCTCAGGATTTCACGATACATGGCTCCGTCCATTTTCCCGTTTATGCGAATAAGTTGTCCTGTGCCCTTAGCAGAAAAACACCCCCAAAGCAAAATGTTTCCACCCCCATGCTTGACGGTGGGGACGGTGTTTTGGGGGTCATAGGCAGCATTTTTCTTCCTCCAAACACAGCGAGTTGAGTTAATGCCAAAGAGCTCTATTTTGGTCTCATCAGACCACAGCACCTTCTCCCAGTCACTCTCTGAATCATTCAGGTGTTCATTGGCAAACTTCAGACGGGCCTGCACATGTGCCTTCCTGAGCAGGGGGACCTTGCGAGCCCTGCAGGATTTTAATCCATTGCGGTGTAATGTGTTTCCAATGGTTTTCTTGGTGACTGTGGTCCCTGCTAATTTGAGGTCATTAACTAACTCCTCCCGTGTAGTTCTAGGATGCTTTTTCACCTTTCTCAGAACCATTGACACCCCACGAGGTGAGATCTTGCGTGGAGCCCCAGAGCGAGGTCGATTGATGGTCATTTTGTGCTCCTTCCATTTTCGAACAATCGCACCAACAGTTGTCACCTTCTCTCCCAGCTTCTTGCTAATGGTTTTGTAGCCCATTCCAGCCTTGTGCAGGTCTACAATTTTGTCTCTGACATCCTTGGACAGCTCTTTGGTCTTTCCCATGTTGGAGAGTTTGGAGTCTGCTTGATTGATTGATTCTGTGGACAGGTGTCTTTTATACAGGTGACTAGTTAAGACAGGTGTCCTTAATGAGGGTGACTAATTGAGTAGAAGTGTCTAACCACTCTGTGGGAGCCAGAACTCTTAATGGTTGGTAGGGGTTCAAATACTTATTTCACTCAATGAAATGCAAATCAGTTGCTATCTTTTATTTAAAGTTTTTTTTTCGATTTTCCTTTTGATGTGCTATCTGCCACTGTTACAATAAACCTACCATTGAAATGATACTGTTCTGAGACTTTTCATTTCTTTGTCATTGGACAAACTTACAAAATCAGTGAGGGGTCAAATAATTATTTCCCCCACTGTATATATATATATATATATATATATATATATATATATACCTAAATATGCTTTTTGGGCCTGTCAGAGTCCCTTTAAAACTCTCCCCCTCCTCCCCAAGTTAAAATCCAGGGAATCAGATTCATACCAGGTCATGACATATCCTCAAATACAACACAATTATGGCTGATTTTATTTGTGCCTCTTATAATGTTAATGGTCTCAATGATCCTAGGAAAAGGTCTAAGATTTTAACATATATGAGGAAAGAAAAGGCAGATGTGATATTTTTCCAAGAAACCCACTTTAAAAAAACATTGACCCCATTCTCCAAAACATTTCAATACTGCCATTGGTATAATTCAACCACGCCATTATCTAAAAGAAAGGGAGTTTCTATCGTATTCCACAGAAAATTAGGTTTCCAACACATGGACACACTATGTGATAGAGAAGGCAGATATATATTTGTCAAAGGCCAAATATATGGGAAGGGGTAAACCTATTGCCAATGTTTTACTCACCAAACACACTACAGCATTGTTTTCTTGAACATGTTCTGAACAAATTGGACTCATTTGTTGAGGGTGTTTTGGCCTTAGGAGGAGATTTGAATACTCCCCTGGAACAAACCATAGACACATCAGTGGGCAAAGCTAGAATAGCGTACCGTGACCTGTCCTGGTCCGGACGGTCTGACTGCAAGTCACTATAAAAAATTCCAATCAACTTTAATCCCTCACATGTGTACCTATTTTAATAATATAGCAATAAATGACTCATTCCGTCCAGAATCCCTCAATGCCCACATTACATTAATCCCCAAAGAAGATAAAGATGCAACATTATGCTCAAACTATAGATCAATATCCCTTCTAAATGTAGATATTAAAATTTATGCAAAAATTTTAGCAAATAGACTAAAGAACATGATCCCCAATATTATCCACAACGATCAAGTCGGTTTTACTGAAGGTAGAGAATCTAAAGACAATATATATTGAATTCTTCATGCTATACAACTAGCTCAGGCGAAGAAAATACCCCTTACGCTTGTCGCAACAGACCCGGAGAAAGCGTTTGATAGACTAAACTGGTCTTATTTAGAAGAGGTCTTAAACGCTTTTGAGTTTCCCGAAACATTTGTGTTGAAAATATTAGCTATGTACACCTTCCCATCAGCTGCCGCCTTCCAAATTACAAATGGTACACGTCAAGGGTGCCCTCTGTCACCTATTCTCTTTATCCTATCTTTAGAACCATTACTCATCAAGATAAGATCCAATCCCCATATCCAGGGTATCACAACATCCAAGGAACAACACAAAGTAACGGCATACGCCGACGACACCTTATTTATGATAACCAACCCTCTACATGGAATTCCCACACTTCTGAAAGAACTAGAAGAATTTAGCTCTATCTCCTATTTCAAAATTAACCTACATAAGTCAGAGGTATATAATGTGACCACGTCCCAATCAGTATAGCAGGAGATCATATCTACTACCCCCTTGAAACCATCACTCACTTCCTTTAAATATTTAGGTATCAATATAAGTAGAAACTTCCGGGAACTATATACCTTGAACTTCCTACCCCTCCTTACTAAAGTGGAATCAACTTTTAAAGATTGGGAGACTCTTTACATTTCCTGGTTCGGGCGCATAAATGCCATTAAAATGATGATACTACCCAAAGTTCTATATATTCTACAGGCTTTACCCATTGACATTCCTAAATATTTTTACAACGCCCTTAGGAAGATGATATTAAAATTCATATGGAGATCCAATAGTCACAGGATACAATATAACACTGTTTCTATGCCTAGAGTAAGCGGTGGTTTGGGGGTACCTGACTTTCAAAAAATACCACCAGTCGATACATATCGCTAAACTAATGGAGTGGTTTATTAAACCTTCCAGGAAAAGATGGATAGATGTGGAGAAGCAATCGCTACCCCCTGAACACCGTTTGCTGTTATGGAAAACAGAAGAAAACCCTTACCCACATAAAAGCAAAAAAAACAGGAGACCCTCTGACTAGCTTCTCCTTAAAAATCTGGCATAAAACTAATAAAAGTACACAGTTTTTGACACCTAACAACGTAGTGACCCCTGTGGGAGCATTAATTCCCCCCAGACTCAAAGATCTTGAAAATAAGATAATGAGGGTGAAAGAATTATTCCTCGCACCAATAAAGAATTTAACACATGATTATATTTTTATCTCATATATAGATCTTAAAAGATACTTTCCAGAATTAGATCTTTCATTTATGGAGTACACGCAGTTTAAAGACTATATAATGAAGTCAGAGGTATACCAAGCTTCTGCTAGCCCATTAACGCTGATACAAAAATGCATTAAAACAAATATCCCAGTCAAAAAAGCCACTTCATCTATATATAACATAATAAATAATCCCACCTCTCCACCTTCATATCTTGCAAAATAGACAACAGAACTGGGCAGGGATTTCAATAACTCTGAGATAAATGATATAATTTCAAATGCAAGATCTAGATCCATTAGCCCCAAAATACAAAAAACTAATTTTAAAATAGTCTCTTGCTGGTATAGAACCCCTGTTTTACTCAATCGCATGTTCCCAGACATATCCCCATTATGCTGGAGATGTGAAATTGAGCGGGGTACTATTTCTCACATCTGGATCCACTGCAAACAACTAGAATCCTTCTGGAAGTTCATCACCTTGATAGTCAACAAAACTTTCAATACGACAGCTAAAATCCCTCCAAACCTGATTCTATTCAGTATATTTGATATACATACCTCTACTATCAGACATCCTTTAACTTTACACATGTTAAACGTAGCCAAATTGCTTATCCCAAAACTATGGAAAGAAAAAGAACCTCCTTCTATCCTAGAAAGGTTAAAAGAGATGCATTCTTTACACAATTATGAGAAACTAAGACTAATTAGAGACGATAATAAACCCAGATACCATCAAACATGGGCTCCATTGACCAAGCTCTTAGATAATGATGCCATAACTGAATTTCTCTAATTATCCAGCTTTAACATTTCTGACCCTGTAATCATACAGTTAGATTAATGCCCGATTCCCCTCCTCTCTCACTCCTCCCTTCTTACTTATCCCTTGTTAATTTTGTTCTCTCCCCAGTTATTGTTCTTTTTGGAGTACAGCTGGGACGACTTTATTACAATATTACACTCAGTAATTTAGAAGTTGACTTAATCCGAATTATTAGAAAACTGTAGTGAAATAGGTTCATAATCAACTAGTCATCATCTTATTGTGTTATCAATAAAGACTTCGGTCCTAATTTTCTGTATGATTACTTGTCATCCCAGCGACAATTGTTATGATATAAGTTCAACAACTTTTGAGAGTTAAATTATCATTAATACTTTTATTTATGTATAATCTCATTATAATACATGTCATGACATTTAATGCTATGTATATCAATCAATTTTTATTTCATTTTTTGTATATGACATTGATTTACTTTACTCTTTCGTTGTAAAGAATAATGTTGCTTTTTTAACTTGAAAAATTTGAATAAAGAAAGAATTTAAACAGTAAATAGTGTTCCTGACGCTAATAGTGTAAACATAATGTCCCCCAAAATTAACTGTGCTAAGCTGATACTGTGCCAGGGTGCCCCCCCCCCCCACAGTAATAGTTTTCCCCAACGTCCCACCAATAGTAATAATTCTCTGTTAGAGCACACTTGGTAGTAATAGTGCTCCTACAGTGCCCCCACACATGTCCCCACTGTGTCCTAGAAGTAATAATGCTCTAATAGTGCCCATACTAGTAATCATGTTCCCTATAGTCCCCTAGTAGTAATAAACCCCACCACAATACCCCCAATAGTAATAATTCACCTTATATTGTAACAGTACAAAAATGCCCCCTAATGTGTGCCAGTACAAATAATGACCCCTTTTAATGCCCTTAGTTGAGCTAATGTCCCTATAGTGCCCCCATAATGTTTGCCACTATAAAATACCCCTATATAATGCCCCCAAGTCAATGCCCTCATAGTGCTCCTCCCCCATTCCAATAGTGCCCCCATAATGTGCCAGTATAAAATACCCCTATAAAATGCCCCCAGTAAAAGCCCCCATAGTGCTTCTCTCCCCCCTTCCTTATAGTGTCCCCCATAATGTACCAGTATACAATGCCCCTACAGTATATAGTGCCCCAGTAGATACCCTAATGTCACCCATAATTTGCCAGTATAAAATACCCCTTCTTTGTGGCCTCAGTAGATATCCCCATAGTGTTCCTCTCCCCCCCTTGCCATTAGTGCCCCCATATAAAATACCCCTTCTCTGTGCCCTCAGTAGATGCCCCCCAATAATGTGCCAGTAAGAAGTGTTCCTAGATGCCACCTTAGTGTTCCTCTCCCCCTTCCCCATAGTGCCCCCCATATAAAATACCTCTTCTTTGTGCCCTCAATAGATGCCCGCATAGTTCCCCCCAATAATGTGCCAGTAAGAAGTGCCCCCATAGTGACCCCCAATAATGGGCCAGTAAGAAGTGCCCCCATAGATGCCCCCAAATCATGTGCCAGTAAGAAGTGCTCCCTTAGATCCCCTATATTGTCCAACAATAATATGCCAGTAAGTGCCCCCATTGTCCCCAACCCCAATAATGTGCCGGTAATAAGTTCCCCCATAAAGCCCCCCAATAATGTGCCAGTAAGAAGTGTTCCCATAGATGCCCCCATAGCACTCCTCTCCTGCATTGTGTGCCAGATAAAAAAAATAAACACATACTTACCTCCATGTAGCTGGCAGAGATGTGTTGCAGGCTTTTTCCACCCTGTGTCCCACGATGTACAGATCAGGCGTCGTGATGACATCATCGCGCCGGCTGCACCAGCCTCTGATAGGTTGTGGGCCTAGTGCCTGCAGCCTATCAGAGGAATGGGGAAGGGAGAAGTCTTTCCCTTCCACGCCGCACCATTCATCTATATTGCTGTCCTAATGACGTCGATACAGATGAATATAGAGAGGAGCGCTTCCACAATGGAAACGCTCATCTCGACTCCTGCTGCCATGCCGCCCCCCACTTGTCACGAGGGCCGCGCCGCCTGAGGCGATCGCATAATCTCGCCTAATTGGCGGTGCAGCCCTGATTACAGCAAATATATCCCATTCACTTCAAAGGGAAGGAGCAGACAAGGTGTAACTGCTTCTTCCCACTGAAGAAGATGGGACAGTGGAACTACAATTACACCTGCTTGCTGCTGAAATGTTGACAACACGCAGATGAACAGTGAAGAGAATGCAGCACTTGCAAAAGCACTACATTTTGATATTGATGACCTATTTTGAGGATAGGTGATCAATATAAGAATCAAGTCAACCTCTTTAATGCTCAGTCCTTACAGCTCTAACAACCTATCGACCTTTGATAACCTATACAGGGAGTGCAGAATTATTAGGCAAGTTGTATTTTTGAGGATTAATTTTATTATTGAACAACAACCATGTTCTCAATGAACCCAAAAAACTCATTAATATCAAAGCTGAATATTTTTGGAAGTAGTTTTTAGTTTGTTTTTAGTTTTAGCTATTTTAGGGGGATATCTGTGTGTGCAGGTGACTATTACTGTACATAATTATTAGGCAACTTAACAAAAACAAATATATACCCATTTCAATTATTTATTTTTACCAGTGAAACCAATATAACATCTCAACATTCACAAATATATATTTCTGACATTCAAAAACAAAACAAAAACAAATCAGTGACCAATATAGCCACCTTTCTTTGCAAGGACACTCAAAAGCCTGCCATCCATGGATTCTGTCAGTGTTTTGATCTGTTCACTATCAACATTGCGTGCAGCAGCAACCACAGCCTCCCAGACACTGTTCAGAGAGGTGCACTGTTTTCCCTCCTTGTAAATCTCACATTTGATGATGGACCACAGGTTCTCAATGGGGTTCAGATCAGGTGAACAAGGAGGCCATGTCATTAGATTTTCTTCTTTTATACCCTTTCTTGCCAGCCACGCTGTGGAGTACTTGGACGCGTGTGATGGAGCATTGTCCTGCATGAAAATCATGTTTTTCTTGAAGGATGCAGACTTCTTCCTGTACCACTGCTTGAAGAAGGTGTCTTCCAGAAACTGGCAGTAGGACTGGGAGTTGAGCTTGACTCCATCCTCAACCCGAAAAGGCCCCACAAGCTCATCTTTGATGATACCAGCCCAAACCAGTACTCCACCTCCACCTTGCTGGCGTCTGAGTCGGACTGGAGCTCTCTGCCCTTTACCAATCCAGCCACGGGCCCATCCATCTGGCCCATCAAGACTCACTCTCATTTCATCAGTCCATAAAACCTTAGAAAAATCAGTCTTGAGATATTTCTTGGCCCAGTCTTGACGTTTCAGCTTGTGTGTCTTGTTCAGTGGTGGTCGTCTTTCAGCCTTTCTTACCTTGGCCATGTCTCTGAGTATTGCACACCTTGTGCTTTTGGGCACTCCAGTGATGTTGCAGCTCTGAAATATGGCCAAACTGGTGGCAAGTGGCATCTTGGCAGCTGCACGCTTGACTTTTCTCAGTTCATGGGCAGTTATTTTGCGCCTTGGTTTTTCCACACGCTTCTTGCGACCCTGTTGACTATTTTGAATGAAACGCTTGATTGTTCGATGATCACGCTTCAGAAGCTTTGCAATTTTAAGAGTGCTGCATCCCTCTGCAAGATATCTCACTATTTTTGACTTTTCTGAGCCTGTCAAGTCCTTCTTTTGACCCATTTTGCCAAAGGAAAGGAAGTTGCCTAATAATTATGCACACCTTATATAGGGTGTTGATGTCATTAGACCACACCCCTTCTCATACAGAGATGCACATCACCTAATATGCTTAATTGGTAGTAGGCTTTCGAGCCTATACAGCTTGGAGTAAGACAACATGCATAAAGTGGATGATGTGGTCAAAATACTCATTTGCCTAATAATTCTGCACGCAGTGTAGACCTTTGAAGAGTAATGCCTGAAAGTGGTGTGTGTCGTGTGTATTTGTGTGTAAAAAGATCGGCATCTAGTAGGCCATTAGACGGGCTATGGCAGCATGTATTTGGGGTGTGATTTAGGTTCGATTTGCAGCCTGAATTGCAAGGATAGTGCAAGATTAAGTAAATGGAGATGAGACACTATGTATGTGACAGGTAGGGCTTAAAATGCAGCGCAGAGGATAGGTCAACAGTAAAAATATCTCAGAAAACCCCTTTAACCGTTTAAGCCTTTGTTCCCCTAATGCTGTGTGTCCAAGTAGGACATATTTATTGCATTAAAGCATAACTTGAAATACTGAAACTACAAGTAAGAATAATTCTTTGTTACCCTAATGCGGTGTATGTCCAAGTAAGAAAGATCTATGGCCGTAGCATTAGATTGTTTTGGAAAATTGTATGATGAATAAGAATTCTACCTAGTGTGTGCCAAAAGATTTGTGGTTAGCACTAAGAATATGAAGGTGTTTCTGAGTTTAGAGTAAGTATTGTGTGCTATTGGACTCACTGATATTAACTAAAAGGGCTGCCGCAGTAAAGGTGTTAGAGCACACCAAAGAGCAGACCCCTGGAGCTCTGAGGAATGCACTGGAAAATCAGGCGGTGAAAAAGCCAGCTTTACTCCCTTTTATGGAGCCTGCTCCATCGGTCATGCCTGCAGTAGACTTACAAAAGCTGCAGACCCACCAGAACCAGACATCCTCTCACGAGAAAAAATGTATGGAAGGAGAGAGGTGCCATAGAAGAAGAAGATGGGTTGTGGCGTGTACACACTAAGGTCTGCCTGCCCTGTTGTTTGTTTCCCATTCAGTGGTCCATAACTCCAGGGGAGCAATGTGTGCCATAGTCTTACAGAACTGGTTTGCCCTGGTGTTTCAGAATGCGGCTACAAAATTTGTTCTGCGATGCCTTATATGTGCAAGGCATAACCCTAGTAAGCTTACCTGAGTATCCCGGAAGTGCACCCCGAGACCAGTTTACCTGTTCCAGAGATTGCAGGTGGACTACATACAGCTACCTAAGGTGGGTACTTACGAATATATATTGGTCTGTGTAGACTTTTTCTCGGGATGGACAGTAGCCAACTCTAGGGATAACAACAAGCAAACCACGTCCCCCATCACCCAAAAAGAAGTGGCAGGGTGGAATGCTGCTTGGAGGAAACACAGTTGCCCTGGGTGTGGTGTCTACCTATTGTCTTGTACTCAGTCTGAGTTACACCTGGAGAAATTGTCTCCATATTAAATACTTTTTGGCAATTTTGCAAAAAACAGACTATATTTTCCCCAGCTGCTGCAAGCTGCTCAAGGACCATCATCATATAGGGACTTACATAAACATCTAACTGAAACTCATAATTGTGCTCTTTGTTCCATCCCAGATCTCAACTGCATACAGGGAATACATAATATAAAACCGGGTGGTGACAAAACATGGTGGTGGTGAAACATATTCGGAGGACCGTGGAGCCAAGATAGAGTGAACCAACTCAGGTCCAGCTGGTAACTGCCACTTCTGTGAAACTTCAGGGCAAGGACAGTTTGATACATGCTAGCCACTGCAAGAGGATTTTGAATACTGAAGCCAAGTCGGATGCACCTGAGGAAAGTGTGCCTGCTGGGACTGATGCTGCCACCATAGACTCAACCTCTAAATAATGTGTTAAATAATGACTGGGACTAGGCTCAGACAGTCCCACAAGGGTACAGCTGAATCCCTAGGTGGGTCCCTGAGCAAGGTGGGCCCCTAGGCACTCCTACACTCTGCACAAGCAAGTAGACTTACTGCACTACATATAGATACGCAGTATACAGCACCTCAGGCAGCCTAACTTCAAATAAAAAACTATGAAGATTATTTTCAGCTCTGAAGGGTTTTCCGTTTTTTGCATTTTCTTTTTTCTCTCCCTGCCTTTCTGGGACGATACTTTTTTTATTTTTCAGTTTACATAGCCGTATGATCGCTTGTTTTTTTTTTTTTTTTTTGCAGAAAAAGTTGCACTTTCTAATTACACTGTTTAAAATTGCATAAGATGTAGTTGGGAGCTGGAACGAAAAATTCTAAAAATTGGATAACACTGGGGAAAAAAACACAATTCTGCAACAGTTTAATTAGTTTTGCTTTTACAGTGTTCCTTATACGGTAAAACTAACCTTTTACTTTCATTCTCCAGGTCAGTACGATTATGGTGATAAACACATACAGTATATATTACTGAAGAAGAAAAAAAACTTTGAAAAATGTTTTCATTTTATTTTCATTGACATATTCTGAACCCTATAATTTATTTTGTAGCAATGTGAGGGCTCATTTTTTACAGGGCGATCTGTACTTTTCATTGATAATATTCTGGGGTGTATATGACTTTTTGATCACTTTTTATTTTATTTTTTGTGGGAGGTGAAGAGACCAAAAAAATGTGAAAATCGGCTATTTTGACATTTTTTTCCATTTCACCATCTACCGTATGGAAAAAATATTTTTATATTTTAATAGTATGGGCGTTTTAGCATGTGGCGATACCCATGATATGTATTTTTTCATTGTTTACGTTTTTTATTTTGGGAAAAGGGGGGAGATTTTAATTTTTATATTTTTAAAAGGGTCTCCATTGGAACTAATGTGCAGCAGCTTCAGTTCATTCTGGAGGACTGAAGCTGCCGCACATTGCATCCGGCTCCCTCAATATCCGCCTGGAAGTGCTAGCACACCTGGAAGCACTAGCACATTCATTGTGACCATGGTACCTGAAGGGTTAAAAGTCAATGATCAGCATTACCTACGGTCGCGGATTTTAGCTGCAGGTGTCTGCGGTGTGCCCGCTGCACGGGCACCATGTTGAAAATCCCGGCCATCCCCGTATATGTACAGCACTAGTCAGGAAGGGGTTATTCACAGAACATCTCTTTATATAAAGGTCACTTCAGCGCATTGTCTGAGCTCATGAAAGTAGCTACTGTAGGAATGAACTAGTACAGTATGTACCAGTTTACTGGGGGGACTAAGGTGAGCTACTGTACACCTCTATATGGTCTGTTTTCCATTACCTGGATGATTTCTACACTGTTCATTGATTGGAATATGTAGTTTTTAGGGCCTTAAACCCTTCATGACATGTACTATTACGTCATGGTGAATGATGTGTTCCCGCAACTTGATGCAGCCATCTCTCAACTGAAGGTGAGTATTCGTATTTCCACCCCCCTGCACTCCCGGTGAAGACCGGCC
The DNA here is from genome assembly GCF_905171765.1 of Bufo bufo. Lineage (NCBI taxonomy): Eukaryota > Metazoa > Chordata > Amphibia > Anura > Bufonidae > Bufo > Bufo bufo. The sequence continues at coordinate 104,248,961 of NC_053395.1, read as the reverse complement.
CGTTGCAGTGCCAACAATGGTATGGTGCTGCAGGGGGCTTGGCTAGAGGTGGCAGAGGCGGAATACATCAGCCCATGTCACCTCCGAGGTCAGGGAGGGGACACCAGACACTGGTGTCCCTATCCAGCACTGCAATTGGCTGGAACACCGTTCCAGCCAATGGCAGCGCTATTCTACAATTATCCTATATATGGTGCTGCTGGTGGCTGGGACCAACACTCGAGCCAATGGCAGCGCTATACAGTTGAAAGAACAGTTGGTGCCTCTCTGCAGGCAGCAATTCTAGCTTAGTGACTGCTTGCAGAGAGGACCTGTGCCCATCTGTGGTGCTCGTTGTCGGCTGGGAAATGTGTTACTACCACAGTAAATCAATGCTCTTCACCAAGAAGAAAAGAACAACAACATCTGGAACAGTTGCAGTGAATTTTTTTTTTTGCTTCTCTGCAGCAGTTTCAGATCCCCATTCCCTGTCCCTCCCTCCCCAGCGGACTCCAGTTGGTCCTTTTTCTTTTTTTTTTTTTGTCTTCTCTAGCTCTGCACCACTTCTGTGTGCGATCTGTGACTGGCAAGTGCTAATCAGTGCATATGTGCTTGATCAGCATCTGTGTGCTATTTTTGCAGTCAGTGATATATTTTTTCTTTTTTGGCATGCATAAAACATCTGATTGAGTGCGTCCTGCGCCCACTGAGTAAATAATTTTAGTTAATACTAGTTTAGATTTTTGAACCCACGCACATGCTGTCTGCGTGCGTGGGTCCTGCACTTCCTGAGCGCCAGTCAGTACTGTCAATTACTGACAGCATCTGCTCAGGTTTCAGTGCTTTTTTTTTTTTTTTTTTTGCAGGCTTTTTTTCTCCAAATTTTTATTTTATTTTTTTTCCCTAGTTTTTCTTTCTTTCTCATTTCTTATCATAAGTTTTATTTTAAATTCATTACAAGCCGCATCAGGTGTTATATATCACTATATACACCCCCTTGACACTTCATTTTACACACACCAATTATAATAAAAATGTCCCATTCATCCCAGAGATGAAGATGCATAAGTGTATCTTGCCTCTGAAATGGAGTCTGCAAGTGAGGGAGAAATGGATTAGAGATGAGCGAATCGAAGTTGACAAAGTGGAATTCGATCTCGATCAGAATTTCAGGAAAAATTTGATTAGTCCCAAAGTCAAATTCCTCGATATTCGTGGTAAAGAATCAAATTTTTTTCTAAAATGGCTGCTGAACATGTTACAAAGTGTAAGTAAGAAGCCTGGGAATGAGGGAGCACCCACAATGCCATGCAGACAGCAAACCAGCAGATAGCCAACCCTATAAAAAGCCTCTTCATGCCCCGTCTCCACAATTTTACAGTGAACTTAGTGCAGAAGTATTTTGGGATGGATTTAGTTGATATTTAACTACTTGCATTCATCGTTGCTTTTGTACGGAAAGTGGTCTGATACAAACAGTTTTGGGGTGTGTTAATTTCATATATAAAAGTACTTCCGTTCATCCTTGTTTTTGTTGTGAATTTTCAGTCCGATGCAAACAGTTTTGGGGTGAATGTATTTTAAATACATAAAAGTACATCCATTCACCCTTGCTTTTGAGGTGAATTTGCAGTGTGATACAACCAGTTTTGGGGTGTGTTTATTTCATATATAAAAGTAGTTCCATCCATTCTTGCTTCTGTGGTGAATTTGCGGCATGATACACACAGTTGTGGGGTGTGGTTATTTCATATATAAAAGTACTTCCATTCATCCTTGCTTCTGGGGTTAAATTGCAGTATGAAACAAACACTTTTGGGGTGTATTTAGTTCATATATAACTACTTCAATTCACCCTTGCTTCTGTACTGAAAGTGCTGTCTGATACAACCAGTTTTGGGGGGTTTTTAGTTGCTATATAAGTAAATCCATTCCTCCTTCATTTGGGGTGAAGTTGCGTTCTGATACAAACAGTTTTGGGCTGTATTTAGTTTTGGGGTGTATTTAGTATAAGTACAAACATAGAAAAGGATTCTTTATGGTAAGAGCCGTGAGACTATGGAACTCTCTGCCTGAGGAGGTGGTGATGGTGAGTACAATAAAAGAATTCGAGAGGGGCTTGGATGAATTTCTGGACTGTAATTATATTACAGGTTATAGCTACTAGAGAGGGGTCGTTGATCCAGGGAGTTATTCTGATTGCAGTCGGAAAGGAATTTTTTTCCCCCTTAAGTGGGGAAAATTGGCTTGTACTTCATAGTTGTTGTTTTTTTTTTTTGCCTTCCTCTGGATCAACTAGTTTAGTGCTCTCATTTAAGAGAAACAAAATAAGAGTATTGCAGGTTTGATAACTTTTAATGGCTAACAAAAATAGAAGTAATGATGTTACATAGCGAGCTTTCGAGGCATCACCAGTCGCTTCATCAGGCGTACTACAAAAATATATGAAGAAACAGCAATATACACTCACCTAAAGAATTATTAGGAACACCATACTAATACGGTGTTGGACCCCCTTTTGCCTTCAGAACTGCCTTAATTCTACGTGGCATTGATTCAACAAGGTGCTGATAGCATTCTTTAGAAATGTTGGCCCATATTGATAGGATAGCATCTTGCAGTTGATGGAGATTCGAGGGATGCACATCCAGGGCACGAAGCTCCCGTTCCACCACATCCCAAAGATGCTCTATTGGGTTGAGATCTGGTGACTGTGGGGGCCATTTTAGTACAGTGAACTCATTGTCATGTTCAAGAAACCAATTTGAAATGATTCGAGCTTTGTGACATGGTGCATTATCCTGCTGGAAGTAGCCATCAGAGGATGGATACATGTTCTCATTCTGTTTACGCCAAATTCGGACTCTACCATTTGAATGTCTCAACAGAAATCGAGACTCATCAGACCAGGCAACATTTTTCCAGTCTTCAACAGTCCAATTTTGGTGAGCTCGTGCAAATTGTAGCCTCTTTTTCCTATTTGTACTGGAGATGAGTGGTACCCGGTGGGGTCTTCTGCTGTTGTAGCCCATCCGCCTCAAGGTTGTGCGTGTTGTGGCTTCACAAATGCTTTGCTGCATACATCGGATGTAACGAGTGGTTATTTCAGTCAACGTCGCTCTTCTATCAGCTTTAATCAGTCGGCCCATTCTCCTCTGACCTCTAGCATCCACAAGGCATTTTTGCCCACAAGACTGCCGCATACTGGATGTTTTTCCCTTTTCACACCATTCTTTGTAAACCCTAGAAATGGTTGTGCGTGAAAATCCCAGTAACTGAGCAGATTGTGAAGTACTCAGACCGACATGTCTGGCACCAACAACCATGCCACGCTCAAAATTGCTTAAATCACCTTTCTTTCCCATTCTGACATTCAGTTTGGAATTCAGGAGATTGTCTTGACCAGGACCACACCCCTAAATGCATTGAAGCAACTGCCATGTGATTGGTTGACTAGATAATTGCATTAATGAGAAATAGAACAGGTGTTCCTAATAATTCTTTAGGTGAGTGTATATACAATAGGAACAGAGATATGGGGGAATGAATGGACATTTGAAAAAAAAAAACAGAGCAACATATCAAAGATCTTGAGAATGAGTCCTTAATTATCTTACAGATAAGGGGTGTGAACGTTTTATGGTCTCTAAATTGATGTTATCTCAGAGGCCTGGTGCCCCGACTATGTCTATAGAAGACTCTTTAGATCTTGAAGTGTGTCATAAATCCCGGGAACAAATTCAGTCAAGTATTCAAAGTGTCAAGCAGTGTTATAAATTTGTATTCCCAAATTCTTCTAGCTCTTTGGGATTTGAAGTTACCTTTTAATATGAGAACTTTCATATGTTCTTCATTGTGTCCTGGGCTACAGAAATGCTTAGCCACAGGAAAGTGTAGCTTCTTCTCTTTAATTGTGTGGCGGTGGGACCTCATTCTTGCATTGAGTCTCTGTCCTGTTTCATTGAGTCTCTGTCCTGTGTGCAGAAAATCAGATAAACAACATTAGATGTAAAACATGTGAATGTCCCAGGGATCTTATAGTCCTGCGGTGTGTTGTGGATCCGGATCTTATCTGTTGTCATTATATGGGAACGGTTTTGCATCTTCTTATATTAAAGGGATGGGTTCCTTTTTCTGTGGTACATGGCCTTGAACTTGATCTGATCAGAATGTTCCTTAGATTTGGAGTTTGTCAGTAAGCTAGTAAGGGGGGATCTGGGAAGATTGTTTTTAGTCGTTCATCCTTACGTAGGACATTATGTAATTATTTGGCAGTTTTCCTCAGTACCTGGAGTTGTGGGTTGTAGGTCACAACCAGAGGTACACGCTGGTTCTGTTTCTTTTCATTGTATTGGAGAAGTTAACTTCTGGGGATCTTGGTGGCTCTTGTGATCTGATCTTCAATTGAAGCAGGATGATAACCCTGGTATAAAAATGTCATTTTCAGATATTGTAATCGCTCTTCCCTGTCTGATGGGCTAGAATTGATCCGGTTATATCTGACGGCTTGACTATAGATGATGGATTTTTTACTATGTTTGGGGTGGAAGCTGTCCCATTTGAGGTATGTAGGCCGATCAATAGGTTTTCCATACAGGCATGTCTGTATTGAGCCCTCTTGAAGTTTTATGGTGGTGTCCAGAAAGCTGACTTGTGTGTGTGAATAGTGAATAGTTGAGGGTCAGGTTTATGGTGGAATGGAATTTGTAGAATTGTTCATGAAATTTTATCAGTTCATGGTCAGAGTCGGTCCAGATTATTAGGATGTCATCAATGAAACGGAAGTAGGCCAAGGGTTTTTTGAGGCAGGATACCAAAAAGTCATTTTCCAGTTTTGCATATTGTGGTGCCATTTTACTGCCCATGGCGGTCCCAGTGCACTGTAAATATATCTCCTTGTCAAAAGAGAAATAGTTATGGGTGAGGATGAATTTGGTCAGTTGTAGTACAGACTCTGAGACAATCCCATTTGCCTCCAAGTATACTAGGCAAGCAGTTCATCCATCAGTGTGCGGGATATTCGAATACAAGGATTCCACATCCATGGTCGCCAAGATTGTGCCTTTAGGGAGGGGACCTATGGTTGACAGTTTGTTCAATAAGTCAGTGGAAGAGGTCAGAGGAAGAGGTTCTAAGTCAGCTGTCTACAAATGTATACAAATAAGTCACAGAGGCCTGATGGGATATACCTAAAGCTATTAAAAGAGCTTAGCGGTGAGCTAGCAAAACCATTAACAGATGTATTTAACCAATCACTGGTAACAGGAGTCGTCCCAGAAGATTGGAAATTAGCAAATGTTGTGCCCATTCACAAGAAAGGTAGTAGGGAGGAATCGGGCAACTATAGGCCAGTAAGCCTGATATTAATAGTGGGGAAATTAATGAAAACCATACTTAAGGAGAGGATTTTGGAACATCTAAAATCCCATGGATTGAAGGATGAAAAACAGCATAGGTTTACTTCAGGGAGATCATGTCAAACTAATCTTACTGATTTATTTGATTGGGTGACTAAAATAATAGATGGCGGATGTGCAGTAGACATTGCTTATCTAGACTTTAGTAAGGCTTTTGATACTGTCCCACATAGAAGGCTTATCAATAAATTGCAGTCTTTGTGCTTGGACTCCCATATTGTTGAATGGATTAGGCAGTGGCTGAGGGACAGACAACAGAGGGTTGTAGTCAATGGAGTATATTCAGACCATGGTCTTGTCACCAGTGGAGTACCTCAGGGATCTGTTCTGGGACCCATATTGTTTAATATCTTTATCAGCAAAATTGCAGAAGGCCTTGATGGTAAGGTGTGTCTTTTTGCTGATGACACAAAGATTTGTAACAGGGTTAATGTTCCTGGAGGGATACACCAAATGGAAAAGGATTTTGGAAAACTAGAGGAATGGTCAAAAATCTGGCAACTAAAATGTAATATTGATAAGTGCAAGATAATGCACCTGGGGCGTAAAAACCCAAGAGCAGAATATAAAATCAGTGATACAGTCCTAACCTCAGTATCGGAGGAAAGGGATTTAGGGGTCATTATTTCAGAAGACTTAAAGGTAGGCAGACAATGTCATAGAGCAGCAGGAAATGCTAGCAGAATGCTTGGCTGTATAGGGAGAGAAATTACCAGTAGAAAGAGGGAGGTGCTCATGCTCTACAGAGCACTAGTGAGACCTCATTTGAAGTATTGTGCGCAGTACTGGAGACCATATCTCCAGAAGGATATTGATACTTTGGAGAGAGTTCAGAGAAGAGCTACTAAACTAGTACATGGATTGCAGGACAAAACTTACCAGGAAAGATTAAAGGACCTTAACATGTATAGTTTGGAAGAAAGACGAGACAAAGGGGATATGATAGAAACTTTTAAATACATAAAGGGAATCAACAAGGTAAAAGAAAAAAAACTGCTACAAGAGGACATAGTTTTAAATTAGAGGGGAAAAGGTTTAAAAGTAATATCAGGAATTATTACTTTACTGAGAGAGTAGTGGATACATGGAATAGCCTTCCTGCAGAAGTGGTAGCTGCAAATACAGTGAAATAGTTTAAGCATGTATGGGATAGGCATAAGGCCATCCTTTATATAAGATAGGGCCTGGGGCTATTCATAGTATTCAGTATATTGGGCAGACTAGATGGGCCAAATGGTTTTTATCTGTCGACACATTCTATGTGTCCTGTAGATAACTTGTTGTGTTCCTCACTAATGGTTTGAGGATGCTCTCTATCCAACCTGAGATTTTTTTCAATGAGGGTTCCCACACCTGAAATGATCGGTCTACGTGGATTGCCTGCTTTGTGTATTTTGGGAAGCATGTAGAATACTCCGATCCTGGGATTCTCAGGTACCAAGTCTAAAAGTTGCATGCATCCTGCAGGAAGACCCCTGATGACCTTTTTCAACTCTGTCAAATATTTCTGAGTTGGGTCTCCTTCCTTTTCTATATAGTATCGTGTGTCTGTGAGTTGTCGGTGTGCTTCTTCTACATAGTCCAAAATGTTCAAAAGGACTATAGTGCCACCTTAATCTGCAGGTTTTATGGTGATTCCTTTGTTGTTTTATAAGGTTTAAATCGCCCTCCTTTCCTGTATGTTGATTTTGAATGTTTTTTTTTCATATGTTTGTCCAGTATTGTAGACTGTACTACATTTCTAAAGATTAACTTGCAGGATAACAGGCTGAACTGGATGGACAAATGTCTTTTTTTGGCCTTATATACTATGTTACTGTCACGGCGGACGTGCACTCAGTATAAAAGATAACACACCAACCAGGCTCTGGACGAGAGACAGGGGAAGGGTCACCTCCTAGTTTATCCTTGACCTCTTTCCCTGCACTGCTCAGCCCACAGGCAGACCTTGAAGGTAGGTGTACTGTGTCCTCCAGCCTGGACTAACAAAACCCTGAACTCCCTGAGATAGGAGCAGCCTGCTTGCACAGAACCTGGATGGGATAGATGACACAAACAACCAAACTAGAAATGACACTTATCTTCAGAGCAGGAACTGACAGCCAACCTTCCCTCCAAACTTCCCAGACCAAAATGATCAGTAGCACTTAGCTGGAGGCCATTTAAACTAATGACTCCACCCAGTGCACCTGATGAGAGGCGGATCCAGCACGGCACCAAAACAAATACTAAACTCGTGCTGCTATCCTGGCCGACCTCGCACATCGTCAGAGTGGGGCATGACAGTACCCCCCCCCCTTCTACGGATGACCTCCGGACACCCTGGACCAACCTTATCCGGATGGGAGCTATGAAAGGCCCTCACCAGTCGGCTGGCGTTGACATCTGACTCCGGAACCCACATCCTCTCCTCAGGACCGTATCCCCTCCAGTGCACCAGGTACTGGAGGGAACCCCGCAGAACTCTCGAGTCGAGAATCCTGGAGATCTCTAACTCCAAGTTTCCCTCGACTAGAACAGGAGGAGGAGGCAATGGCGATGGTACCACCGGTTTAACATTTTTTTTAGTAAAGACTTGAGGAAGACGTCATGGATCCTCCAAGACTGCGGCAGATCTAGCCGAAACGCCACAGGATTGATCACCGCAGAAATTTTATACGGACCAACAAATCTTGGACCCAGTTTCCAAGATGGCACTCTCAACTTGATATTCTTAGTGGACAACCACACCAGATCACCCACACACAGGTCCGGACCAGTCACACGTCTCCTGTCAGCCATTCGTTTATACCTCTCCAGCATCCTCTCCAAATTCCCTTGAATCCTCCGCCAGATAGAGGACAAGGCAGAAGAGAATCTCTCCTCCTCTTGCATCCCGGAGGAACCAGACCCAGAAAAGGTACCAAACTGAGGATGGAAACCGTATGCGCCAAAAAATGGCGACTTACCCATGGACTCCTGCCTACGGTTATTCAATGCAAATTTTGCTAAGGACAAGAATGAGGACCAGTCCTCCTGATTCTCAGCCACAAAGCACCTCAAGTAGGTCTCCAGGTTCTGATTGGTACGCTCCGTCTGACCATTCGACTGTGGATGAAAAGCTGACGAGAAAGAAAGTTGAATGCCAAGTCGAGAGCAGAACGCCCTCCAAAACCTGGAGACAAACTGCGTGCCCCTATCAGAGACCACATCCGAAAAAATACCATGCAATTTCACAATATTATCCACAAAAATCTGCGCAAGAGTCTTAGCGTTAGGCAGACTTGTTAGTAGTATAAAGTGAGCCATTTTACTGAAACGGTCGACAACCACCAAAATCACTGTTCTCCCGGAGGAACTCGGCAGGTCCGTAATAAAGTCCATGGACAAATGCGTCCAAGGACGAGATGGAATAGACAATGGAAGAAGTGAACCAGGCGGTCGAGTATGAGCAACCTTTGACTGAGCGCAGGTTTCACAAGCTGTCACGTAATTCTCAATACTCTTACGCAACCCTGGCCACCAGAACCTCCGGGACACCAGATCACTGGTGGACTTACCACCAGGATATCCAGCGAGAACAGTATCGTGATGTTCCTTGAACACCTTGTATCGTAGGCCCTCAGGAACAAACAACCTCCCTGGGGGACACGAACCAGGAGCCCCCTTCTGAGCTCCCAATACCTCCATCTCTAATTCAGGGTACAGAGCGGAGACCACCACTCCATCCGCCAAAATCGGCGCCGGATCTTCTGAATCACCTCCCCCAGGGAAGCTGCGAGACCAGGCATCTGCCTTGACGTTCTTGACCCCTGGGCGAAAGGTAACCACGAAATTGAACCTGGTAAAAAACAATGACCATCTGGCCTGTCTAGGGTTCAGACGCTTGGCAGATTGCAGGTAAGCCAAATTCTTATGTTCTGTATACACAGTAACGGGGTGAGACGCCCCCTCTAACCAGTGACGCCATTCTTCAAAGGCCAACTTGATAGCCAACAACTCCCTATCTCCAACATCATAATTCCTCTCGGCGACCGAGAGCTTCCTGGAGAAGACGGCACACGGGACCCACTTGCCAGGAGAAGGACCCTGCGAATGCACAGCCCCAACTCCCACCTCTGATGCATCAACCTCGACCACGAATGGCCGAGATACATCCGGCTGCACCAGAATGGGAGCAGACGCAAAACGCTCCTTAATAGCCGAAAAGGCCTGCAATGCCTCATCCGACCAGACAGAGACATCAGCGCCCTTCTTGGTCATATCAGTAAGAGGTTTGACTAGCGTGGAATAATTCGAAATACATTTTCTATAATAATTCGTAAACCCCAAAAACCGCATCAAAGCTTTCTGATTCTCCGGTCGGTCCCACTCCAGAACCGCCTGGACCTTTTCGGGGTCCATACGAAAACCGGAATCAGAAAGCATGTATCCCAAGAATGGAAGCTCTTGCACCGCAAACAAACATTTCTCCAATTTGGCATATAACTTATTCTCCCGAAGGATCGTCAAAACCTGTCTCACATGATCCTGATGGGTCTTCAGATCAGGAGAATAAATTTAAATGTCATCTAGGTAGACTACTACGAACCTCCCCACCAAGTGATGAAAAATATCATTGACAAATCGCTGAAATATCGCTGGCGCATTCGTCAACCCAAAAGGCATTACCAGGTTCTCAAAATGACCCTCGTGCGTATTGAAGGCCGTTTTCCACTCATCCCCCTCCTTGATCCTGATCAGATTGTATGCTCCTCTCAAATCCAACTTGGAGAACACCTTGGCTCCAACAATCTGATCAAAAAGATCAGAGATCAAAGGCAGGGAATATGGATCCCGGACTGTAATACGGTTCAGTTCCCGGAAATCCAAACACGGTCTCCGTGATCCATCTTTCTTCTTCACGAAGAACAAACCTACAGCCACTGGAGACTTAGATAGTCTAATATGACCCTTTGCCAAACTCTCGGCGACATACTTTCGCATGACCTCTCTCTCGGGTTGAGAAAGGTTGTAGAACCGAGACTTAGGCAACTTAGCCCCCGGAATGAGATTCACTGGACAATCATAGCCACGATGACGGGGCAATTCCTGAGCCCCACCCTCCGAAAAGACGTCCGAAAAATCTGAGAGATACTGAGGAAAGGCCGTAACGGACACTTCAGAAATAGATGTGACAAGACAATTATCCGAACAGAACTTGCTCCAACCAATGATTTGTCTCGCTTGCCAGTCTATAATTGGGTTATGTCTAGACAACCATGGCAACCCCAAAACTATTGGAGCTGGCAAATCCTTCATGACGAAACAAGAAATAATCTCCGCATGTGAATCACCCACCCTTAAATGAATACCATGAACAACGTGAGTAAGGCTCCTTTGAGAAAGAGGGGAAGAATCAATAGCAAAAACACGAATCTCGTTCTCTAACGTGCAAGTAGTTAGTCCCAGACCCTGAAGAAACAGGAAGTCAATTAAATTTACTCCAGCACCACAATCAAGAAAAACATCAACAAACACATTTCTAGACTCTAGCGCCACCATAGCTGAAAGGAGAAAACGAAAACTGCAGGGAACTTGCATACCAGTCTGCTCCACCACACCATTCATAATACCAAGTGTGAGGGGAGTTTTTTTTTCTTTTTTCTTTTTCTCTTCCACCTGAGGTACAACATAAGGACAAGAAAAAACAAAATGACCCCTCTTCCCACAATAGAAACATAGATTGTGCACTTTACGAAAGTCTCTACTATCCGAATGGCAAGATATCTGACCTAACTGCATGGGTTCCTCCCCTACCCCAGAGTAACAAGCAATATCACCCTGGGCAGCTGGTGAAACAAAACCACACGCGGGAGGAATCCCCTGCACTGAGGGGCCCTTACACCTCTCTCTGATACGTCTATCCAAACATATAGCCAAAGACATTGCGTTCTCCTAATAATCTGGGTATTCATGAAAAGCCAGAGCATCTTTCAACCTTTCAGATAACCCCTGACAAAACTGACTACGTAACGCGGGGTCGTTCCACCCCGACTCAGTAGCCTATCTCCTAAACTCTGTGCAGTAAACCTCAGCAGTATGTTTACCCTGTAGTAAGTTACGTAATTTTGATTCTGCCATTGAAACTCGATCTGGGTCATCGTAAATCAATCCCAGGGCTTTAAAAAATTCCACCACCGACCGGAGGGCCAGAGAACCGGGCGACAGAGAAAAAGCCCAGGATTGCGCGTCCCCTTTAAGCAAAGACATGACGATACCCACCCTCTGATCCTCATTACCTGATGAAAATGGGCACAATCGAAAGTACAAATTACATGACTCTTTGAAACGGAAAAACTCATCAGTACCCCCTGCAAATTTCTCAGGAAGAGCGACTTTAGGCTCCCCAACAGTTTGACCTGTACCTGAAGCCAGCACCCTCTGACACTGTATGACCGAACTACGCAGATCCGCAACTTCCAGGGACAAACCCTGCATGCGGTCAACCAGTGTATCAATTGACGCCATCACATAAACTCTGAGCAATGGCAGTCACAGTATGGCGGATTATAATGTCACGGCGGACGTGCACAGTATAAAAGATAACACACCAACCAGGCTCTGGACGAGAGACAGGGGAAGGGTCACCTCCTAGTTTATCCCTGACCTCTTTCCCTGCACTGCTCAGCCCACAGGCAGACCTTGAAGTTAGGTGTGCTGTGTCCTCCAGCCTGGAATGACAAAACCCTGAACTCCCTGAGATGGTGAAGTGGGGAGATAGGAGCAGCCTGCTCGCACAGAACCTGGATGGGATAGATGACACAAACAACCAAACTAGAAATTACACTTATCTTCACAGCAGGAACTGACAGCCAACCTTCCCTCCAAACTTCCCAGACCAAAATGATCAGTATAATCCGCTCAGAGCACTTAGCTGGAGGCCATTTAAACTAATGACTCCACCCAGTGCACCTGATGAGAGGCGGATCAAGCACGGCACCAAAACAAATACTAAACTCGTGCTGCTTTCCTGGCCGACCTCCGCACATCGTCAGAGTGGGGCATGACAGTTACTTGTGGTCTGGCATGGAGCACGGTTGAAGAAAGCACGCTCCTCGGGTATAATAAAAAAAAAAAGATACTAGAGGTGATCACACTATAAAGGCCGAAAACAGATAAGCCGCCATTCGCCGAAGCAGAACACTTCTCGACACACTTTTAGGCCCCTTTCACACGGGTGAGAATTCCGTGCGGGTGCAATGCGTGAGGTGGACGCATTGCACCCGCACTGAATTCGGACCCATTCACTTCAATGGGGCTGTGCAGATGAGTGGCAATTTTCACGCATCACTTGTGCGTTGCGTGAAAATCGCAGCAGGTTCTATATTCTGAATTTTTTCACGCAGCCCTGGCCCCATAGAAGTGAATGGGGCTGCATGAAAAACGCATTGCATCTGGATGGACTGTGTTGCGTTTTAAACGCAAGTAACCTAGCAACAGTGAAGGGATTTCAAAGACAGGAAGTTCATTTCTCAGCGTCTGGCTCCAGGCCCTGCATGGTCAGGAGAGAAGGAGGAATTTTGGATTGCTCTTGCGGAGCAAAATACACAATGATAAAGGCTCCAAAAGGCATGGATGTGCACAATATGATCACCCTGGTAGAGGAGAAACCGTGTATCTGGGACACCAGGTCGGCTAAATATTTGGACCGCTCAAAGAAGGAGGATGCATGGCAACAAATTTCAAAGGAAGTTTTTCACACCTTTTGGGACAATACTGCAGGCCACAGTCGGCAGAGGTTGGATAAGAAAAGTGGACAATCTATACACTGTCTTCCCTAGCATAGCACATGTCATACGCTGTCCTCCCTAGCATAGCACATGTCATACGCTGTGCTCCCTAGCACAGCACATGTCATACGCTGTGCTCCCTAGCACAGCACATGTCATACGCTGTGCTCCCTAGCACAGCACATGTCATACGCTGTGCTCCCTAGCACAGCACATGTCATACGCTGTGCTCCCTAGCACAGCACGTCATACGCTGTCCTCCCTAGCACAGCACATGTCATACGCTGTCTTCCCTAGCACAGCACATGTCATACGCTGTCTTCCCTAGCACAGCACATGTCATACGCTGTCTTCCCTAGCACAGCACATGTCATACGCTGTCTTCCCTAGCACAGCACATTTCATACGCTGTCTTCCCTAGCACAGCACATTTCATACGCTGTCTTCCCTAGCACAGCACATGTCATACGCTGTCTTCCCTAGCACAGCACATGTCATACGCTGTCTTCCCTAGCACAGCACATGTCATACGCTGTCTTCCCTAGCACAGCACATGTCATACGCTGTCTTCCCTAGCACAGCACATGTCATACGCTGTCTTCCCTAGCACAGCACGTCATACGCTGTCCTCCCTAGCATAGCACATGTCATACGCTGTCCTCCCTAGCATAGCACATGTCATGCGTTATCTTCTGTAAGATTGTATTGTGTGGTAATTGTTTTTTTCGTGTATTTTTTTATTCCAAGTTGATGAAGGGAAAAGTCGCTGGAGGAGCTGTCGGGACCAATATCGAAAAACAAATTCAGCAGCAAGGCTGCAGTGGGCCCGGGGCCAGGAAAAGACCCTATTGCTTCTCTGAACAAATGATGTTCCTGCGCCCATTGATAGAGCCTCGTCCGTAAGTAACATAGAATGTGTCAGCAGATAAGAACCATTTGGCCCATCTAGTCTGCCCAATATACTAAATACTATGAATAGCCCCTGGCCCTATCTTATATGAAGGATGGCCTTATGCCTATCCCATGCATGCTTAACCACTTGCCATCTGGGCCATTTGCCCCCTTCCTGACCAGGCCTAATTTTGCAAAACTGACATCTCACTTTATGTGGTAATAACTTTGGAACGCCTTTACTTATCCAAGTCATTCAGAGATTGTTTTCTCGTGACACATTGTACTTCATGATAGTCATAAATTTGAGTCAAAATATTTCACCTTTATTTATGAAAAAATCCCAAATTTACCCAAAATTTTGAAAAATTAGCAATTTTCTAAATTTCAATTTCTCTACTTTTAAAACAAAGTGATACCTCATAAAATATTTATTACTTAATATTCCCCATATGTCTACTTTATGTTGGCATCATTTTGGAAATGTCATTTTTTTTTTTAGGACATTAGAAGGCTTAGAAGTTTAGAAGCAATTCTTCAAATTTTTACGAAAATTGCCAAAACCCACTTTTTAAGGACCAGTTCAGGTCTGAAGTCACTTTGTGGGGCCTACATAGTGGATACCCCCATAAATGACCCCATTGTAGAAACTACACCCATCAAGTTACTTAAAACCGATTTTACAAACTTTGTTAACCCTTTAGGCGTTCCACAAGAATTAAAGTAAAATGGAGATCAAATTTTTAAATTTCACTTTTTTGGCAGATTTTCCATTTTAATAAATAAAAATCTTTAACACATCGATGGCCAAACAAAACTCAATATTTATTACCCAGATTCAGCGGTTTACAGAAACACCCCACATGTGGTCATAAACTGCTGTATGGGCACACGGCAGGGCGCAGAAGTAAAGGAACTCCACATGGTTTTTAGATGCCATGTCCCATTTGAAGCCCACTTATGCACCCTTACAGTAGAAACTTCCAAGAAGTAATCCCATTTTGGAAACTAGGGGATAAGGTGCCAGTTTAATTGCTACTATTTTTGGGTACATATGATTTTTTGATCATTTATTATAACACTTTATGGGGCGAGGTGACCAAAAAATTGGTTGTTTTAGCACAGTTTCTATTTATTTATTTTTACAGCGTTCACCTGAGGGGTTCAGTCAAGTGACATTTTTATAGAGCAGATTGTTACGGACGTGGCGATACCTAATATGTATACTTTTTCTTATTTATTAAAGTTTTACACAATAATAGCATTTTTGAAACAAAAAAATTATGTTTTAATGTGTCCATGTTCTGAGAGCTATAGTTTTTTTTATTTTTTGAGAGATTTTCTTATGTAGGGTCTCATTTTTTACGGGATGAGGTGACTGATTTATCGGTACCATTTTGTGGGACATAAGCGTTTTTGATCACCTGGTGTTGCACTTTTTGTGATGTAAGGTGACAAAAATTGCTTGTTTTGACACCGTTTTTTTTTTTTTTTTTTTTTTTACGGTGTTCACCTGAGGGGTTAGGTCATGTGATATTTTTATAGAGCTGGTTTTTACGGACGCGGCAATACCAAATATGTCTATTTTATTAAATTTTTTTCATTTTTCTTTTATTCCTTACTTGGTGAAATTTTTTTTTTACATGTGAAACCTTTTTTTCTTTTTTTTTTTTTCACAGTTTATTTCTCCTGTAACTGGGGCTGACATAGTAGCCCCAGTTACAGGAGAAATACACCCCCCAGAGAGGCTGTACAGCATAATACTGTGCTGTACAGCCTCAGTGCAGGGCTGATCGAGGTCTGTGAAAGACCTCACACAGCTCCTGCACTCTCCGGTCCCGGCGGTCACATGACCGCCAGGTCGGAACAGGAAGCGCATAGCACTTACTGCTCTGCATACACAGCGCTCGGTGAGCGCTGTGCATGCAGCGATCCAGAAGGCAGGGACACCTGGGCACTGTCCCCGCCTTCTCTCTGGGTTGCCCTGCTGTCACTGACAGCGGGCAACCCGATCAGCAGCTGCATGATTAGCGTGCAGCTGCAGTTTCTGAACGGACGTTCTGGAACGTCCATTCAGAAATAGAGATCCACCTCCCGGACGTTTATATCCTATGGGCGGACGGGAGGTGGTTAACTCCTTCACTGTATTTGCAGCTACCACTTCTGCAGGAAGGCTATTCCATGCATCCACTACTCTCTCAGTAAAGTAATACTTCCCGATATTACTTTTAAACCTTTGCACCTCTAATTTAAAACTATGTCCTCTTGTAGCAGTTTTTCTTCTTTTAAATATTCTCTCCTCTTTTACCTTGTTGATTCCCTTTATGTATTTAAAAGTTTCTATGATATCCCCTCTGTCTCGTCTTTCTTCCAAGCTATACATGTTAAGGTCCTTTAATCTTTCCTGGTAAGTTTTATCCTGCAATCCATGTACCAGTTTAGTAGCTCTTCTCTGAACTCTCTCCAAAGTATCAATATCCTTCTGGAGATATGGTCTCCAGTACTGAGCTCAATACTCCAAATGAGGTCTCACTAGTGCTCTGTAGAGCGGCATGAGCACCTCCCTCTTTCTACTGGTAATTCCTCTCCCTATACAGCCAAGCATTCTGCTAGCATTTCCTGCTGCTCTATGACATTGTCTGCCTACCTTTATGTCTTCTGAAATAATGACCCCTAAATCCCTTTCCTCAGATACTGCATCACCGATTTTATATTCTACTTTATAAGTAAAATATAAACAATGCCGACTTACATGTTTTTCAATACACACTGTATGTTTACTATGTGGGTAATGTAATTTTTCCCAATGTGTAAATTACAAATGTCATAGTTGACTATAGCTACCAATACGATTCCTCCATGTATTTGCATAAGTAGTAGCAAATTATTACATTAAATTATTAGTGGAATCGCATTATTTGCCATGGCCAGCTATGCCACTTCTAATTAACATAATGTAGCTACCTGACCACATATGTAATATGTTGGTTAGTTTTAACATGACCTGTCACCACTCCTGACATGGCTTTTTAAATAGCTTTATGTATTCCCCATGTAATAACAATTCGGGAGCATCTATTCTTCTGTCTGTTTATATATTGGTGTTCCTTTATTATTCCTGCTAGAAGTTATAATAGAATTGCTATTAGCCTTTAATAATAATTAAGGGTACAGACAGGTGTGTACTAGTTGGGGGGGTGTACCTGCACTCACTTGTTGTATCCAATCAGTGCAGCCATGTTTAGTTGTGCAGGTACACGACCCCAAAACAGAAGGCTAATAGAAATCCATTCTTAATTACGATTTTAGAATTCAGAAAGGAATGGCACAACATTAAGCCCTAACAATAGATTTCAGAAATGTTATTACATGGGTAATACATGAATAAAATAAATTACATCTCAGGAGTGTTGATCGGTCATGTTTAAACTAGTATTATGTAAAAAAGTATTTTGCTGATGATAGTAACATACAAAAAAAAAAATGTTTGGAACATATTGGTGTGTTCATATATTAATTTACATGCTATGTTATGTTATACTTTTCAGAATGGAGGACAACCTTGAGGAGGAGAAGGATGGACAGAGTGGTGCCCATCAGTCAAGGACCTATGAGGAGGAGCCTCCTGCCTCGCAAGCTATGGGTCAAACTGCGGAAGGGACCAGCAGTTCCTCCTCCTCTCAACCCCCAGCCTCCGTTGTGCCCCCCATCCCAGTTTGCCATTACCAGGCCGCCGGCGCAGGCAAATCCCTCCTGTCGAGGCTGGGACAAATAGCCAAATAGCGACACAATCGCATACAAAACTGACAGCACTCGCAAGCAAAATGGCATGATTTTCCCTGAACGCACCCGGAGCAAATCTGTGATGCCCGTGTGAAAGAGGCCTTAGGGTAGTCAAATTATTTTACACTTAATTCTCTGTTTCTATGTTTCTATGCCTCAATCAGTACTTGTGGAGTTGGGGTGAAATAGCAGCCTGATACTACACACTTTAGGGTGAGTTCACACTTCAGCTATTTGATCAGTTAATACTATTATTTTTGTGAGCCAAAACCAGTAGTGTAGCCTACTCAGAGATAAGGTGTAATGGAAATATCTGCACCTGTTCTGTGTTTTTGACCCAAACCTGGTTTGATACTACACATTTTAGGGTGTTCAAATTCTCTTACACTTAATTCGATGCGTCAAACAGTAGTTGCGGAGTTGGTGCGAAATTGCAGCCTGATACTATTGCTCTTTTACCATTGCCGTTAATATTACAGTACAGTATGTCTGACAGACAGGTGAGGAGGAGAGACCCGCTGCTTCCTCCGATAGGTGGGCAAGTAGCACAATGAGAATAACGTGTGAGATGGTGTTGCGAGCAGTCAGGCACGTGGCCCTGAGACTGGTGAGGGTGACATCAGTAACGTGCAGACAGTGGTGGACAATAATGTGGCCGATCGCACGTGGGAGCCTGGTGAAGAGGGGGCTTCATCATCATCATCAGGAAAAGAGGGTGGCAGCTTGCACGTGAGGCAGCGGCTGAGCCAGCTGGGTGGTAGTGTGGCTATGTGTCAGCAGGGTGGCAGCAGTGTGAGATCTGTAGCCAAATGTGCCCGCGGTAGACCTCTGGCTACGCAAGAGCCTACCTGTCCGGAAAGAAGTAGTGGTGCACAGGTTCGCGGAGGCAACGGTAGCAGTCAGTCAGCACAGAGTGGTGGGAGAAAAATGCCATACTCTGCAGTTGTGGGAATTTTTCATCAAGCTGCCGGAGGACGATCAGCATGGCCCACTCTGTTGAGGACATGCAATTCCCACCCTGACAACTCTGTAACTGTGTTGACGACTCATGCGATTCCCACCCTCACCACTCTGTGACTGGGACACTGTGTTGATGACTCATGCAATTCCCACCCTCCCCACTCTGTGACTGGGCCACTGTGTTGACAACTCTTGCGATTCCTCATGCGATTCCCACCATCACCACTTTGTGACTGGGTACCTGTGTTGACGACTCATGTGATTCCCACCCTCCCTACTCTGTGACTGGGCCACTGTGTTGACGACTCATGCGATTCCCACCCTCACCACTCTGTGACTGGGCCACTGTATTGACGGCTCATGCGAATCCTCATGCGATTCCCACCCTCACCACTCTGTGACTGGGCCACTGTGCTGACTTCTCATGCTGTTGCCACCTCACCACTCATGGGGGCACTACTTGTTTCAGCGTGTAACAGAACAGGTTCTGTAGTAATCTATGTGGAATCAGCTGACAACGGTGTAAGTGGAGTGCACTTTTTTTTTACACCAACATTGACTTGTAAGGATGAGTTCACACTTGAGTATTTGGTCTGTTTTGGCCCCATAACTGACCAAATAAGTGAAGTTTGAAGTGATTATAAGAGTGACGCCTGTCATCTGCATGTCTTACTGCCTCATAGTACTGTTTCACTACCACAGCGGAATCTATGCATTTTTCTGCAATGCAGAGTGTTCTCAGCAGCCAGGAAATGGCTATTTTTTTTGTTGTGATTTGTGACAAATAAATTCGGATCTAATAGAATATTTTTGGGAAATTTGGTGAATCATCCGAGTCGAATTTTCTCTCTAAAGAGGATGCCATATTTCTCTACTCCTCTGCTCCCTCATCATCTGGTGATGAGGGACCCTCAAGGAGACGCCCCAGGAGAGATGAAGTAGCACCCCCCTTCCCCCAGTGATCCCCTATGGATCACACCCGCCGAGGATTATGAATCCCAAATTCCAGAGTTTGTGGCAAATTCTGGAATCCAGATTGACTACACAGGCTTCACAGAAATAGATTTTTTCAAAATCCTTTCCTCTGACAATTTCATAAATTTGATGGTGACCCAGCAGTTTATTGCCCAAAACCCCACATCCTCATATGCAAGAACCCTTGGTTGGACCCCAGTAAATGTAGTTGAGTGTAAGAGACAGAACTCCATCTTGTATATCCTAAATCTATCTGAACCAGAGTTTAATTAGAGGTTATTAAAATGTGTCAGCTCTTTGCAGGCAAGCTGGGGATGGGGGGGGGGAATTCAGCTGACAACCCCCCTTCTCCCTTCCTGTTCTATTTTTATAAATGCTAGTTTCTGTTGTTCTAAGTTTAAGATCCTCTTTCTGATAAAGATTTCATTTCTTCTGTCTTTTTGTGGTTTATGTGACGCAACGGCTGTTGGGCGTCTACCAATAATTATGGTATAAGATTATCTGCTAATGTTACAATAAAGTAGATTACTGATCAGCCTTGTGTATCAGCCTTCTCTGTGCACATTACACTATTTGAATTTGGAACCCATAATCATAGACGCTGGGGTAATTACCCCCACAAAACTTGGCCCCCAATGTGGGGCTGGACTAATCGGCTCTCCTTCGACACCCCGATAACCACGGTCAGAGGACGTACAGATCCACTTAAGGCAGCGCTGCAAGGTAAGATACTTTATCTTGCTAAAATCTGTGCCTCCTTTCCTGTCTGTCCAAATCAGTGTGGCGTTGGAGTCTAAAAAGCTGATTTACAGTCCAGCCTGTTTTTGGTAAAGAACTCTAAATAGATGATATTCCTATGATTATTGGGTAAGACTTTTGACTAAGACGTTTGAGACAGTAAACTGGGATTGCTGACATAGATATCTGTTGTCCGGTATGTTTTGTGGAAAATAAGTAAGAACACCAAAAAGGGAAATCAGGAGCCCTGGAACCCGCCTGAGGGGTTAAATAAGTTGAGGCTCAGTGCAGAATACACTAGGTATATAGTGGGGTTCCCTGGAAAAATAATTTTAGTCTTCTAGAGTACACTGGTACAAGTGAGGAAGCTCTAGGTAAGGACTAGGAGAATCTGACGTCGGGAAATTGTATTCTTTGGTGTTGAATGACAAAACTTGTGGACAACTGACAGATATGGCTTATAATCTTAGTGTCCCAGAGGGTTACAAGACAGCAAAGACTCTAGTGGAAGTGTGGGAAAAGTACAAACAAACTTATGGTGGTTGGATTAGAGATCATAGATGCAAAGGAGTTGTTTACATATGTATAAAAGTAGTTTGTGAGCTTGAAAGTGGGTGTTTGTGAGAGAATGAAGCATCGGTAGCCGACATAAATCACTTCCGGGGCATTATGAAAGGCACTTGAGGAGGCGACCGCGGCCCCATGAGAAGTTAAGCAATCTTGCCTGCCTCTAATTGTTTTGTTTCGTTACATCACGGCTATCTGTCTGCTGGACGATGATTATACTGTGAGTAGTAACTGGTGTCGACATTTTGGCTCTTTAGAACTTCAGGCTGAGAAGGAAAATATTGTGGATATTCTTCTCTGTGTTTTCTGTGATTTGTGTTGTGCGTCAGGCGCCTACCAGGTAGCAATTAAGGCTACTTTCACACCTGCGTTCGGGTGTCCGCTCCTGAGCTCTGTTTGAAGGGGCTCACAAGCGGCCCGAACGCAGCCGTCCGGCCCTAATGCATTCTCAGTGGAGGCGGATCCGCTGAGAATGCATCAGTCTGCCAGCGTTCAGCCTCCCCTCCGCTCAGTGAGCTTGCAGCGTTCGGGTGTCCGCCTGGCCGTGCGGAGGCAAGCGGATCCGTCCAGACTTACAATGTAAGTCAATGGGGACGGATCCGTTTGAAGATGACACTATATGGCTCAATCTTCAAACGGATCCGCCCCCATTGACTTTCAATGTAAAGTCTGGACGGATCCGCTCAGGCTACTTTCACACTTAAAATTTTTCTAAGTTATAATGCAGACGGATCCGTTCTGAACGGATGCAAACGTCTGCATTATAGGAGCGGATCCGTCTGATGAAATATCAGACGGACCCGCTCCGAACGCTAGTGTGAAAGTAGCCTAACCAGGGCAAGAGAATTACCCTGGCAGGAGGTTGCGCTTTAAACGCAGGGACGGGACTGACGGAGACCACAAGAGATTTCTGCCTGTGAGAGTCTGAAGGAATTGCCAGACAAGGGGGCAGAGGGGGTGGTCCGACCGGCAGGCCAACCAAAGAAGCCGGGAAAAAATTCAGTCAGCCAGTGAGCCCTGCTTGTTGTTAAAGAGGAGGTGCCACTTGTTTTAGTTTTATTAATGTTCAAGTGGGTAAACAAGAAGTAGAAAAGTTTATCTTTATTGTGTATACTTGTTGATTGTGTCTCCCCTCAGAAGAGAAAAAAAAAGAAATAGTGCAATGTAGCAGAGGAAATTCCCGTACTGAGTCTTTGAAGCTGCGACTCATCAAGTCCGGTTGTTACTGCCATCCCTTGTTGTTACTAAGGGAGTGAGGGGTGTTTGGGTTAAATGTACATGCAAGAATTACTGCTGCAGAACCCGTAGGAACTCTGTTTGCTGAAATAGAGAACATATAGAGATGGAGAGCTGGGTACTTGTAAGGGACACCCCATGTTGAGCTTATTGTAGACCTGGTGGGTCCCCAAGGTGGTCTGTGCTTAAAGGGACACTGACAGGGCCAAAAAGCATATTTAGGTATATATATGACCGTACAGGTCTTATAAAGTGTATTAGAATCATCTAAGTATCCCCCCTGTCCACCTTATAACTACAGTAATCTGAAGTTTTATAACCTGCTTGAATCGGGTTCAATCTGCCCAAGGGGCGGTGTTTCACCTCAGCTTGCGCCCAGCCAGCCTCGCCACAACTGCCGTTTGAAGCGCTGCCCAGCTCATCAATATTCACTTAGCTGGGCGGCTACTAGTGTCCCCGGCCATCTTCAGCGCATGCGCCCGGCACCCTCACTGGCCGGGATCGCATCGCGCCTGCGCACAGTCTCATTCTCAGAGGCACCCTTTGAGAATCAGACTGTGCGCAGGCACGATGCGATCCCGGCCAGTGAGGGTGCCGGGCGCATGTGCTGAAGATGGCCGGGGACACTAGTAGCCTCCCAGCGAAGTGATTACTTCAGATTACTGTAGTTATAAGGTGGACAGGGGGGATACTTAGATGATTCTAATACACTTTATAAGACCTGTACGGTCATATATATACCTAAATATGCTTTTTGGCCCTGTCAGTTTCCCTTTAAGTCCTGACTAGGTGTACCAGAAGGATTATGATCCGAGGAAGGATGACCTAGGGAAGCCTAACCAGCAAATTATGTAATTCAGGATTTGGGGCGTTAAAGTGCCTTGTGAGCCAGACCCAAATCCTGGGATTGGACTGAGACAGACCATGGGGACCATACCAAGCAAGTCCGGGGAGCAGAAGAGGAAAACTTCCAGACAAATAGTGAGAGAGTAGGAAAGAGTTTCTTGCAGCCTTATCAGTTAACTCCTTGTTATGTACCGGCTGTGGGATTTATAAGAGAAACCGTTTTTGTCCATGAATCTGAGCCAGTTAAGGCTACTTTCACACTTGCGGCAGAGAGATCCGGCAAGCAGTTCCGTCGCCGGAACTGCCTGCCGGATCAGGCAAAATGTATGCTAACTGATGGCATTAGTAAGACTGATCAGGATCCTGATCAGTCTTAAAAATGCCTGATCAGTCGAAAAAATGCATTGAAATGCCGGATCCGTCTTTCCGGTGTCATCCGGCAAAAACGGATCCGGCATTTATTTTTTCACCTTTTTTTCAGTCTGCGCATGCGCATACCGGAAGGACGGATCCGGCATTCCGGTATTCTGAATGCCGGATCCGGCACTAATACATTCCTATGGGAAAAAATGCCTGATCCGGCATTCAGGCAAGTCTTCAGTTTTTTTAGCCGGAGATAAAACCGTAGCATGCTACGGTTTTCTCTTTTGCCTGATCAGTCAAAACGACTGAACTGAAGACATCCTGATGCAAACTGAACGGATTACTCTCCATTCAGAATGCATGGGGACATACCTGATCAGTTCTTTTCCGGTATAGAGCCCCTGTGACGGAACTCTATGCCGGAAAAGAACAACGCAAGTGTGAAAGTAGCCTAAACTAAAGATGAGACAGTATGGTTGTTACCCAATTGTTACTAAAGAAGAAACCGAGTTAAGGGGCTGCCTGTCAGTTACAGGATGGTTCATGTTTAGAGTTGAGCGAACACCTGGATGTTCGGGTTCGAGAAGTTCGGCCGAACTTCCCGGAAATGTTCGGGTTCGGGATCCGAACTCGACCCGAACTTCGTCCCGAACCCCATTGAAGTCAATGGGGACCCGAACTTTTCGGCACTAAAAAGGCTGTAAAACAGCCCAGGAAAGGGCTAGAGGGCTGCAAAAGGCAGCAAAATGTAGGTAAATCCCCTGCAAACAAATGTGGATAGGGAAATTAATTAAAATAAAATAAATTAAATTAAATTAAATTAAAATTAACCAATATCAATTGGAGAGATTGAATATATTTATATCGTGGCTCACCCGTATCTGCTAAAATGGTTAAGGTGCTCTGTTTTTGGATGATTCACCTATTCATCCAATGTAAT
Organism: Bufo bufo; assembly: GCF_905171765.1. Lineage (NCBI taxonomy): Eukaryota > Metazoa > Chordata > Amphibia > Anura > Bufonidae > Bufo > Bufo bufo. The sequence goes on along the minus strand of NC_053395.1, from coordinate 104,224,515 downwards.
ATCAATTGGAGAGAGGTCCCATAGCAGATAATCAGGCTTCATATCATAGCAGAGAATCATGCTTCATGTCACCCACCACTGGAACAGGCCATTGTCTGATATTTTTAGGCCCCGGCACCCAGACAGAGGAGAGAGGTCCCATAGCAGAGATTCAGGCTTCATGTCATAGCAGAGAATCAGGCTTCATGTCACCCAACACTGGAACAGGCCACTGTCAGATATGTTTAGGCCCCGGCACCCAGACAGAGGAGAGAGGTCCCATAGCAGAGAATAAGGCTTCATGTCATAGCAGAGAATCATGTTTCATGTCACCCAACACTGGAACAGGCCATTGTCAGATATTTTTAGGCCCCGGCACCCAGACAGAGGAGAGGTTCATTCAACTTTGGGTTGCCACGCAATATAATGGTAAAATGAAAATAAAAAGAGGATTGAATGAGGAAGTACCCTGGAGTACAATAATATATGGTTAAGGGGAGGTACACTAAATAACTTTGCCAGGCACAGCAGTAACCACAGATTTAGCTGAATATAAATTGTAGGCCTAGTATTTAGGCGGTGGATGACAGGTATACGTTTACGGACAGAATTAGAATTGGAGATGCACGGTAGCGTTTGAAGTTATTGAGAATTACCCTATCCGCACCTTCAATCTAATATACCCTTTTATGGATAGATTTAAACTTGGCCTGATACAGCAGAAACCACAGATTTAGGGAATTGCTAAGTTGGGAATTGTATTTCAACCCAGAACAAAAACTGTGCTTTGGCGGACACTAAATAACTTTGCCAGGCACAGCAGTAACCACAGATTTAGCTGAATATAAATTGTAGGCCTAGTATTTAGGCGGTGGATGACAGGTATACGTTTACGGACAGAATTAGAATTGGAGATGCACGGTAGCGTTTGAAGTTATTGAGAATGACCCTATCCGCACCTTCAATCTAATATACCCTTTTATGGATAGATTTAAACTTGGCCTGATACAGCAGAAACCACTGATTTAGGGAATTGCTAAGTTGGGAATTGTATTTCAACCCAGAAAAAAATATATCCTTTGCTAGACAGCAGACAGAATTGCAATTGGCTAGCCACAGCTGAAACACCAGATTTAGGGTACTGCTATTTTGGCAATTGTATTTCACCCCTCAATAAAATAGCAAGCACAGCCAAGCCCCTGATGTAGGATATAGCAAAAAAAAAAAACACTATTGATGGTTAAATGTACTTGGTGGCAGCTTGTGCTTGCGCACCACAAAAAGTGACTGAAAAACGCTCTGGGCAGCCTTAAAACAGTGAGCAATTGAATAGCAGAGGTTGAATGATACACAGCTGTACATCGATCACTTCAGTAAGTAAATCTATGCCTAATCTGGCCCTAACAGCAGCAGCTGCATCCTATCCCTACACTGATCAGAGCAGAGTGACGTGCGGCGCTACGTGGCTTGGTCACATGCTGCACTGGCCAATCACAGCCATGCCAATAGTAGGCATGGCTGTGATGTCCTCTTGGGGAAAGTAGTATGACGCTTGTTGATTGGCTGCTTTGCAGCCTTTCAAAAAGCGCCAAGAAAGCGCCGAACACCGAACCCGAACTTTTACGAAAATGTTCGGGTTCGTGTCCGTGTCACGAACACCCCAAAATTCGGTACGAACCCAAACTATACAGTTCGGGTTCGCTCATCCCTATTCATGTTCCTAGAGAAGCTAACAAGGTGACAATTTTGAAAACCCCCACATAGAAGGGAGGCTGTGGAAAGGATTCAAGTGCCCAAAGGAGCACAAAGCCTAAGGGTATTTTTGGGGCTGGTGTCATACTGTCACCCCTGAATTAGACATGCCTCAATGTTAATGCAGCCTCTGTTTGATTGTCTGTTATCTGACCCATTTCACCTGATAGAAGAGGCAGTGAATAATTTTCATACAATGAAGCTGTTCATAATCTCAGCCCCAGCCCTGAGTATGCCAAAATATAATGAGGAATTTAACTTGTTCTGTTCCAAAATTCTGGGTCACAGTCAGCCCGGTTAGACCCTGTTGCCCGCAGCACCCCCTCCTGTGTCAGGGCAGTCGCGGCAGTGCAGGCAATGAAATTAATGAGCAGCTGTGAAGACATGGCAGTTTCTGTGTATAGATAGCACCCACACGCACCCCATTCCCCACAATTTCCTCTTTAGCAATCAGTTTGAGTTTCAGGAAGTGTAGTGGAGGGATGGAAACATACAATTGTGCAAACACACAAGACATACTCACACAAGTGCAACTAAAACATATTTCTATGGCTAGACAACTCAGACTTCAATGTGCACTCCTCATTTCTTTCAAAAGATGTACTACTCTGAATCCTGCTACTTTGTTACCAATCACAGATTCAGAAATGGGGGAGGGTAGCACAGGTAGCCTTTTGTCTGATTTAGCTGAAACTGTTCCTCATGATTGTATACAGTTGATGCAACAAGAAACTTCTGAATTTTCTCATGAAAAACCTCTTGATAACCCTGATATTGAGTGTTTTGTAAATCGAAGCAGGAATATGGGAGAGGATGGCCGGTTCCACACTGGATATGCAGTGATCACACAGCATAAGGTAGCCATTGCTGAACCACTCCCTCCGCACATGTCTGCGCAGGAGGCGGAGCTGAAGGAACTCACTGTGGCGTGTAAATTGGCTGAGGCGAAGAAGGTGAACATCTATACAGATTCTAGGTATGGCTTTAGTATTGCACATGACTATGGACCCATATGGCGGGCTAGAGACTTTCTAACCTCTGCAAGTCAGCCCATTAAAAACAAACACTCAGTGTTTGAACTAATTAACTCACTACTGCTTCCAGAGGAAGTAGGCATTGTCAAGGTTAAGGCACATACCAGACAACAAACCCGTGAGGCTAGGGGCAACAACAGGGCAGATGGGGCTGCAAAAGAGGCAGCAATAAAGCCTTGGAAACCCGAGGTAATCCCTGTCGGCATCCTGAAGCCTCACCATATGTCTGAAGACGTGTTGATTAAACTGTCTGCACAGGCAGATGAAGGAGAAAAGACCTCCTGGACTCAGAGAGGAGCAGTGCCGAATGGACAGGGACTCTGGGAAGTGTCAGGGAAAATATGCCTACCCAGAGCCCTCTATCCTATGAAGGCTCAGGAGGCCAACGAGCCCACTCACCTATCGAAAGGTAACATGGTAAGTGTGGTTAATACAAGGTGGATTGCTCCAGGGTTTTCTCTGTGCACTGAATAACCCCAGTCAAGTGGTGAAGACTCCAAGCAAGCACACCCCCAGGCCACTTTAGCTGTTTCAGAGACTGCAGATAGACTATATACAACTACCAAAGGTAGGAGTGTATGAATTTGTTCTCTTTTCAGGTTGGCCGGAAGCCTTCCCAATAGCCAAAGCAAATGCCAAGAATACGGCAAAGAAACTGGTCAGTGAACTGATATGCAGATATGGTGTTCCTGAAGCTATTGAGTCAGATAGAGGTTCTCATTTCGCAGTTAAGTGATGAGGGAAGTTATACAAGCATTAGGGGTGATCCAAGCTTTCCGAGTTGAGCGTTTGAATGGATAAAAGGCCATGCGGGAGATCCAGAGGCCCTGGACAGAGTGCTTGCCTCTGGCTCTATATTCAGTAAGGACTACCCCAAACAAGAGGACAGGGTTGTCCCCATTTGAGATCCTGTTTGGAAGTGCCCCCGGGTTAGGGTTGTACTTTCTCCAGAAGCTGCAGATGAATAATGACAGTCTGACCAGTTACATAAGGACCCTCACAAAAAGGCTAGAATACACGCATAAACAGGTGTTTGCTTCATTTCCAGATCCTGACTTAGTAAAAGGAACTCACAACTTGCAGCCCAGAGACTGGGTGGTGATAAAAAGGCATGTGAGAAAAGGACTAGTTCCAATATTCGATGGTCCATTTCAAGTACTGTTGACCACCCACACCGGAGTAAAGGTTGAAGGAAAACCAAACTGGATAAACGCTTCTCACTGCAAGAAAGTCTTGGAACCACAGAATGAAGGTCTTTCTGCTGACAGTAGCTCTGACCCTGAGCGTGTCGGCAGTGTTTTGTCCACTGAATGATGAATGGGACAATGCTTTGATACGGCACCATCAGGTGCTGTTTGAAGGAATGAATGAAAATTTATACACTGTTGGATCTGTACTCACAGTCCTGTGAGTTCAGCCAGTATGCCCTATTTCGCCGTGCCCCTCAGTTTTTCTGAATTGACTGAACTGGCCAACTCTACAATCTTTTTCACGGGCATGAAGCAGGTTAAGTCCAAACTAAAAACAAGGAGGTACCCTTACCCGTTGCACGATGGGCTGAGCCCCCCTGGCTCATGGTAAACAGATCAGGGCCACCAGTTCATTATAGCTCTACCCCCTGGAACGAGTACATGTGGTGCAATGTGTCATGCTTTCCAAGTTGGACACACGGTTATTGTTTGTAAATAAGGTCGAAAGGTAGGTCTTTTAGTCCTCATGACAAATTTGGCTGCAATGACTCTAATTCAAAAAGCCTGGTGCAGTGTGTTGGTATAGAGCCTGTAAAGGGTAAGAATCTGGCCTGCAACAACAGTACCTTAGTTTATTTAATTGCTGGAATAACCTCTAACTCCACAGAGGGTCAGGAAAAGGGACCAAAACTGGCAGAAGGTGTCCGACTGGCCAAATTGATAACTCAGTTGTTTAATAGTACGGTAGTTGCAGTCCCAGAAGATATATTCCTGGTCTGTGGGCATAAGGCATACAAGTGGTTGCTCAGAAATGTCACTGCTTTATGTACAATCGACCAGCTTACTCCTGCAACCTTTATAATACCCCATACCAACATAGATATGTTTATTAATAAAGTTTGTAAGAAGGGGAAACAATATCGAGATTGTTGAGAGTATCTGTGGTACTGTTCCCCCTGAAGGGAATCCTTAGGGCAGAATAGGATTAGCTTGTTCTGAAGTACCATTGGGCGGTAACAGTTCACCAATTTCTCAAAATGGGGGAACTGTGAGAGATAGAACTCCATCTTGTATATCCTATATCTATCTGAACCAGAGTTCAATTAGAGGTTATTTAAATGTTAGACAAGTGTCAGCTCTTTGCAGGCATGCTGGGGGGGGGGGGGGGGGGGAGATTCAGCTGACAACCTCCCCCCCCTTCCTGTTCTATTCTTTTATAAATGCTATTTTCTGCTGTTCTAAGTTTAAGATACTCTTTCTGATAAAGGTTTCATTTCTTCTGTCTTTTTGTGGTTTATGTGACGCACGGCTGTTGGGCGTCTACCAATAATTATGGTATAAGATTATCTGCTAATGTTACATATAAAGTAGATTACTGATTACAACCATTGCATGTATCAGCCTTCTGTGTGCACATTACACTATTTGAATTCGGAACCCATAATCATAGACGCAGGAGTAATTGCCCTCACACTGAGATTATGAAGTTTTGGGGGCTCGTGCTGCATATGGGCCTTGTAAAAAGAATAAAAAAACTCAAATGAGACAATATTGGAGTTCAGATGTCTTGTGCCACCCTCCAATTTACAATGTGGCCATGTCCCACATAAGATTTGAATCCATTTTGAAATTCCTATATTATAATGATAACACACACTGCCCCCCCCCCCCCAAAAAAAAATTACCCACAATTTGACAGTCTATTCAAAATTCGACCCCTCCTGGAACACCTTAAAGGGAGTCTGTCACCAGATTTTGACCTTATAGACCGCTTACATAGCGCTCTAGCATAGCAGTCTATGATTCTAATGGTACCTTTGATGTTTTCTTGTGAAGTTCCCCCAAGGCAAAAACTGACTTTTATTCATATTTAAATTAGGGCTCGCAAGTGCCCAGGGGCGGTGTTCACCTCATTGGTGCCCAGGCTGTTCTGCCTCTTTTCGTCATATCCCCGCCCCAGGCTCTTCCTCTGCCCACCCAACTCTTCCTTTGCGTCCTTCTTCTCAAGTTCTCTGCAGCGAGATCCCGCGCCTGCACTCTCCATTGCTTGGCCGGGGCATGCGCACTGCGATGCCCATTGTGGGTGTCTCTGGTCCGCCTCCTCGCTGCTGTTTCTTGCCGTTGGCCGGCGCATGCGCAGTAGCTACTGCGATGCCGTGCCCACAATAGGCATCGCAGTGCACATGCCCCGGCAAAGCTATGGATAGCGCAGGCGCGGGATCTCGCTGCAGTGAAGGAGGACGCAAAGAAAGAGTGGGGTGGGCAAAGGAAGAGGCTGGGGCGGGGATATGACGAAAAGAGGCAGAACAGCCTGGGCACCAACGAGGTGAACGCCGCCCCTGGGCACTTGCGAGCCCTAGTTTACATATGAATAAAAGTCCGTTTTTGCCTTGGGGGAACTTCACAAGAAAACATCAAAGGTACCATTCGAATCATAGACTGCTATCCTAGAGCGCTAAGTAAGCGGTCTAAAAGGTCAAAATCTGGTGACAGACTCCCTTTAACTCCAAATTTACAGAGCTGTTCACTAGAGAAAAAGAAATTAGCATAGACAAGTCCCTTGTACGTTTTAAAGGAAGGGTTAACTTCTGCCAGTACCTGCCCAGCAAGTGAGCAATTAAAATGTACAAGCTGTGCGAGAGTACCTCCGGGTACACCTACAGGTTCAAGGTTTATTAAGAGAAAGACTCCCGTATTGAACCCCCAGAATGCCCCCCCGGCATAGGTATTAGTGGGAAGATAGTGTGGGATTTAATGCAGCCACTGCTGGATAAGGGGTACCAGCTCTATGTGGATAACTATTATACCAGCATCCCACTATTCATGTCCCTAAAAGCCAGAGGTACTGTGGCTTGTGGCACAGTATGCAAAAATCAGAGAGGCCTCCCTAGATCCCTGGTAGGGCAACGACTCCGAAAAGGCAACTGTAAGGCTCTCTGCCATGAGAACATCCTGGAGCTTAAGTACAAGGACAAGAGGGATGTCCTTGAACTGACCACCATTCACACTAACACCAGTTCTCCTGCCCGAGTGCGAGGTAGCACTACCACTGTCAACAAGCCAGACTGCATTCTTGATTACAACAAGCACATGGGTGGGGTTGATCTGTCTGATCAAGTTCTGAAGCCTTACAGTGCCATGCATAAAACTAACGTGTTGTTCAAAAAGCTGGCCGTATACAATGTACAGATGGCACTGTACAATGCATACATTTTACATTGAGCTGCAGGCCACACAGGAACTTTTATTCAGTTTCAATAGGTGGTCATCAAGGCCCTAATTTTCCAAAGACAGGAAAGGGGAGTGCCCCAGTACTTCAGGAGGTCATGGTGCACGTGTTGTACCAGGACAACATTTCCTTGGCGAAGTACCCCAAACAGCGAGGAGGGTAAATACCCCTAAAAAATGCTGTGTTTGTTACAAAAGGGGAATACGAAAAAACACCATTTATCAGTGAGACACCTACCTGCCCTGATAAACCAGGCCTGTACTATACATGAAGGATTGTTTCCAAATTTACCTCTCGTCCATGGATTATTAATTTCATCCTTTTATGCTCCCTGTAATTTTTCCACTTTATATCTCTGATTTAGTTTGCCTCGCTTGCATATCCACTTTCCAACAACAACTACATATTCTTTTCTGTGAGACACCTGTTAGGTCAAAAGTGCCATTTCCACCCCTTAAAATTTTCATACAGTGGTGCACTTTCCGAAATGGGGTCACTTCTTGGGGTTTTTAATTTATGTGGACCTCAGGAATTATTCCTTGAGGGGTGTCATTTCCAGAATAGTTTCACTTTTTTTACTGTAGGGGTGCATTAGGCGGTCTTCAATTGTGACATGGCATCAAAAAATCATTCATGTGAAACCTGCGCTCCAAAATCCATGTTACTCCATGCACTCTGCGCCCCTCCATGTGCCCATACAGCAGTTCACAACCACAAATGATATTTTTTTTTATAAACTGGCGAATCAGGGTAATAGATATTGACTTTTGTTTGGCTGTTAACCCTTGTTGTGTTACAGGACAATATGGATGAAAATAGAAAATTAGCTCCTTTTTCTTTTTATTCTTGTGAAACAACCAAAGGGTTAACAAAGTTTGTAAAATCAGTTTTGAATAATTTGAGTGGTGTAGTTTCTAAAAAAATCTGTAATGGGAAAAGCTTCAAGCGGCTCACCCACTAAAGTAGAGATTAAATAGGTGCACAACCCTCTGGCTCACCCACAGCCTGTGTATGTGTATATATATATATATATATATATATATATATATATATATATATATATATATATATATATCAAAAATAAAAATAATGTATGAGGGGGGCACTCTTATCAGGGCCAAATGCACCATCAATCATAGATTACATAGATAAAACTAGATGAAAATTTGTTTATTATGATGGTAAATACTAAAAACTAAGAAATCAGCAGCAATAATTATACTATGTATATGAACCATAAATCAATAAATCCAGATCAGCAGCAGATATCAAGCAACCATAGAAAAAAGTGCTATATGTATTGGCAGTTTTATATCACCAGCACCCAAACAATGCTATATATATTAGCAGCAATAAATCAGCAGCAATGGAAAAGTGCTATGTGCAAATAGCAGCAATATCAATGGATCGGCAGCAGTCTCATGTGCATCAAGATAGGAAAACCAGCAGCATCAAAGTCCCAATAAAAAAAAATTAGAAAAAAATCATAGAAAAAATTGTGTAGAAAAAATCGTGATATAGACAAAATCGTGATGCACGAGACTGCCGCCGATCCATTGATATTGCTGCTGATTCATATGGCTGCTATTTGCACATAGCACTTTTCCATTGCTGCTGATTTATAGCTATTTTTCTATTATTGCTTGATATCTGCTCCTGATCTGGATGCACTGATTTTATGGTTCATATACATAGTATGACTATTGCCGCTGATTTATATTGCCGCGACTGCACATAGAACTTTTCCATTGCTGCTGATTTATTGCTGCTAATATACACTGCTCAAAAAAATAAAGGGAACACAAAAACAACACATCCTAGATCTGAGTTAATTAAATATTCTTCTGAAATACTTTGTTCTTTACATAGTTGAATGTGCTGACAACAAAATCACAAAAATTTAAAAATGGAAATCAAATTTTTCAACCCATGGAGGTCTGGATTTGGAGTCACACTAAAAATTAAAGTGGAAAAACACACTACAGGCTGATCCAACTTTGATGTAATGTCCTTAAAACAAGTCAACATGAGGCTCAGTAGTGTGTGTGGCCTCCACGTGCCTGTATGACCTCCCTACAACACCTGTGCATGCTCCTGATGAGGTGGCGGACGGTCTCCTAAGGGATCTCCTCCCAGACGTGGACTAAAGCATCTGCCAAATCCTGGACGGTCTGTGGTGCAACGTGACGTTGGTGGATAGAGCAAGACATGATGTCCCAGATGTGCTCAATTGGATTCAGGTCTGGGGAACGGGCGGGCCAGTCCATAGCATCAATGCCTTCGTCTTGCAGGAACTGCTGACACACTCCAGCCACATGAGGTCTAGCATTGTCTTGCATTAGGAGGAACCCAGGGCCAACCGCACCAGCATATGGTCTCACAAGGGGTCTGAGGATCTCATCTCGGTACCTAATGGCAGTCAGGCTACCTCTGGCGAGCACATGGAGGGCTGTGTGGCCCTCCAAAGAAATGCCACCCCACACCATTACTGACCAAATGCCAAACCGGTCATGCTGCCTCCTCGAAGACGCAGGCTGGTGTGTGTACGCAGGCGCGATCTAACGGCACGGCGGGGCGCAGGCGCAGAAGATTGGGCATGAACGATGCCCGGAGGATTGAATTGCACAGGATCAGGACTGGGGAGAGTTCTAGCCGCCGCCCAGCGAAGTGAATAATAATGAGCTGGGCGGGGCTTAAGAACGGCAGTTGGGAAGGCTGGCTGGGCGCATTTTCACATGAAACGCCGCCCCTTGGGCAGATTGCTGACCAGAGAAGCAGGTTATAAAACTTTATATTTCGCTCTTTATAAGGTGGACAGGGGGGATACTTATATGCTTTTAAAAGACTGTATAAGACCTGTAATGTGATATATCTAACTATATATGCTGTTTTGGCCTGTCAGTGTCCCTTTAAGGACCAAGTCATTTGTTGCAAATCTGACCAGTGTCAATTTATGTGGTGATAACTTTAAAACGCTTTTACTTATCCAGGCCATTCTGAGATTGTTTTTTCGTCACATATTGTATTTCATGACACTGATAAAATGAAGTAAAAAATATTAATTTTCATTTATAAAAAAAATACCAAATTTACCAAAATTTTTGAAACATTTGCAAATTTCCAAGTTTTAATTACTCTACTTCTATAATACATAGTAATACCTACAGAAATAGTAATTACTTTACATTCCCCATATGTCTACTTCATGATTGGATGATTTTGGGATTGCCATTTTAGTTTTTGGGGACGTTACAAAGCTTAGAAGTTTAGAAGCAAATCTTAACTTAATTTTTAGGGACCAATTCAGGTCTGAAGTCACTTTATGAGGCTTACATAATAGAAACCACCCAGAAATGACCCTATTCTAGAAACTACACCCCTCAAGGTATTCAAAACTGATTTTATAAACATCATTAACCCTTTAGGTGCTCCACAAGAGTTATTGGCAAATGGAGATGAAATTTCAATTCTTTGCCAAATTTTTCATTTTAATTAATTTATTCCACTAACAAAGCAAGGGTTAACAGCCAAACTAAACTCTATATGTATTGTCCTGACTCTGCGGTTTACAGAAACACCCCATATATGGTTGTACACTACTGTACAGGCATAGAGGGAAAGGAGCGCCATGTGATTTTTGGAAGGCAGATTTTGCTGCACTGGTTTATTTACACCATGTCCCATTTGAAGCCCCACTGATGCACTAGGGGTGTAGAAACTCCCTAAAAGTGAACCCATTTTGGAAACTACGGGATAAGGTGGCAGTTTTGTTGGGACTATTTTAAGGGTACATATGATTTTTAGTTGCTCTATATTACATTTTTGTGAGGTAAGGTTACCAAAAATAGAAATTCTTAAATTTCATCTCCATTTGCCATAAACTGTTGAGGAACACCTAAAGGGTTAATAAAGTTTGTAAAATCAGTTTTTCATACTTTGAGGGGTGTAGTTTCTTAGATGGGGTCACTTTTATGGAGTTTCTACTCTAGGGGTGCATCAGGGGTTGTTCAAATGGGACATGGTGTAAAAAAAAAAAAAGGTCATCAAAATCTGCCTTCCAGAAACCATATGGCGTTCCTTTCCTTCTGCGCCCTGCCGTATGGTCATACAGCAGTTTTAAGACCACATATGGGGCGTTTCTGTAAACTGCACAATCAGGGTAATAAATATTACGTTTTGTTTGGCTGTTAACCCTTGCTTTGTTACCGGGAAAAAAAAAAAGATTAAAATGGAAAATGTGCCAGTTTTGGCACTGTTTTTATTTTTTATTTTTTTTGGACTGTGTTAATCTGGGGGGTTAGGTCATGGGGTATTTTTATGGAGGAGATTCTTACGGATGCGGCGATACCTAATATGTCTACTTTTTTACATTTATTTAGGTTTTACTGTATATTATCCTTTTATAAACAAAAAAAAACATTTTAGTATCTCCATAGTCCGAGTCAGTTTTTTTTGGTTTTTAGCCGATTATCTTAGGTAGGTGCTCATTTTTTGCGGTATGAGGGGACGGTTTTATTGGTACTATTTTGGGGGCTATATGACTTTTTGATCGCTTACTATTACACTTTTTGTTATGTAAGGTGACAAAAAAAATACCTTTTTTTTGGTGTCTCAAGTCTGAGAACCATATATATTTTTTTTAAATAGTCAGTGGCTAAATTTGGGAAGGGGATTATAAATTTGGTACTCCCTGAAGCAACCAATAATGCAGAGCCCCGGATGATCGGGGCACGTGTCATACTGAGTGGTGGTGTCCTTTCGTATCCCCCTCCTGTGACACACTCTTCACCTTTTTTGGGTCCGTCCCTTCTTTCCAGTATGGGGGACCACACCTGGAAAGTGTTGGCCAGGGAGCATCCGGGCGCCTCCAGTTCCCGAGGTACTCCCGCCTGCTCTTTCCCGGTCAGAAAAGATCAGGGCCTTGAGGACTGCCTCATAGAACTGAAGGAATTTCCCTGTGTTGCCAGCGCTCTGGGACAGTACAAAAGAGTTGTACAAGGCAACATGCACCAAGTAGACAGCAACTTTTTTGTACCATGCCCGGGTTTTGCGCATGGCGTTATATGGCTTGAGGACTTGATCAGAGAGATCAACTCCTCCCATATACCGATTGTAGTCGACGATACAATCGGGCTTGAGGACCGTTGCTGCGGTACCTCGCACAGGGACAGGGGGTGATGCTGTTACCGTGAATTGTGGACAGTACAAAGACATCTAGCGGCGAGGGACTGGAACAAGGGGATACTAGTATAAAAGTTATCCACGTACAGGTGGTAACCCTTATCTAGCAGTGGGTGCATAAGGTCCCACACAAGTTTCCCGCTAACACCCAGAGTGGGGTGGACATTCTGGGGGTTGAATACGGGAATCTCGCCCCTCGCACACACGAAACTTGTAAGTGTACCCTGAGGTACTCTCACAAAGTTTGTACAGCTTCACGCCATACTTCGGCCGCTTAGAGGGAACATACTGGCGGAAAATGAGTCTCCCCTTGAAAGCAATGAGAGACTCCTCAACCGCGACCTCCCTTCCAGGTACATAGGCCTCCACAAATTTGTCCCCAAAGTGATCGATGACCGGCCTGATTTTGTACAGGCGGTCATAGGCAGGATCAATGGGAAACCAAAAATAGTTTTTTTGACCCAGCGGAAGAGGCTGAAGGATGGATCAAAGAAAAGATAAGGAGCTGAGGGGCACTTGGCCTGGGGTGGGTTGGGAGGGGGGAAATGCAAAGTTAGAGAACCAGGAATGAAGTATCCTGGCTCATTTAGAAGGGAGAGGGGTTGGACGGGGTGGGTATTTTGTTGTGCTGTTTGCTCTCGGGTGTTTTTTTTTTCTTCTCCTCTGCCTTTCGCTTTCCCCTTACCCCCGGGGGTTCTCCAACTATACACAGACACATAAATAGGCTGCTATGAGAATTATCTCATGGAACATGAGGGGTTTGAGTAGGGGCATAAAGAGAGTCACGTTTTTTGATGCAATACATAGGTCCCTCCCTGCTATAATTTGTTTACAAGAAACACATTTGACAGGTGAAACGACAAATGGAACGTCTAGACCGTGGATACAGCACTCCTTTCACTCAGTTTATTCATCATACGCCAAAGGCGTGAGTATAGTAATACATCATGATATAGATATTAAAATAGTGAAAACGGCTATAGATAGGGAGGGTTGCTTTGTCTTGATTGATTGCTTATTGGAAGGAAGACCATGGATAATAGCAAATGTCTATATACCGCCACCTTTTAAAACAGATGTCCTATTAAATATTCACGATTTTGTGCTCAAGGTACGGGATAAACCACTTTTAGTCATGGGGGATTTTAATAATGTACTGGACGGTAAAATAGATAGATGTAGATTAGGTAATACTCAAATTTTTTGCACGGGATCAAAACTAAAAAGCATCACAGAGGAAATGGGTTGGATTGACATTTGGCAGGTAATGCACCCTAAATAAAAAAATAAAAATCATGTTTTTCAAAGACCCATAGGAGTCTATCACGGATTGATTTAGTTTTCACAAATAATAAAGGGTTGTTTGATATTGAACGGGTTAAATATGGACAACGTGGGATTTCGGACCATAATCCAATTATTATGAATATAAAAACAATAAAAAAAAAAAGGATGCACAAAAATATAGGATGGATAAACATAATGAGTATACACGATAGGATTTTGAAAGAGATAACTTAGTTTTTTTATTTGAATGAAGATTCAGCAGCAATTAATATGGTATGGGAGGCCGCAAATGCTTTTATTAGAGGGATTTTCATAAAATACACAGCAATATATAAGAAAGGGACAAGGAAAAAAATATTCTACTTGGAACAAGAGGCGGAAAAATATGAAAAAAAGTATATTGAAAACTCTATAGACAAAAATTATAAAAATTGGACAGAGAAAGTTTCCAAATTGCAAGATGAACGGCTCTTATTGGCGGAACAACAAAAAGAAAATTATACTATATTTACACATATACCGGGTAAAAAGTTAGCCAGCTTGGTAGCGGTCCAGATAAAAAATAATAACTATATTCAGGATATAATACTACTGAACAAGCGGCTAAAATAGAAATGCTCAAAGAATACTTTGAAGATATATACAGTAGTAAGATGAATAAGAACTTGGTGCTAATGCAACAGTTTCTGGATAAAATTACTATCTCTATGTTAACAACAGAACAATGTGAAACTTTGGAAGCCCCTTTAAATCCTTTAGAAGTGAATAAAATACTATATAGGATTACAAAGAACAAGACCCCAGGAATAGATGGCATCCTGTTTGAAGTTTATGCTCAATATAAAGAAATACTAATTCCGAAACTATTCACAATGTGGGATGATTGCCAGATTCCCTGAGAGAAGCCTTAATTACATTGATTTTAAAATCGGTAAAAGATCCAGCCCTTCCGGATTCATATCGCCCCATTTCATTAATTAATACTGATAATAAAATATTGGCTAGTATTCAGGAAGTTAGACTTAGGAGCGTGGTCTCGGTGCTTGTTCATGAGGATCAGATGGGATTTATGTCAGGTAAAACTACAACTGATAATATTATGCGTTACTTTGTGAACACCCAGCTTCAACCTACAAATTGTGGCGAACAATTGATTGTGACTATAGACGTCTCAAAGGCGTTTGATACTATAGAATGGCCCTTTTTGATTACAAAATTGAAGAAGATGGGTTTCGGGGACAATTTTATTCCATGGGTAAAATTGTTATATACCGAAATCTCAGCAAGAGTGATACTAAATGGGGAATATTCCGACAATATACAGGGTGGGCCATTTATGTGGATACACCTTAATAAAATGGGAATGGTTGGTGATATTAACTTCCTGTTTGTGGCACATTAGTATATGTGAGGGGGGAAACTTTTCAAGATGGGTGGTGACCATGGCGGCCATTTTGAATCCAACTTTTGTTTTTTCAATAGGAAGAGGGTCATGTGACACATCAAACTTATTGGGAATTTCACACGAAAAACAATGGTGTGCTTGGTTTTAACATAACTTTATTCTTTCATGAGTTATTTACAAGTTTCTCTTTGTTTACAGCCATTGACATGTCGCCGGGGTTAACACGTGAGGAGCGGACAGAAATGGTGTTGATGTCTGGTGAACGCAGTAACCGGGTCATTGCAGCAGATTACAATGCAAGACACTCTACGAGACCACCCATCTCCCATGCTACAGTTAGCAAACTGCTTGCTAAGTTTCGTGAAACTGGTTCAGTGTTGGATTTGCCAAAATTTGGACACATGAAATCTGTCTCTAATGAAGAAACATCAGTGGCTGTCCTAGCTTAATTCAGCAAGAGCCCACAGCGTAGCACTCGCCGCATGTCACTGGAGAGTGGCATTAGTCGAACATCCCTTCGGCGGATATTAGCTACTCACAAATGGCACCCTTACAAACTCCAGCTACTGCAGCATCTCAACGAGGATCACCCAGATCGGCGCACTGAATTTGCAGAATGGGCAAAACAAAAATTGGAACAGGACCCTCAGTTTATGCAGAAGATTTTGTTCAGTAATGAGGCAAACTTTTATGTGAATGGTGAAGTTAAAACCACCGCTATTGGTCTGACACTAACCCACATTGGATAGATCCCTCCAAGACTGTTGGAACAAAAGAATTGATGGTATGGTGTGGTATATTGGTTACAAAGATAGTGGGGCCATTCTTCATCAATGGCAACCTGAAGGCCACTGGATATGCGAAATTGCTACATGATGATGTGTTTCCCTCTTTATGCACTGAAGCTGGCACGTTCCTGAGTTTTTCCAGCAAGATGGTGCACCACCACATTATGGGTGTCAGGTCCGAGCATTCCTAGATGAACAGTTTCCTGGAAAGTGGATTGGTCGTCAAGGGCCAGTTGAATGGCCCCCAAGGTCTCCCGATCTGACCCCCTTAGACTTTTATCTTTGGGGTCATCTGAAGGCAATTGTCTATGCTGTGAAGATACGAGATGTGCAGCACCTGAAACTACGGATACTGGAAGCCTGTGCTAGCATTTCTCCTGCGGTGTTGCTATCAGTGTGTGAAGAGTGGGAGAAGAGGGTTGCATTGACAATCCAACTATCACGGTCGGCGTGGCTATCACATACGTGACACAGAGGGAGGGAACGAGGAAGGCCCTGCCCAAGTGAGAGGGAAGATGGTGACCCCTGACTCACCTGGCGGCTGGCACCTGGCTGCCCTGACGTCCCTAGACGGGTTCCTCACCCGTACGCCGATCACGTGCCTAAAGCCCTGGCTTTCCCTGAGCTGAGCCCTAGGTAGTGAACAGGGCGATGGGAACACTAGTCCGCACCACTAACTCTAAGGGAAAACACCAAGGGGAGGACAGACAACACGGACTCAACATATATTCCCAGGAGGGTGACGACAGGAGACAACAATAAGCCCAACAGGGATCCGGAGGGTAGCTCTCAGGAACGACAACCAGGATAACCACTCCAGTGGGTCAGTATAGATGTCCAGGCAGGAAGCTCTATAACTGGCAACTAGAGAAGTGTGAGGGGAGAATATAAGGAGGTAGGGAGTGGCAGATAAGAAACAGCTGAGGGGGAGAAGCTACGGATCCCTGAGAGAGACAAAAATATAGCAAGGCAAACACAGAAAACAATCACAAAGAAACCACGTGATCTTTCGATATAGAGCGCGCAGCCACCCGCTGCGACTTCCTGACCCCGGGTATAACGGAGTCAGACGTGGCTCTTGATACCCTCGTGACACCAACACAATGGGCAGCACATTGAACACATTTTATAAGTGGTCAGAAACTTGTAAATAACTCATGAAAGAATAAAGTTACAACCAAGCACACCATTGTTTTTCTTGTGAAATTCCCAATAAGTTTGATGTGTCACATGACCCTCTTCCTAATGAAAAAACAAAGTTTAATTCAAAATGGCCGACTTCAAAATGGCCGCCATGGTCACCACCCATCTTGAAAAGTTTCCCCCTCACATATACTAATGTGCCACAAACAGGAAGTTAATATCACCAATTATTCCCATTTTATTAAGGTGTATCCATATAAATGGCCCACCCTGTATATATTCGCAGAGGAGTTAGACAGGGGTATCCCCTTTCCCCTCTGCTATTTGCAATAGCTATGGAGCCGTTAGCTGATATGATCAGGCAAGATGAAGAAATTGTGGGGTTTAGGTTTGGTTAGCACGAGGAAAAAATTGCTTTATATGCAGATGATATTATGCTGTTTGTAGGTTCACATAGATCACTGGCGAAGATTTTCTAGGTATTTGATCAGTATGGCAAATATGCTGGGCTCAATATAAACTGGTCTAAATAGGCCTGTGTCCCGATTAATCCCTTGAACAATTTTATACCAGGATCACTGGAAATTAAGATGATTAATGAACCCGTCAAATATCTGCGCATTCAAATAACCCCAAGGATTACGTTCAGTTGAATGTGGCCCCCAAAATACAGGAGATTAGGAAGAAAATAGAGGTATGGAAATGATTATATGTCTCGATGGCAGGTCGTATCACTTTGGTGAAAATGTGTCTGTTACCCTCTCTAAACTATATTTAGTGGAATTCACCGGTAATAATCCCCAAAAAAACATTTAAAAATAATAGCCAGCCTTTTAATGGATTTGATATGGCGAGGGAAAAAACCTAGGATAAAAGCACAAATACTGTGCATCCATGAGAGGGAGGGTGGACTATCAGTCCCAGACTTGGAACTTTATTTTATCTCCGGCCATATAAAAAACATGATAATGTGGAGAAATACGCAAAGATATAATTCCATGATTGCAGGGATAAATAATAGGTTGGATAACTGCACTATCTTCCAATTAACAGAAGCTGGTATCTTGGCACAATATGAAGGTAGCAGGATACCGCTATTTGAATTGATGGACAGGGTCTGGAAGGAAGCAAGAGCACTGTGGACCCAGGCAGGATTCCATGTTGACACCGTATTGTGGGATAATACCCACCTTATAGAACTAAAGTCAACTGAACAGACAATTTGGTGGAAACATGGAATTTATAAACTGGGCCAGGTATGGAGAGAAGGGGATATAATACTATATGAAGATCTTAAAAAGGAGTATGGAATGGCTAATATAGAACAGAGTTTCTTTCTTTTACAATTAAAACAAGCATTGCGATCAACGTTAGGAAAGGGTACACAAATTGTTACCCTTCCGCAGCCGCTAGTTAATATCTTCAAACTAACAGCGGGAAGAAACTAGTTTCTAAAATATATGAATGTCTGTTACATCAAAAGACAAAGAGAAGAGCAATTAATAGCTTAATGCATAAATGGCAAGATGTTTTAAACCCCCAGCAAGAAGAGTTCTGGGAATCGGCCATACAGGAATAAAATAGGGTTTCAAAGAACTTTTCCCATCGAATTACTCAATTTAATATACTATATCGTCTCTACTACTCCCCTAAGATTTAAATGAAGTGTTAAAATTCTAAAGACTTTAGTTGCCTAAAATGTGGGGAGGTAGGCGTGGACAATGTTCATATACTCTGGACATGTAAAAAAAAAAATCAAGGGTTCTGGGAAAAGATTAATGATAGAATTGAGCAATACCATCGGTTCAAAGTACCTAGGCAATTTGAAATATATATGCTGGGAGTGATGGATAAAATGGATACCCCCCAACATCGAGATATAGCATCCAAACTCCTATTTCAAGCTAGGAAATGTATTATTGGACATTAGGGAGGTAGTGCTGTCCCCACGGTCAGGGAATGGGAGAAGCATAGCAGAGCCTCGCTCGCCAGAGAGGAATATAATCTGGCAAACATTAAAAAAAAAACATAGATTTGCCAGTATTTGGCAGAAATGGCAATTATAGTGATTTTTTTGGGGGACAGTGATTATTGTGAGTTGGAGCCATGGGGTGGGGAGCAGAGAGAAAAAGCAGGGAAAGGAATTTTTTTTTAATTTTTTATTTTCTCGAGAGGGAGCAGACAACGGATAGAGGGAGGTGGGAGGGGAATTGTACATACAAAGTTATGAAATTAAAAGATTGTTAAAGTTTATTTTGTAAGATGTCAAAAAAATAATAAAGATTTAAAAAAAAAAAGTGTTAACCACCTCAGCCCCCCTAGCTAAAACACCCTTAATGACCAGGCCACTTTTTACACTTCTGACCTACACTACTTTCACCGTTTATTGCTCGGTCATTGCTCGGTCACTTACCACCCAAATGAATTTTACCTCCTTTTCTTCTCACTAATAGAGCTTTCATTTGGTGGTATTTCATTGCTGCTGACATTTTTACTTTTTTTGTTATTAATCGAAATATAATGATTTTTTTGCAAAAAAATGACATTTTTCGCTTTCAGTTGTAAAATTTTGCAAAAAAAACGACATCCATATATAAATTTTGCTCTAAATTTATTGTTCTACATGTCTTTGATAAAAAAAAAATGTTTGGGTAAAAAAAATATGGTTTGGGTAAAAGTTATAGCGTTTACAAACTATGGTACAAAAATGTGAATTTCCGCTTTTTGAAGCAGCTCTGACTTTCTGAGCACCTGTCCTGTTTCCTGAGGTTCTACAATGGCCAGACAGTACAAACACCCCACAAATGACCCCATTTCGGAAAGTAGACACCCTAAGGTATTCGCTGATGGGCATAGTGAGTTCATAGAACTTTTTATTTTTTATTACAAGTTAGCAGAAAATGATGAATTTTTTTTCTTTTTTTTTTTTCTTACAAAGTCTCATATTCCACTAACTTGTGACAAAAAATAAAAACTTCTATGAACTGACTATGCCCATCAACGAATACCTTGGGGTGTCTTCTTTCCAAAATGGGGTCACTTGTGGGGTAGTTATACTGCCCTGGCATTCTAGGGGCCCAAATGTGTGGTAAGTAGTTTGAAATCAAAATCTGTAAAAAATGGCCGGTGAAATCCGAAAGGTGCTCTTTGGAATGTGGGCCCCTTTGCCCACCTAGGCTGCAAAAAAGTGTCACACATGTGGTATCTCCGTACTCAGAAGAAGTTGGGCAATGTGTTTTGGGGTGTCATTTTACATATACCCATACTGGGTGAGATAAATATCTTGGTCAAATGCCAACTTTGTATAAAAAAAATGGGAAAAGTTGTCTTTTGCCAAGATATTTCTCTCACCCAGCATGGGTATATGTAAAATGACACCCCAAAACATATTCCGCAACTTCTCCTGAGTACGGAGATACCACATGTGTGACACTTTTTTGCAGCCTAGGTGGGCAAAGGGGCCCACATTCCAAAGAGCACCTTTCGGATTTCACCGGCCATTTTTTGCACATTTTGATTTCAAACTACTTACCACACATTTGGGCCCCTAGAATGCCAGGGCAGTATAACTACCCCACAAGTGACCCCATTTTGGAAAGAAGACACCCCAAGGTATTCCGTGAGGGGCATGGCGAGTTCCTCGAATTTTTTATTTTTTGTCACAAGTTAGCGGAAAATGATGATTTTTTTTATTTTAATTTTTTTCTTACAAAGTCTCATATTCCACTAACTTGTGACAAAAAATAAAAACCTCCATAAACTCACTATACCTATCACGAAATACCTGGGGGTGTCTTCTTTCCAAAATGGGGTTACTTGTGGGGTAGTTATACTGCCCTGGCATTCTAGGTGCCCAAATGTGTGGTAAGTAGTTTGAAATCAAAATCTGTAAAAAATGGCCGGTGAAATCCGAAAGGTGCTCTTTGGAATGTGGGCCCCTTTGCCTACCTAGGCTGCAAAAAAGTGTCACACATCTGGTATCCCCGTACTCAGGAGAAGTTGGGCAATGTGTTTTGGGGTGTCATTTTACATATACCCATGCTGGGTGAGAGAAATATCTTGGCAAAAGACAACTTTTCCCATTTTTTATACAAAGTTGGCATTTGACCAAGATATTTATCTCACCCAGCATGGGTATATGTAAAATGAGTACGGCGATACCAGATGTGTGACACTTTTTTGCAGCCTAGGTGTGCAAAGGGGCCCACATTCCTTTTATGAGGGCATTTTTAGACATTTGGATCCCAGACTTCTTTTCACGCTTTAGGGCCCCTAAAAAGCCAGGGCAGTATAAATACCCCACATGTGACCCCATTTTGGAAAGAAGACACCCCAAGATATTCAATGAGGGGCATGGCGAGTTCATAGAAATTATTTTTTTTTTGGCACAAGTTAGCGGAAATTTTTTTATTATTTTTTTTTCTCACAAAGTCTCTCTTTCCGCTAACTTGGGACAAAAATTTCAATCTTTCATGGACTCAATATGCCCCTCAGCGAATACCTTGGGGTGTCTTCTTTCCGAAATGGAGTCATATGTGGGGTATTTATACTGCCCTGGCATTCTAGGGGCCCTAAAGCGTGAGAAGAAGTCTGGAATATAAATGTCTAAAAATTTTTACGCATTTGGATTCCGTGAGGGGTATGGTGAATTCATGTGAGATTTTATTTTTTGACACAAGTTAGTGGAATATGAGAATTTGTAAGAAAAATAAATAAATTTCCGCTAACTTGGGCCAAAAAAATGTCTGAATGGAGCGCCTTACAGGGGGGTGATCAATGACAGGGGGGTGATCAATGACAGTGGGGTGATCAGGAAGTCTATATGGGGTGATCACCCCTCTGTCATTGATCACCCCCCTATAAGGCTCCATTCAGATGTCCGTATGTGTTTTGCGGATCCGATCCATGTATCAGTGGATCCGTAAAAATCATACGGACATCTGAATGCAGCCTTACAGGGGGTGATCAATGACAGGGGGGTGATCAATGACAGGGGGGTGATCAGGGAGTCTATATGGGGTGATCACCCCTCTGTCATTGATCACCCCCCTATAAGGCTCCATTCAGATGTCCGTATGTGTTTTGCGGATCCGATCCATGTATCAGTGGATCCGTAAAAATCATACAGACATCTGAATGCAGCCTTACAGGGGGGTGATCAATGACAGGGGGGTGATCAATGACAGGGGGGTGATCAGGGAGTCTATATGGGGTGATCACCCCTCTGTCATTGATCACCCCCCTATAAGGCTCCATTCAGATGTCCGTATGTGTTTTGCGGATCCGATCCATGTATCAGTGGATCCGTAAAAATCATACGGACGTCTGAATGCAGCCTTACAAGGGGGTGATCAATGACAGGTGGGTGATCAGGGAGTCTATATGGGGTGATCACCCCCCTGTAAGGCTCCATTCAGACGCCTGTATGTGTTTTGCGGATCCAATCCAAGTATCCGTGGATCCGTAAAAAACATACGGACATCTGAATGCAGCCCTACAGAGGGGTGATCAATGACAGGGGGGTGATCAATGACAGGAAGGTGATCAGGGAGTCTATATGGGGTGATCACCCCCCTGTAAGGCTCCATTCAGACGTCCGTATGCGTTTTGCGGATCCGATCCATGTATCAGTGGATCCGTAAAAATCATACGGACATCTGAATGGAGCCTTACAGGGGGATGATCAATGACAGGGGGGTGATCAATGACAGGGGGGTGATCAGGGAGTCTATATGGGGTGATCAGGGGTTCATAAGGGGTTAATAAGTGACAGGGGGGTGTAGTGTAGTGTAGTGGTGCTTGGGGCTACTTTACTGAGCTACCTGTGTCCTCTGGAGGTCGATCCAAACAAAAGGGACCACCAGAGGACCAGGTAGCAGGTATATTAGACGCTGTTATCAAAACTGTCTAATATACCTGTTAGGGGTTAAAAAAAAATCACATCTCCAGCCTGCCAGCGAACAATCGCCGCTGGCAGGCTGGAGATCCACTCGCTTACCTTCCGATCCTGTGAACGCGCGCGCCTGTGTGCGCGCGTTCACAGGAAATCTCGCGTCTCGCGAGATGACGCATATATGCGTGACTCTGCGCCAGGCTGCCGCCTTCGGAACGCGATCCTGCGTTAGGCGGTCCGGAGGCGGTTAAAAGTGCTTTAGAAAAAAAAAAAACTTTTCCCCCTATCTATCTATCCCTGCAGAAATCTACCTGTCCCTACAAACTGACGGCACAAAAAACTAACTTTTTTTGGGCAGCACAACCGGAGCTCAGCGCTCTCCCGCTCCACGGACCGGTATGAGCGGGAAGAGGAGCTCCGGAAATTTAAATTTGCTGCTCCGCCTGCCCAGCCTCCCTGCCAGCCAAATCAGATGCGATCCTGAGAGGTGGCGTGACCGCCACCTAACAGGATCGCAGGACGATGATTAGTGGTGTATTATCACACCACCGATCACCATCCTTTCCGGGTTATTGGGTCATCAGAGACCAGAATAACCCGGAAAAGCAGCAAACCGCAGGTTTGAATTGACCTGCGGTTTGCTGCGATGGCCGACATGGGGGGGAGGCATTGTCCCACGGTGCCTGCTGATTTATTTCAGCAGGCACTGGGTTTCGATCACCGCCGGCCGCGCGGCGGTGATCGGAACTACACATGACGTACTGGTACGTCATGTGTCCTTAAGTACCGAGACATCATGCCGTACCGGTACGTCATATGTCCCTAACAGGTTAATTTAGTTTTTTTGTTTTTTTCTGTTAGGTTTAGGGATAAGTACGCGAACACCCGTGCCCCCACAGACACACACACTAATTAAAGTTTTCCACACACACACGCACACACACACACACACTCCCCTATGGCCCGCCAGACGTTCTCGGCCAAGGAGGCATACGCCCTGCTTGCCTCCGAGCGCCCCAGTGAGGACGTGGATGATCCCACTTTCCTCTTGTCATCCGTGTCCTCCTCATCATCTAGTGATGATGATGAGCCCCAAGGCCCGCCAGGCAGAACAAGGGGACCGCCATGCCAGGAACCCTGTGCACCACACTAGTACGAGCAGCGTAGAGGATTTTGAGCCGTGATTCCTGATTTTGTTGGCCAATCAGGAATCCAGATTCCCACAGTGGGCTTCAATGAATATGACTATTTTAGTTTTTATTTCAGTGACCACTTTGTGAATCTGATGGTGGAGCAAACAAACTTGTTCGCCCAACAGTTCATTGCTCAACACCCGGGCTCCTTTTTTGCTAGGTCCAATGGCTGGACTCCAGTCAGTGGAGCCGAGATAAGGACGTTTTGGGGCCTCGTGCTTCACATGGGCCTAGTCAAAAAACCCAGTGTCAGGCTGTACTGGAGTGGGGACGTCCTCTACCAGACCCCACTTTACAGTACGGCCATGACACGCTCCCGTTTTGAGGCCATTCGGAAATGCCTCAAGCCATATAACGCCATGCGCAAAACCCAGGCATGGTACAAAAAAATTGCGGTCTACTTGATACAGGTTGCCTTGTACAACTCTTTTTTGCTGTCCCAAAGCGCTGGCAACACAGGGAAATTCCTCCAGTTCTATGAGGCAGTCCTCAAGGCCCTGATCTTTTCTGACCGGGAAAGAGCAGGCAGGAGTACCTCGGGAACTGGAGGCGCCCCGATCATCCCTGGCTAACACTTTCCAGGTGTGGTCACCCATACTGGAAAGAAGGGATGGTCCCAAATAAAGTGCAGAGTGTGTCACAGGAGGGGGATATGGAAGGACACCACCACTCAGTGTGACAAGTGCCCCGATCATCCGGGCCTCTGCATTGATGGTTGCTTCAGGATGTACCACACTTTCATGGAGTACTAAATTTATAATCCCCTTCCCCAATTTTCATTACATTTAGCTGCTTACCATAAAAAAAAACTATGGTTCTCAGACTTAAGACACCCCAAAAATAAATAAAAAAGTAGACTTTTTAGGTATCGGCGCGTCCGGAAGAATCTGCTCTATACAAATACCCCATGACCTAACCCCTCAGATGAACACGGTCAAAAAAATTAAATAAAAACAATGCAAAAATAAATCACAAAAAGTGTAATAGCAAGCGATTAAAAATTTATATGCCCCTCAAAATAGTGCCAAATAAACGTACTCTCTTCCCACAAAGAATGAGCCCCTAACTAAGACAATAGGCTAAAAATAATAATAATATGACTCTTAGACTATGGAGAAACTAAAATGTTTTTAAAAAAAAAACTAAATAAATTTAAAAAAAGTACACATATTAGGTATCGCCACGTCCGTAAGAATCTGCTCTATAAAAATACCCCATGACCTAACCCCCTCAGATAAACACAGTCAAAAAAAATATAAATAAAATAAAACGGTGCCAAAACAGCTATTTTTGGGCTAATTTTCCATTTTAATCCATTTTTTCCAGTAACAAAGCAAGGGTTAACAGCCAAACAAAACGTAATATTTAGTACCCTGATTCTGCAGTTTACAGAAACACCCCATATGTGGTCGTAAACTGCTGTATGACCAAACGGCAGGGCGCAGAAGGAAAGGAACTCCATATGGTTTATTGTTGTTTTTTTTTTTTTGCATCATGTCCCATTTGAAGAACCCCTGATGCACCCCTAGAGTAGAAACTCCATATAAGTGACCCCATATAAAAAACTACACCCCTCAAGGTATGCAAAACTGATTTTACAAACTTTATTAACCCTTTAGGTGTTCCTCAACAGTTTATGGCAAATGGAGATGAAATTTCAGAATTTCTATTTTTGGTAACCTTGCCTCACAAAAATTTAACATAGAGCAACCAAAAATCACATGTACCCTAAAAATAGTCAACAAAACTGCCACCTCTTCCTGTAGTTTCCAAAATGGGGTCACTTTTATGGAGTTTTTACTCTAGGGGTGCATCAGGGGGCTTCAAATGGGACATGGTGTAAATAAACAAGTGCAGCAAAATCTGCCTTCCAAAAACCACATGGTGCTCCTTTCACTCTACACCCTGCCGTGTGCCCGTACAGTAGTTTACAACCACATATGGGGTGTTTCTGCAAACTACAAAATCAGGGCAATAAATATTGAGTTTTGTTTGGCTGTTAACCCTTGCTTTGTTACTGTAAAAAATGGATTAAAATGGAAATTTTGCCCAAAAATTGAAATTCTTAAATTTCATCTCCATTTGCCAATAACTCTTGTGGAACACCTAAATGGTTAACAAAGTTTGTAAAATCAGTTTTGAATACCTTGAGGGGTGTAGTTTCTTAGATGGGGTCACTTTTATGCAGTTTCTACTCTAGGGGTGCATCGGGGGGGGGCTTCAAATGGGACATGGTGTAAATAAACCAGTGCAGCAAAATCTGCCTTCCAAAAATCACATGGCGCTCCTTTCACTGTACCCCTGTCGTGTGCCCGTACAGTAGTTTACGACACATATGGGGTGTTTCTAAAAACTACAGAGTCAGGGCAATAAATATTGAGTTTTGTTTGGTTGTTAACCCTTGCTTTGTTACTGGAAAAAATGGACTCAAATGGAAAATTTGCCCAAAAAAAAAAAATCAAAATTCTGAAATTTTATCTCCATTTGCCATTAACTCTTGTGGAACACCTAAAAGGTTAACGACATTTGTAAAATAAGTTTTGAATACCTTGAGGGGTGTAGTTTCTAGAATTGGGTGGTTTCTATTATGTAAGCCTCACAAAGTGACTTCAGACCTGAACTGGTCCTTAAAAAGTGGGTTTTGGAAAATTTCTGAAAAAATTCAAGATTTGCTTCCAAACTTCTAAGCCTTCTAACATCTCCAAAAAATAAAATTGCATTCCCAAAATGATCCAAACATGAAGTAGACATATGGGGAATGTAAAGTAATAACTATTTTTTGAGTTATTACTATGTATTATAGAAGTAGAGAAATTGAAACTTGGAAATTTGCTAATTTTTCAAAATTTCGGGTAAATTTGGTATTTTTTTAACCACCTCCGGACCGCCTAACGCAGGATCGCGTTCCGGAGGTGGCAGCGCTGTGCACAGTCATGCATATATGCATCATCTCGCGAGACGCGAGATTTCCTGTGAACGCGCGCGCACAGGCGCGCGCATTCACAGGATTGGAAGGTAAGAGATGTGATTTTTTTAACCCCTAACACGTATATTAGACGCTGTTTTGATAACAGCGTCTAATATACCTGCTACCTGGTCCTCTGGTGGTCCCCTTTGTTTGGATCGACCACCAGAGGACACAGGTAGCTCAGAAATATGTTGCACCAAGCACCACTACACTACAACCCCCCCTGTCACTTATTAACCCCTTATTCACCCTTGATCACCCCTGATCACCCCATATAGACTCCCTGATCACCCCCCTGTCATTGATTACCCCCCTGTCATTGATCACCCCCCTGTAAGGCTCTATTCAGATGTCCGCATGAATTTTACGGATCCACTGATAGATGGATCGGATCCGCAAAACACATACAGGCGTCTCCCTGGAGCCTTCCGGGGGGGTGATCACCCCATATAGACTCCCTGATCACCCCCCTGTCATTGATCACCCCCCGTCAGGCTGTATTCAGATGTCCGTATGATTTTTACGGATCCACGGATACAAGGATCGGATCCGCAAAACACATACGGACATCTTAATGGAGCCTTATAGGGGGGTGATCAATGACAGGGGGGTGATCACCCCATATAGACTCCCTGATCACCCCCCTGTCATTGATCACCCCTCTGTAAGGCTCCATTCAGACATTTTTTTGGCCCAAGTTAGCGGAAATATACACTGCTCAAAAAAATAAAGGGAACACTTAAACAACACAATGTAACTCCAAGTCAATCACACTTCTGTGAAATCAAACTGTCCACTTAGGAAGCAACACTGAGTGACAATCAATTCCACATGCTAATGTGCAAATGAGATAGACAACAGGTGGAAATTATAGGCAATTAGCAAGACACCCCCAATAAAGGAGTGGTTCTGCAGGTGGTGACGACAGACCACTTCTCAGTTCCTATGCTTCCTGGCTGATGTTTTGGTCACTTTTGAATGCTGGCGGTGCTTTCACTGTAGTGGTAGCATGAGACAGAGTCTACAACCCACACAAGTGGCTCAGGTAGTGCAGCTTATCCAGGATGGCACATCAATGCGAGCTGTGGCAAGAAGGTTTGCTGTGTCTGTCAGCGTAGTGTCCAGAGCATGGAGGCGCTACCAGGAGACAGGCCAGTAAATCAGGAGACGTGGAGGAGGCCGTAGAAGGGCAACAACCCAGCAGCAGGACCGCTACCTCCGCCTTTGTGTAAGGAGGAACAGGAGGAGCACTGCCAGAGCCCTGCAAAATGACCTCCAGCAGGCCACAAATGTGCTTGTGTCTGCTCAAACGGTCAGAAACAGACTCCATGAGGGTGATATGAGGGCCCGACGTCCACAGGTGGGGGTTGTGCTTACAGCCCAACACCGTGCAGGACGTTTGGCATTTGCCAGAGAACACCAAGATTGGCAAATTCGCCACTCGCGCCCTGTGCTCTTCACAGATGAAAGCAGGTTCACACTGAGTACATGTGACAGACGTGACAGAGTCTGGAGACGCCGTGGAGAACGTTCTGCTGCCTGCAACATCCTCCAGCATGACCGGTTAGGCATTGGGTCAGTAATGGTGTGGGGTGGCATTTCTTTGGAGTGCCGCACAGCCCTCCATGTGCTCGCCAGAGGTAGCCTGACTGCCATTAGGTACCGAGATGAGATCCTCAGACCCCTTGTGAGACCATATGCTGGTGCGGTTGGCCCTGGGTTCCTCCTAATGCAAGACAATGCTAGACCTCATGTGGCTGGAGTGTGTCAGCAGTTCCTGCAAGACGAAGGCATTGATGCTATGGACTGGCCCGCCCGTTCCCCAGACCTGAATCCAATTGAGCACATCTGGGACATCATGTCTCGCTCTATCCACCAACGTCACGTTGCACCACAGACTGTCCAGGAGTTGGCAGATGCTTTAGTCCAGGTCTGGGAGGAGATCCCTCAGGAGACCGTCCGCCACCTCATCAGGAGCATGCACAGGCATTGTAGGGAGGTCATAGAGGCACGTGGAGGCCACACACACTACTGAGCCTCATTTTGACTTGTTTTAAGGACATTACATCAAAGTTGGATCAGCCTGTAGTGTGTTTTTCCACTTTAAGCGAATACATTAGGGTGTCTCCTTTCCGAAATGGGGTCATTTGTGGGGTGTTTGTACTGTCTGGGCATTGTAGAACCTCAGGAAACATGACAGGTGCTCAGAAAGTCAGAGCTGCTTCAAAAAGCGGAAATTCACATTTTTGTACCATAGTTTGTAAACGCTATAACTTTTACCCAAACCATTTTTTTTTTACCCAAACATTTTTTTTTATCAAAGACATGTAGAACAATAAATTTAGAGCAAAATTTATATATGGATGTCGTTTTTTTTTTGCAAAATTTTACAACTGAAAGTGAAAAATGTCATTTTTTTGCAAAAAAATCGTTAAATTTCGATTAATAACAAAAAAAAGTAAAAATGTCAGCAGCAATGAAATACCACCAAATGAAAGCTCTATTAGTGAGAAGAAAAGGAGGTAAAATTCATTTGGGTGGTAAGTTGCATGACCGAGCAATAAACGGTGAAAGTAGTGTAGGTCAGAAGTGTAAAAAGTGGCCTGGTCTTTAAGGGTGTTTAAGCCATAGGGGCTGAGGTGGTTAATAAATAAAAAAGATTTTTTTTTTACTCCAATTTACCAGTGTCATGAAGT
The DNA here is from genome assembly GCF_905171765.1 of Bufo bufo. NCBI lineage: Eukaryota > Metazoa > Chordata > Amphibia > Anura > Bufonidae > Bufo > Bufo bufo. The sequence goes on along the minus strand of NC_053395.1, from coordinate 104,194,777 downwards.
ACAATATGTGACGAAAAAACTTTCTCAGATTGGCCTGGATAAGTAAAAGCGTTTTAAAGTTATTCACACATAAAGTGACACTGGTCAGATTTGCAAAAAATGGCCTGGTCCTTAAGGTGAAATATGGCCGTGTCCTTAAGGGGTTAAAGGCTATGTACACCTTTGGGGGTATTTTTTTTTTATTATTATTGCGTTGTACTCATATTGAGCTAAAAAAAAAAAATTGATTCGTCTTTAGTAAAAATATGGCTTCCTTTTTTTCTGTACAGAGCTGACATGCTGTATAAGCACCATTTCTGTCTTTTCCGTCAGACCAGGAGCAGACGGACTCCTTTTCTCTGCTCTATATCCTCCTAAACACTCATTATAGCTCAGTTCTTATCTAACTGATAAGAATGTGGCTTAAATAATTGTCTATGACCTCTTAGTAGTTAAGAGATAATGTTTATTAGATGACAAGCACAAAGCGAAAGTACCAGTCACACAGTTAGGCCTCATGCACACGACAGTTGTTTTTTGCGTCCGCATGCACTATTTTTTTTGCTGAAGGGAAACACGGACAACGGACGCGGAACACAAACGGATGAACTATCAGCATTTTTTTGCTGACCGATTGAAATGAATGGGTCCCCATCCTATCCGCAACAAAAAACGGAACGGAGGCTGAGAAAAACAACTGTCGTGTGCATGAGGCCTTAGAGAAATGTTAACCCTTTTTGACAGAACAGCTCAATATTTTTAATAAAGGCCAATTGAAAAAAAGATTTTTAGCCAAAAATGAGTAACATACAATCATAAAACAATTGCCTCTGAAGGTGTGTATATAGCCTGATAAATGTAAGCTTATGCACATGGGAAGGGAAACTACAAGTCACCAGTACATACTAAATGATAACTGGGTAATACTGACATGGACAAGGACTTAGGAATTTTAGTTCACAGTAAACTTAACTGTAGCAACCAGAGTCAGGCAGCTGTTGTCAACGTCAATAAGATTATGAGGGGCATCAAAAGAGACATAGATAATGCACATGATGCAAACATAGTTCTGCCACTTTAGAAATCATTAGCCAGACAGCACAAGGAGTATTGTGTACAGTTCTGGGCTCCTGTGAACAAGAAAGAAGGGGTTAATCCACCAGCATTGGAATTTTAAGCAATGCCAGTGGTTACAGCCAGACCTCTGATGCTGATAGGGAAAGTACAGCTGCTGTTCCCCCCACCCAATAAGTACACTGTACATGTACAGCAAATGTCAGGAAGATGCTTTATGCTGAGTTGTACGTGTATGGGGAAGGTTGGGAAGGGGTTTAAGACTTCTCCAAACAAAGGAGTAGTAATTAATGAACATTTATAACTAGAATAATGTTCTGAAAGTGCTTCCTTAACAAAGAACAGAAATAATTACCATTTCAAAAATACACTATTTTCATTTTGGTTTGTCTGATTATTCATACTCAAAACTTTAAATAATTTTTGGAAAATGTGTAAAGCAACACAAAGTTTCAATTGCCACCTGTGATAAATTGGTACATTGGTAAGGCAGTGAATAGGATTTTATGAAATTCCTCTCATGGTGTATTGAAACTATGACCAGAATGCATAGTTACATAAACCAGATAAAACAGATTACAGAAATAGAAGAAAAGTTGTATTAGTGCATAAAACTTTTTTATAAAACGAGTAGACTTTTATATATATTATACATAATGTTTTCTAAATTCTTACCTCTACTGTGTACAGTTTTACATTTAAAATCATATTCATCTTGCAAGTCTTCTAAGTTCTTCACATCCTGTTCTACCTCCTATTGAAAAAATACATTTTTACAAAGGAACATTTAATTCCAGGACACAATACAGATAAAAAGGGATATACAAACATAATATAATACAAAAACAAGTACAGTAATAATGAACTAACTTAGTGACAGACTGGAACAGAGGAAGAGGACCCTGATTAAGAGGGCTTACTTGGAACATGGAAAGGAGACAGTAGGTGAGGTTAGAAGCTGTTCATAAAGTAACATAGTGGTAGCCCGGTTATTATAGGCTTTCCTGAATTAGTGCGTTCTCAGGTTGCTTTAGAGCACAACTTGCGGCCCCCAGAGCCAAGGTTTGTGGCCCCTGTCCTGCAGAGCAGAAACGCAGCTGATCATTCTGCCCAGAGTGCCGCATAGCGATGGATTGAAGTTTCTGCTGCTGCATTCTAGAAGAAGCAGGGGAGCCGAGGAGAAGGCAGAAGCAGTTCATCACCTCTTCTGCCTTCTCCACAAATAGGTACATAACGCTCAATAAGCGCTATGCAGTTTGGATCCGGCGATCACATGATCACCAGGCGTCTTGGGGCAGAGGAGCACAGAGCTGCAGGGTCAGTAGACCGTGATCAGCTCTGCCTTGTACAAAGCCCCCACAGCAACCTGGTTTCTCTGCAACTGGGGCACATTTGGATGCCCCAGTTACAGTAGAAATAGTGCAAAAAATAGTCTCATTGTCTCCCAAAGCTCTTTCAGTGACCTCTTGGGGACAAATTATGTGGAATAATAATATAAATATATATATATATACCTTGGAAAAATGAGGAAGCAGCACACTGTGTAAACAAGGGGGTGCACGTCCGGCCAATGTGGACCAGCACCTAGGTCCAATGAACTAAAAGTAGAAAAACAGCCAGCAGCACTCCAGGATGTCAAAAGCAAACGGTGGTTTATTAGACCCAAAGTCAAGCGACGTTTCAACAGCTTGTTGCTGTCTTTATCAAGCATAGTGCACATGTGATACAAACATGCTTTAAGTAGGGACATCAATCCACAATGAATTAACATCGATTAAATAGAATATAGTGAAAATACAAAACATAGAAAATACATGTGATTACAAAAGTTACATGCAATGAATTGCCGAAATCCGGCGAATACAGTGCATCGAAAAATTATAAAACAATAATGCAGCATCACATGCTTACTGTGAAAAGAAACATAATAAGTGCAGGTGATTACCCTGAAGAGGTGAATTAAAAACTCACTGTCCGGTGGGTAACTGTATGCGGCATAGATCGTGTTCAGTGGCGTCTCCATTCACTAACTGCGCATGCGCAAGAAAAACAAGTCTCGCGATTACTTCAACATCTAGAGACTGAATAGCAGCCACAACAGAAATGGCCGCGGCAGCCTCACATGTATTATGCGCATGTCCAAACGGTAATCGGTGCCGCCCAGCAGTCACTACGTAAACGTAGTCATGGAGTTAAATAACAACAGAACCATGGATCCTAATTCTATCAACATATTATGTAATCGAAAGGTACTAGGGCACTGTCACCCGTCGATCCACATGACAAAGCATGTGTGACCCATGGGCACAGTGTCATATGTTATTTCGGCTGTACAAAAATGCATGATGTAGAGAGAGGGTGTCACCCAACAATGATGGATCATGTTAGTGAGCCATCAGTGTAAATTTAGGGGGATATTAGCGTCGCCAGGATATCCCCACGAACCGCCATCAGTCCCTCATGAGGGTACATCACTCTCTCACCCATGCATTTAGATATCAAAATCGAAAAAGAGAATAACAATAAAAATCCAGGTATCATAGAAAAAAGGTAAATACATATAAAGACTGTATGGGTAGGCATCCAGTACACAATTGACTAAATCCCGCATAAATGATGTATCAATAAACAGAATATGTTATAAGCGGATACAGTGAACAAAGCTTGAGTAGCCCACTGGAACCACGATATACGACGTATCACACAGCACCTCAGTCACGGCAGTGAGAATGAAACAAATCTAAAAACAAAAGAAGAGAATATTTTAGCATAATTCTCATACAAAATTACACTTGATTAAATATGTTGGTATATATATATATATATATATATACACATGTGCATTTGACTTACAGTAAGGAATAAGGATCCAGCGATCGTAGGAGAGAGACACATTAGATGTAAAGAGTATCAAAACAAACTAATCACACCTTAAAGGGTTTCTATCACTTGGTATGACATAATTAGCTGTCAGACACTAGCGATCTGCTAGTGTCTGCTCTGGCCAACCATCCTACTATAATCGCTTGTGGGGCAGCGGTTTTGCTAAAAAACTAACTTTTATAAATATGCTAATGAGCCTCTAGGTGCTATGTGGGCGTCATTAGCACCTAGAGGCTCCGTCTACCTTCATACACAGCCGCCGCCCAGCGCGTCCCTCCAGCCCGCCCATGTCCTCCTCCGTGTGACGCAGCGGACGAGTTCTCGCCCATGCGCCGTGCGCGGCTGTATTCGGGCATTTGAGATCTCAGCTCGGAGCGGTCAGACATTCAATGCGCATGCGCGGCTGTATTCGGCGCATGCGCATTGAATGTCTGACCGCTCCGAGCTGAGATCTCAAATGCGCCGAATACAGCCGCGCACGGCGCATTCGCGAGAACTCGTCCGCTGCGTCACACGGAGGAGGACATGGGCGGGCTGGAGGGACGCGCTGGGCGGCGGCTGTGTATGAAGGTAGACGGAGCCTCTAGGTGCTAATGACGCCCACATAGCACCTAGAGCCTCATTAGCATATTTATAAAAGTTAGTTTTTTAGCAAAACCGCTGCCCCACAAGTGATTATAGTAGGATGGTTGGCCAGAGCAGACACTAGCAGATCGCTAGTGTCTGACAGCTAATTATGTCATACCAAGTGATAGAAACCCTTTAAAGTCCACATTTAACCCATTGGGTCTTAAGGTTTTCAACATATAAATCCAATACAACTCTAGTTTTTTAAGGAGAGCTTGCCTATCTCCCCCCGTCTCCCTAATTCAATCTGCTCCAGAATACGGAATCTCAAGTCATTCTGTGTGTGCCCCGCCTCTTTAAAATCTTTAGACACGGGTAGATCCAATTTTTCTTTCCTGATGGAAGAACGGTGCTGATTCAGCCGTGTCTTTACATCCCACGTGGTCTCCCCAACATACCACTTCCCGCAGGGGCAGGTCAGTTGGTAGACCACGTAGGATGAGTCACAGGTCAGAAATTGGGTGATTTTCATCATTCCATTCGACGCCGGATTGAAAAATGTATCTCCTTTGATCATGAGTTTACAATTTATGCAATGATAGCAAGGGTAGCAGCCAGTGCGAGTGGAGCCACACATTGCTCTCACACTTGCCCTGGCACTACCTACATCAGCCCTCACCAGTCTGTCACCCAAATTCCTCCCTCTCCGATAGGAAAACAAAGGGGGAGTTTGGAATTCTGCAATATGGGGGAAACTATTCCCAATCAACCTCCAATGTCTCCGAATGACACCCGCAATTTGCGAGCTGTCAGTCGATGAAGGGAATACGTGGATTTGGGGGGTCAGTCTGAGAATTAATGGTAGTGGATTGATTCTCCACTCTCGTAAAAGTATCCCTAATCAATTTTTGAGGGTATCTCCGTGTGGCAAATTTGTGGCCCATTTCCTCGAGTCTAATATGTCTCACTTGTCTATCTTTAACTATCCGTTGTACACGTAGGAACTGGCTGAAAGGTAGAGACCGGATCATGGAACGAGGATGATGACTATCATAACGTAACAGGGTATTCCTGTCAGTAGGTTTCACAAACAGATCTGTACTCAAACCTCGTCCCATGATCCGGACCTCCGTATCGAGGAACTGAAGCTTATCCATGGACTGAACCATGGTAAATTTCACAGTAGGGTCGATTTCGTTGAGAAATGCGTGGAACGCAAGGAGGCCCAACGTGTCGCCCGTCCACACCAAGAAGATGTCGTCAATATAACGCCACCACCCCAGAACGTGTCTGAAGTGGTGGCTGTCATAAATCGACGACTCCTCAAGGTGGGCCATATAGATGTTCGCATAAGTGGGCGCCACGTTGGACCCCATCGCGGTCCCACGCAACTGGACAAAGAAATCGTCCTGGAATAGAAAATAGTTCTTTGTCAAAACAAATCTTAACAATGTGAGCAGGAAGTTGTATTGGATTTATACGTTGAAAACCTTAAGAGCCAATGGGTTAAATGTGGACTTTAAGGTGTGATTAGTTTGTTTTGATACTCTTTACATCTAATGTGTCTCTCTCCTACGATCGCTGGATCCTTATTCCTTACTGTAAGTCAAATGCACATGTGTATATATATATATATATATACCAACATATTTAATCAAGTGTAATTTTGTATGAGAATTATGCTAAAATATTCTCTTCTTTTGTTTTTAGATTTGTTTCATTCTCACTGCCGTGACTGAGGTGCTGTGTGATACGTCGTATATCGTGGTTCCAGTGGGCTACTCAAGCTTTGTTCACTGTATCCGCTTATAACATATTCTGTTTATTGATACATCATTTATGCGGGATTTAGTCCATTGTGTACTGGATGCCTACCCATACAGTCTTTATATGTATTTACCTTTTTTCTATGATACCTGGATTTTTATTGTTATTCTCTTTTTTTCGATTTTGATATCTAAATGCATGGGTGAGAGAGTGATGTACCCTCATGAGGGACTGATGGCGGTTCGTGGGGATATCCTGGCGACGCTAATCTCCCCTTAAATTCACACTGATGGCTCACTAACATGATCCATCATTGTTGGGTGACACCCTCTCTCTACATCATGCATTTTTGTACAGCCGAAATAACATATGACACTGTGCCCATGGGTCACACATGCTTTGTCATGTGGATCGGCGGGTGACAGTGCCCTAGTACCTTTCGATTACATATTATGTTGATAGAATTAGGATCCATGGTTCTGTTGTTATTTAACTCCATGACTACGTTTACGTAGTGACTGCTGGGCGGCACCGATTACCGTTTGGACATGCGCATAATACATGTGAGGCTGCCGCGGCCATTTCTGTTGTGACTGCTATTCAGTCTCTAGATGTTGAAGTAATCGCGAGACTTGTTTTTCTCGCGCATGCGCAGTTAGTGAATGGAGACGCCACTGAACACGATCTATGCCGCATACAGTTACCCACCGGACAGTGAGTTTTTTAATTCACCTCATTAGGGTAATCACCTGCACTTATTATGTTTCTTTTCACAGTAAGCATGTGATGCTGCATTATTGTTTTATAATTTTTCGATGCACTGTATTCGCCGGATTTCGGCAATTCATTGCATGTAACTTTTGTAATCACATGTATTTTCTATGTTTTGTATTTTCACTATATTCTATTTAATCGATGTTAATTCATTGTGGATTGATATCCCTACTTAAAGAATGTTTGTATCACATGTGCACTATGCTTGATAAAGACAGCAACAAGCTGTTGAAACGTCGCTTGACTTTGGGTCTAATAAACCACCGTTTGCTTTTGACATCCTGGAGTGCTGCTGGCTGTTATATATATATATATATATATATATATATATATATAAATAAATTGAAAACAATAAAAAAGAAAATATGATAAAATAAAAAAATATAAAAAAAGAAAAAGAAAAGTCCTTTTGGGGAACATATTATATGGCAAAAATATATAAAAATAAAAAAATAAAAAATAATAAAATACAAATAAAAGAAAAAAAAAGGTCGTTCACTGTCCCCAATTTTTATGACCTCTTTTGGGAAATATTATGTGGCAAAAATATATGTAAAAAAATAAATAATAAACCAATTATAAAGGTAGAGTAGAGATTAGCAAATTTTAGAAAAATTTCATTCGGCAGCTTCACCAAAGTCCGATAAGAAATTTAATTTGTTACGAATTAATTTGTCATGAATCGCTATAAATCAGGTTATACCCAGGCCAATCTGCATAAAATAATTTTCAAATCCGGCATAAAAACTGATTTAAGATGGAATTAGACCAAATGTCAATACAATGACATCCAACTTCCACTGAAGTGTAGGTTAAATAAAATGAGAAACGTTCATTTCCGTTTTAAAGAACATGCAGGCGGATCCGTTGGACAGAAGGCTGAAAACCAGCAAAACACTGGTGTGAACCCACCCTAATATTCTTCCCACTTGGTGGACCAATCTCAGTGTGAAGGTTTGGAAGTTACAGCTGCATAACACAGTATTTTTAACCAACTTGGGGGCCCAATACCAGTGTGTCAGCCAAGTGGGTGGCAGCAGTGGCATTAACAGAGACAATTGTACCCCCATGAAAGAGTGGGAATGCTGGCAGCAGCAGCAGTGACATTGACAGTTACAATAGTGGCTCCATGACACAGTGGAGAGGGCAGCAGCTGCAGCAGTGGCAGTAACTATGACAACAGTGGACCAATGAAACAGTGGGGAAGGTGGCAACAGTAGCAGTGCTAGTAGTGGCCCCATGGTAGTGTGGGGAGGGTGGCAGCAGCAGCAGTGGCAATAGTAGCCTCATGCAGTGGTCCAGATGGCGAACAAAATGATCGCCAATGCGACCAGGAATTTGCAAATGGCGATAAGACTTTTCCCACCGCCGCACTGCAGCTTTAAGAAAAAAACCAAACTTCCTTCAGCAGACGGACCATGCTAGGCACGTCTGTTAGAAGAGCCAATCCCCCGATATCCAGCCTGTCAGCCAGCGATGAACGGGAAGCAAGGACAAATGGCATTCTAGGGGGGGGTGTCTTCCCCGGGTGCCCGCTCTCAGGGGGGTGCTGGAAGCAATGCAATCAATACAGATGGAAGCGCTCAATGATGGAGCGCTAGGAGTTGCTGTCCTGTCACTCCCCACTCAGCTCCTCGCGCTCCTCCCATCCTTCAGGCCAGCGGCGCTCTGAATGGTGAAGAAGGAAGACTTCTCCCTGCTCCATCATTCAGCCTGCAGACACAGATCGCGCTGCCAGCCTGTGTGGGTGGAGCCTGTAGCCCGGAAATCTGCATAAGCTCCACCCATACAGTGCTGCAGAGCGATCTGTGCCTGCAGGGAAGAGAGGTATGTGAGCTTCCGGAACGGGACAGTAGTTACTGTGTTTTTTTTTTTTTTTTTATATACAGAGGAGGTAAAGAGGGCTTAATTACTATGGAGGGGGCACACAGGACTTTATTACTATGAAGGGGGCACACAGGACTTTATTACTATGGAGGGGGCACAGAGACCATTACTAATGGTGAAGGGGCCACAATGGGCATTTCTACTATAGAGGGGGCACAGAGCCAGAGGGCATTATTACAAAGAAGAGGGCACAGAAGGCATTACTACTGTGAAGGGGGCACAGTGGGCATTATTACTGTGAAGGTGGCACAGAGGGCATTATTACTGTGAAGTGGCACAATGGGCATTATTACTGTGAAGTGGCACAATGGGCATTATTACAGTGAAGGGGGCACAATGGGGATTTCTTTTATGGAGGGGGCACAGAGGGTATTACTAGCACAGTGTGCATTACTATTATTAAAGGGGCACAATGGGCATTATTGCTGTGAAAGGGGTAAAAATGGGCATTATTACTATAAAGGGGGCACAATAGGGATTATTACTGTGAAGGAGGTACAAAGAGGGCATTATAACTGTGAAAGGGGCACAGAGAGGGCATAACTACTGTGAGAGGGGCACAGAGAGGGCATAACTACTGTGAGAGGGGCACAATGTGGGCATAACTAATGTGAGAGGGCACAATGTGGGCATAACTACTGTGAGAGGGCACAATGTGGGAATAACTACTGTGAGGGGGCAAACATCTGTATAAAACTACTGTGAAGGTTGTACAATGAGGGCAATACTACTGTGAGGGGGTACAATTTTTTTAAAGTATTGGGGACAGGGGGTGTCAGAGAAAGGACCCGCCCCAGGTGCCAAACACGCTAGGCACGCCACTGGCAAGGACGGCAAGCTTGTGAGTACACAAGTACAATACTCTGCCTTCCTAAATACTTCGGCATCCAAATAGGAAATTGGGTAGTCTAACTGGCTGCATACCATAGCTGGTCCATTATCATGAGGCCCCTGGCTTCCTCCCTTCACGGCACACTTTCTTGCCTCCTTCTTGTGGAGACCATGCTGATGATTTCTACCTTCAGTGCAGACAAAGCGGAGGCAGGATCACAGGAGACAGGCCCTCACCGAAGATCATGCAGCAGACTGCTGTGAAGCAGGGACCATAAATCACCACAGGGAACACAGAAGGGATGAACCAAGAACAAAGACAAGAGACAAAGGAGGTATTGTATACACAGAAACGGATGGACACAGTGCAGGAGGACACATAAGGGAACAATAAACAATGGGTTACCTTCCCTTCATTATATATTCCCTTTTAGGTCCCATGCATTGAACTCGCAGCGCATGTCAGGGAGAACAACCGGCCTGACCTCAAAGCACTGCCGGGGTCGCATAGAATTATACTGATTTATGATGCTATGTAAAGAAACAAGGGGGGTGAACTAACTCTCCTTAGGGAGAGATCACCTTAATCAGTGTGAGGAGACGTATAGGCCATAAATGCTCCTCTGGAATACTGGGAGGGAAGGAATGCAAATGAGCTCTTAACAAGCCTTGCCTCTAATGCCACCAGATGTAAGGCAGCTATCCTATAAGTCAATATTCAGCTCGTAAAATAAGTCTTGAGACATGACTTGGATAATAAATAAGGCTACTTTCACACTAGCGTTCAGAGCGGGTCCGTCTGATGTCTGCTCAGACGGATCCGCTCCTATAATGCAGACGTTTGTATCCGTTCAGAACGGATCCGTCTGCATTATAGTTTAAAAAAAAAAGTCTGAAAGTAGCCTGAACGGATCCGTCCAGACTTTACATTGAAAGTCAATGGGGGACGGATCCGTTTGAAGATTGAGCCATATGGTGTCATCTTCAAGCGGATCCGTCCCCATTGACTTCCATTGTAAGGTCGGACGGATTCGCTTGCCTCCGCACGGCCAGGCGGACACCCGAACGCTGCAAGCAGTGTTCAGGTGTCCGCTCGCTGAGCGGAGCGGAGGCTGAACGCTGGCAGACTGATGCATTCTCAGCGGAACCGCGTCCACTGAGAATGCATTAGGGCTGGACGGTTGCGTTCGGTGGGCCGCTTGTGAGCCCCTTCAAACGGAGCTCACGACGGACACCCGAACGCAGGTGTGAAAGTAGCCTAAGTCAGCACCTCATCTGCAGACAGCTGTTTCAGGGTGATTGCCCCTTATCAGTGCAGAGCAGAGAGTACTGGCTTAACTGGGTAGGAGGCCTGTGTCCGAGCAAGGGGGGAACTAAATCTCCTTAGGGAGAGAGCACCTTAAAGAGGACCTTTCATCAGTATAATTTTAATAAACTAATAACCCTACCTAATAGTGCGGCTTCCACTGATGTTCCCCCCTTTTTTTTTTTTTTTAAATGGGCCACCGAATGTTGAAATAATAGCCCCGTTTGTTCTGCTGCAGCGCCTGTCACTCAAGCGCTTTTTTGTATGGGGCGTTGCTAAACTTTTTTCTTTGCTATGGGCCTTGGCTGAGAGCGCAGCCAATCAGAGCGCTCCTCTCTCAGCCAGGCAGAAGGAGCTAAAGTGCAGCGATGTCTAGGGGATGATTATGATACTTACCCTGACGCTCGTACCGCTGCTTCCACACCTGTCGCGTCCCTCGGCCGGTCTATCTGATCTTTCGCTGATCTTTCTATCTGACCCATTTTGCCCATTTTGTCAGGGTCCATGGACAAAATGGGCCAATATCTCCCCTGTATTTTCCTCACCTCGGGGTTGGCCACATCAAAGGTGGAAATAAGTCGGATAGGGGCTTTCCTCTCAGGTGAGGGACTTTGCGGTGTCAGCAGGGTGTCACGATCCTGCTCTGATGCCCATTTAAAGGCATCCTTGAGAATATTCTGTGGGTAGCCCCTGTCCCTAAGTCTACCAAATAGTGATCTGGCCTCCTTGTAATACGAGTCGGGGTTGGAGCAGTTTCTGTGTCCCCGCAGATATTGCCCCCTTGGTATACCTCTTTTAAGAGGCAAGGGATGGTGACTGTAACAATGAAGAATTGAATTAGTCGACGTTTGCTTTCGAAACATTGTAGTTACAAGTCTATCATCCTGCTTAGATATTTTCACGTCAAAGAATGTTATGCTATCCTTCGGTATCTCATAAGTAAACTTGAGTCCAATTTGGTTAATATTAAGTATATCCACAAAGTTCACAAAGTCCTCAGCCCTTCCATCCCAGATGACAAAAATATTGTCGATAAATCGTGTCCAGAATGATATTTTATCGCTCCACCATTCCTGATGATCCGGGAAAACTATATTGTCCTCCCAGATATTGGCCCATTTTGTCCATGGACCCTGACTTACCGAGTGTGGTCACTCCTTCCCCCAGTGTCACATATAGTAAGGGCAGGAGTTTAAGGGACCGCCTGGTTCATAGTCACTATATCCCCCTGTCAAGCCCTGGTACTTGGCTTGAACGCTGTCTTATGGGAATGTTCCGTTGTGGAACCTGCAAAGCCTGTAATTTTGTTTCAACCACCAAAACGGTCACCTGCTCTGTGACAAATCGGGTCTTTGCAATTAGAGATTTTGCTAATTGCAAGACCAAAGGCGCAATTTATATTTGCCAGTGTCTGTGTCCTAAGGACTATATTGGAAAAATTATCAGAGAGGTTAGGAGGAGAATTTGTGAACATATAAATGATGTCCACAAAAGGAATGCAACACCCGTGGCTAACCATGTCCTCGATGTCCATTCAGGAGACCTGAGGGTCTTGAAATTCTCAGTGGTGGTTCCTCCATCACCGAGAGGAGGGGACTGGGAAAAGAAAATCCTACAAAAGGATACTGAGTGGATTATCAGATTTCGGTCCCAGTCCCCCGCTGGCCTAAATGAAAGACTCACGTTTGGATGCTTTATCTGACCTAGGTGGAGGCGACAGGTGTCTCTCTTTCCTTTTTCTCATTTTCTAGCCTGCCTAAGTGATAGATTAATATTTAGTCTGAACTGTGACGCGTGAAGCGTCCAAACTGTAATATAGTGACACTGTAGGATCTACATCTTTTCCCAGTGCAATTTAATATTAACCCTTCTGCATCATATAGGTTTACCTAGTGCTTATATCCCAGTCATGCTATGTGACCTATTAGGTCTGAAGGGTATTCTGTTCTGATGCTGTGTGGGTACGGTCATCCCTCTATAGGTGGATCACTCCTTACATTATGCTGGTCCGGAATACACACCGGTGTTCCGGAATTTTCTGCTACCCGGAATATTTTGCTACCCACGTCACTTCCGGTAGTGACGTGGGAGGTGTGTCTCTCACCTCGGCTCCTCATTGGCTCTGCCGGGGGTTTGTCGGCGCAGGCTCGGAGGATTCAGCCGTAGCGTGAACGCGCCGAAGGTAGCAGAAAATTCCGGGCCACTGCGCATGCGCGAAGAAGATGGCCCAAGGTAGCAGAAAATTCCGGCTTCGCGCATGCGCAGTGGGCCGGAATTTTCTGCTACCTTCGGCTCCTACTGCGCCTGCGCGAGCCGTCTTTTTTGAGCCGAAGGTAGCAGAAAATTCCGGTCTACTGCGCATGCGCGAAGCCGGAATTTTCTGCTACCTTTGGCTCCTACTGCGCCTGCGCCGAGACCTGTGGCAGCACACTGTATTAGGGGAGCAGTATGTGGCAGCACACTGTATTGGGGAACAGTATGTGACAGCACACTGTATTGGGGGAGCAGTATGTGGCAGCACACTGTATTGGGGGAGCAGTATCAGGGGAGCAAACATAGATTTTTTCCTTCTTGCTCTCGCCTGATCTTGGTGTCATAACTGTATCGTGCCCGCTGTCCTGCAAAGATTAGAGTTATATCACCATAGTCACGCAAAAAATAATATCTCCACACAGATATGACCAACCCCAAGATAATAGCGCATGCGCAGTGGCCCGGAATTTAATGCTACCTTCGGCTCAGCGCATTTTGCTACTGCGCCTGCGCCGAGCCGTCTTTTTCAGCACATGCGCAGTGGGCCGGAATTTTCTGCTACCTTCGGCTCCTACTGCACCTGCGCCGAGCCGTTTTTTAGCGAACCGAAGGTACCAGAACATTCCGGCCCACTGCGCATGCGCGGAAAAAGACAGCTTGGCGCAGGAGCGCCGAGTCCAGTTAACAAAATACGAATATCTAGACCTCTTTAGCACCTCTGTGACGTTTACTTGACAGTATTTTTATTAATTGGTCACTTAGACCACATTACGTCTAGCGTGAAGTGCTGACTAATAAAATTTTTTACATCTTTATTTCATTTCCTTAAAACTATCTTCCACCAAAAAAAAAAAAAAGGGCCGAAGGTAGCAGAAGATTCCGGCCCACTGCGCATGCGTGAAAAAAGACGGCTTGGCGCAGTATGAAATCGCGCCGAGTCCAGTTAACAAGAAAAGGGCTACAGCGCATGCGCACCTAGGGTAGGGTAGCAAATTTTTACAGGTCAGTGCACAGTGTTCCGTAATTTGTTGCTACCTGTTCCGTTATTTTATGCTAACTGTAAAATTTTGCTATCCTTGTCACTTCCTGTTGTGAGGTAGCCGCTCGGAAGGGTTTTGAAGGAGTTGTACCCACCGCTCTTACACCTTTCTATGGAGTCAGGGATGTCACCGCTCTTACACCTTTCTATGGAGTCAGTTTTGATAACAGCGTCTGATATACCTGCTACCTGGTCCTCTGGTGGTCCCTTTTGCTTGGATCAACCACCAGAGGACACAGGCAGCTCAGTAATAAGTAGCACCAAACACCACTACACTACACCCCCCCCCTGTCACTTATTAACCCCTTATTAACCCCTGATCACCCCATATAGACTCCCTGATCACCCCCCTGTAAGGCTCCATTCAGACGTCCGTATGTTTTTTACGGATCCACGGATACATGGATCAGATCCGCAAAACAATACGGACGTCTGAATGGAGCCTTACAGGGGGGTGATCAATGACAGGGGGGTGATCACCCCATATAGACTCCCTGATCACCCCCCTGTCATTGATCACCCCCCTGTAAGGCTCCATTCAGACATCCGTATGTTTATTACGGATCCACGGATACATGGATCGGATCCGCAAAAAACATACGGACGTCTGAGTGGAGCCTTACAGGGGGGTGATCAATGACAGGGGGGGTGATCACCCCATATAGACTCCCCGATCACCCCCCTGTAAGGCTCCATTCAGACATTTTTTTTGGCCCAAGTTAGCGGAAATTATTATTATTATTTTTTTCTTTTCTTACAAAGTCTCATATTCCACTAACTAGTGTCAAAAAATAAAATCTCACATGAACTCACCATACCCCTCACGGAATCCAAATGCGTAAAATTTTTAAGATATTTATATTCCAGACTTCTTCTCACGCTTTAGGGACCCTAAAATGCCAGGGCTGTATAAATACTCCACATGTGACCCCATTTCGGAAAGAAGACACCCCAAGGTATTCTGTGAGGGGCATATTGAGTCCATGAAAGATTGAAATTTTTGTCCCAAGTTAGCGGAAAGGGAGACTTTGTGAGAAAAAAAAAAAATATCTATTTCCGCTAACTTGTGCCAAAAAAAAAAAATTATATGAACTCGCCATGCCCCTCATTGAATACCTAGGGGTGTCTTCTTTCGAAAATGGGGTCACATGTGGGGTATTTATACTGCCCTGGCATTTTAGGGGCCCTAAAGCGTGAGAAGAAGTCTGGGATCCAAATGTCTAAAAATGCCCTCATAAAAGGAATTTGGGCCCCTTTGCACATCTAGGCTGCAAAAAAGTGTCAAACATCTGGTATCGCCGTATTCAGGAGAAGTAGGACAATGTGTTTTGGGGTGTCATTTTACATATACCCATGCTGGGTGAGATAAATATCTTGGTCAAATGCCAACTTTGTATAAAAAAAATGGGAAAAGTTGTCTCTCACCCAGCATGGGTATATGTAAAAAGACACCCCAAAACACATTGCCCTACTTCTCCTGAGTACGGCAATACCACATGTGTGACACTTTTTTGCAGCCTAGATGCGCAAAGGGGCCCACATTCCAAAGAGCACCTTTAGGATTTCACAGGTCATTTTTTACAGATTTTGATTTCAAACTACTTCTCATGCATTAGGGCCCCTAAAATGCCAGGGCAGTATAACTACCCCACAAGTGACCCCATTTTGGAAAGAAGACACCCCAAGGTATTTCGTGATGGGCATAGTGAGTTCATGGAAGTTTTTATTTTTTGTCACAAGTTAGTGGAATATGAGACTTTGTAAGAAAAAAAAAAGAAAAAATCATCATTTTCCGCTAACTTGTGACAAAAAATAAAAAATTCTAGGAACTCGCCATGCCCCTCACGGAATACCTTGGGGTGTCTTCTTTCCGAAATGGGGTCACATGTGGAGTATTTATACTGCCCTGGCATTTTAGGGGCCCTAAAGCGTGAGAAGAAGTCTGGAATATAAATATCTTAAAAATTTTACGCATTTGGATTCCGTGAGGGGTATGGTGAGTTCATGTGAGATTTTATTTTTTGACACAAGTTAGTGGAATATGAGACTTTGTAAGAAAAGAAAAAAAAATTATAATAATTTCCGCTAACTTGGGCCAAAAAAAATGTCTGAATGGAGCCTTACAGGGGGGTGATCGGGGAGTCTATATGGGGTGATCACCCCCCTGTCATTGATCACCCCCCTGTAAGGCTCCATTCAGACGTCCGTATGTGTTTTGCGGATCCGATCCATGTATCCGTGGATCCGTAAAAAACATACGGATGTCTGAATGGAGCCTTACAGGGGGGTGATCAATGACAGGGGGGTGATCAGGGAGTCTATATGGGGTGATCACCCGCCTGTCATTGATCACCCCCCTGTAAGGCTCCATTCAGACGTCCGTATGTGTTTTGCGGATCTGACCCATGTATCCGTGGATCCGTAAAAAACATACAGACGTCTGAATGGAGCCTTACAGGGGGGTGATCAGGGAGTCTATATGGGGTGATCAGGGGTTAATAAGTGACGGGGGGGGGTGTAGTGTAGTGGTGTTTGGTGCTACTTATTACTGAGCTGCCTGTGTCCTCTGGTGGTCGATCCAAGCAAAAGGGACCACCAGAGGACCAGGTAGCAGGTATATCAGACGCTGTTATCAAAACTGACTCCATAGAAAGGTGTAAGAGCGGTGACATCCCTGACTCCATAGAAATGTGTAAGAGCGGTGGGTACAACTCCTTCAAAACTCTTCCGTGCGGCTACCTCACAACAGGAAGTGACAAGGATAGCAAAATTTTACAATTAGCAGAAAATAACGGAACAGGTAGCAACAAACTACGGAACACTGCGCACTGACCTGTAAAAATTTGCTACCCTACCCTAGGTGCGCATGCGCTGTAGCCCTTTTCTTGTTAACTGGACTCAGCGCGATTTCATACTGCGCCAAGCCGTCTTTTTTCACGCATCGCAGTGGGCCGGAATCTTCTGCTACCTTCGGCCCTTTTTTTTTTTTGGTGGAAGATAGTTTTAAGGAAATGAAATAAAGATGTAAAAAATTTTATTAGTCAGCACTTCACGCTAGACGTAATGTGGTCTAAGTGACCAATTAATAAAAATACTGTCAAGTAAACGTCACACAGGTGCTGAAGAGGTCTAGATATTCGTATTTTGTTAACTGGACTCGGCGCTCCTGCGCCAAGCTGTCTTCTTCCGCGCATGCGCAGTGGGCCGGAATGTTCTGGTACCTTCGGTTCGCTAAAAAACGGCTCGGCGCAGGTGCAGTAGGAGCCGAAGGTAGCAGAAAATTCCGGCCCACTGCGCATGTGCTGAAAAAGACGGCTCGGCGCAGGCGCAGTAGCAAAATGCGCTGAGCCGAAGGTAGCATTAAATTCCGGGCCACTGCGCATGCGCTATTATCTTGGGGTTGGTCATATCTGTGTGGAGATATTATTTTTTGCGTGACTATGGTGATATAACTCTAATCTTTGCAGGACAGCGGGCACGATACAGTTATGGCACCAAGATCAGGCGAGAGCAAGAAGGAAAAAATGTCTGCTCCCCTAATACTGCTCCCCCAATACAGTGTGCTGCCACATACTGCTCCCCCAATACAGTGTGCTGCCACATACTGCTCCCCCAATACAGTGTGCTGCCACATACTGCTCCCCCAATACAGTGTGCTGCCACATACTGCTCCCCCAATAAAGTGTGCTGCCACATACTGCTCCCCCAATACAGTGTGCTGCCACATACTGCTCCCCCAATACAGTGTGCTGCCACATACTGCTCCCCCAATACAGTGTGCTGCCACATACTGCTCCCCCAATACAGTGTGCTGCCACATACTGCTCCCCTAATACAGTGTGCTGCCACAGGTCTCGGCGCAGGCGCAGTAGGAGCCGAAGGTAGCAGAAAATTCCGGCTTCGCGCATGCGCAGTAGACCGGAATTTTCTGCTACCTTCGGCTCAAAAAAGACGGCTCGGCGCAGTAGTAGCCGAAGGTAGCAGAAAATTCCCGCCCAGTGCGCATGCGCGAAGCCGGAATTTTCTGCTACCTTGGGCCATCTTCTTCGCGCATGCGCAGTGGCCCGGAATTTTCTGCTACCTTCGGCGCGTTCACGCTACGGCTGAATCCTCCGAGCCTGCGCCGACAAACCCCCGGCAGAGCCAATGAGGAGCCGAGGTGAGAGACACACCTCCCACGTCACTACCGGAAGTGACGTGGGTAGCAAAAAATTCCGGGTAGCAGAAAATTCCGGAACACCAGCCGGAAGTGGATTTTTCAAAATTTGCGTTCCACGGCCCAGAAATTGAGCGCTCCGGCCGGATGTGACATGCCATTCCAAATTTGCGTTCCACATACCGGATGTTAGGTCACACGATCGAAAGTGACGCAATAAACTTTTGATCTAGCGCACCATTGATTTACCTGCTTAGGAGGAAGTGTCATCTGGGCGCACTATTTAAATGTCAGCCTGTAGGCACCAGGCTGCAAGGGAAGGACCTTCACTGTATGTCTTTCCTTGCAGATATCGTACAGCCTGCAGAAACCTGGTGGACTCCTAGACTATGTGAGATGTCTGGTCTTATATTGGTCCTTTATCTGTCATTGCAATACCCTTACCACTCTTCATTTCATTCTATATAATATGTATCTTTCAGCCACATCTGGCTATTATGTTTTAATTATCTGATATAGCATCTGATTTTTCCAGTATCTGATTGTGCCAGATTATTTTGGTCATTTTTGCTCCATGTTCTTTGATGTGATACATAGACCCTGTTACATTTACTTCCTGAGGAAACCATACTGTTGGAGGAAATGCGTTGAGGTCACTGGGGGGTCTTTTTCTCATTATTGTTAGGGCTATCGAGGGAATAACAGTTGAGGCACGAAGACAGAGAGTCTCCACCATCAGGATTCGTCTCTGGGCTGAGGAGCATGATAGGGTGACACTTAGGGTAAGTTTTTACCCTCCCTGGTGACCCCGTACTCGTTCCTCACTACACCTCGTCATTTATTTTGTATCTATATATGATTTACTGGCATTGTATCCTAAACATAGTTTGGGCATAAGGTTTTAATCATTATTAATAAATACTGTAATTTTAAGGGTCTTTTTCTCTTGGGGTATGATGCTATGTAACCCTTACAGTTCTGGTGGAATGTATTGGATAACACTGACAGCATTATGTCAGTGTCATCTAAGAGAAAAAGGAAAATGTCTGGTACCGTGTTAGCCAATAGAAAACTACTTTAGTGCTCTCATTAAGAGAAACAAAATAAGAGTATTGCAGGTTTGATAGCTTTTAATGGGTAACAAAAATAGAAGTAATGATGTTACATAGCTATGTAACATCATTACTTTCTATTTTTGTTAGCTAATAAAAGGTATCAAACCTGTAATACTCTTATTTTGTTTCTCTAAATGAGAGCACTAAACTAGTGTCATCTAATACATTCCAGAAATATCAGTGGAGCTCCAGATGACAGATATTCATACGGATACCAGTCTCAGTATGGTTGGTCCCAGAATGGATGTTATAATGATAGAATAAAAGTGTGGTGCTGTTACACCTATTTCTACGGCTGCACGTGCTCAAAAGAAACAAAGATATCTAAAAAACACGGATATATAAAAAAACAATGCTACTGGCACAAAATTGTGCTCCAAATTTTAAAAACGTGCATCCATACAGATTTTTACTCACTTCACCAGGGGGGGAGGCGCAAGATAAAGCTGAAGACACTTGACGCCATAAACCCCCCCTCGCCGAGATCGCCTGTAGAATGTTAGGTATCCTCGCGGTCCTTCAGTTAGATGAGCCGGTGGACTCCGATAATTAAGCAAGGTTCCTTTAATAGATGAATCAGCTCAACGCGTTTCGGGGTTATTACACACCCCTTCCTCAGGAGCAATAATACAATATACAATACACAGGGGTTTATATAAACCTATACATCAAAATAGGTTTGGACATCGAAAAAGGCACCAAAGGGTGCACACATTCACTTTCCTCCTTTGGCCTAAATTAGATTTTGGAATACAGTCACTATTAAAATTCATTGACTCACTGGATGTATTGTGTCAATATTATGTGTCCTTTAAGTTCTAACAAAATTCAGAAGCACATCAAGTAGTAGCTACACCTTGGAGGGTAGTTCACAGTTGTGTAGTCGAAATAATGGAGACAGTGATGTAAACTGGGATCATCATTTTTTTTATATATATATGTATATATTTTATATATATAATTATTATTTTTGGAATCATTTTCACACATCATTGTATCATTGGTTCTATCGGTAAACTCTGTGGCGGCCCACGTATGTATGTATGTGTATATGTTGTGCATGTCCATGTATGTGTACATGTGTGTATATATATATATACACTCACCTAAAGAATTATTAGGAACACCATACTAATACGGTGTTGGACCCCCTTTTGCCTTCAGAACTGCCTTAATTCTACGTGGCATTGATTCAACAAGGTGCTGATAGCATTCTTTAGAAATGTTGGCCCATATTGATAGGATAGCATCTTGCAGTTGATGGAGATTTGAGGGATACACATCCAGGGCACGAAGCTCCCGTTCCACCACATCCCAAAGATGCTCTATTAAGTTGAGATCTGGTGACTGTGGGGGCCAATTTAGTACAGCGAACTCATTGTCATGTTCAAGAAACCATTTTTCCAGTCTTCAACAGTCCATTTTTGGTGAGCTCGTGCAAATTGTAGCCTCTTTTTCCTATTTGTAGTGTAGATGAGTGGTACCCGGTGGGGTCTTCTGCTGTTGTAGCCCATCCGCCTCAAGGTTGTGCGTGTTGTGGCTTCACAAATGCTTTGCTGCATACCTCGATTGTAACGAGTGGTTATTTCAGTCAACGTTGCTCTTCTATCAGCTTGAATCAGTCAGCCCATTCTCCTCTGACCTCTAGCATCAACAAGGCATTTTTGCCCACAGGACTGCCGCATACTGGATGTTTTTCCCTTTTCACACCATTCTTTGTAAACCCTAGAAATGGTTGTGCGTGAAAATCCCAGTAACTGAGCAGATTGTGAAATACTCAGACCAGCCCGTCTGGCACCAACAACCATGCCACGCTCAAAATTGCTTAAATCACCTTTCTTTTCCATTCTGACATTCAGTTTGGAGTTCAGGAGATTGTCTTGACCAGGACCACAACCCTACATGCATTGAAGCAACTGCCATGTGATTGGTTGACTAGATAATCGCATTAATGAGAAATAGGTGTTCCTAATAATTCTTTAGGTGAGTGTATATATACACTGCTCAAAAAAATAAAGGGAACACAAAAATAACACATCCTAGATCTGAATTAATTAAATATTCTTCTGAAATACTTTGTTCTTTACATAGTTGAATGTGCTGACAACAAAATCACACAAAAATAAGAAAATGGAAATCAAATTTTTCAACCCATGGAGGTCACCCATGAGTCACCCTCAAAATCTGCCAACTCCTGGACAGTCTGTGGTGCAACGTGACGTTGGTGGATAGAGCGAGACATGATGTCCCAGATGTGCTCAATTGGATTCAGGTCTGGGGAACGGGCGGGCCAGTCCATAGCATCAATGCCTTTGTCTTGCAGGAACTGCTGACACACTCCAGCCACATGAGGTCTAGCATTGTCTTGTATTAGGAGGAACCCAGGGTCAACAGCACCAGCATATGGTCTCACAAGGGGTCTGAGGATCTCATCTCGGTACCTAATGGCAATCAGGCTACCTCTGGCGAGCACATGCAGGGCTGTGCGGCCCTCCAAAGAAATGCCACCCCACACCATTACTGACCCAATGCCAAACCGGTCATGCTGGAGGATGTTGCAGGCAGCAGAACGTTCTCCACGGCGTCTCAAGACTCTGTCACGTCTGTCACATGTGCTCAGTGTGAACCTACTTTCATCTGTGAAGAGCACAGGGCACCAGTGGCGAATTTGCCAATCTTGGTGTTCTCTGGCAAATGCCAAACGTCCTGCACGGTGTTGGGCTGTAAGCACAACCCCTACCTGTGGACGTCAGGCCCTCATATCACCCTCATGGAGTCCGTTTCTGACCGTTTGAGCAGACACATGCACATTTGTGGCCTGCTGGAGGTCATTTTGCAGGGCTCTGGCACTGCTCCTCCTTGCACAAAGGCGGAGGTAGCGGTCCTGCTGCTGGGTTGTTGGCCTCCTCCACATCTCCTGATGTACTGGCCTGTCTCCTGGTAGAGCCTCCATGCTCTGGACACTACGCTGACAGACACAGCAAACCTTCTTGCTACAGCTCGCATTGATGTGCCATCCTGGATAAGCTGCACTACCTGAGCCACTTGTATGGGTTGTAGACTCCGTCTCATGCTACCACTAGAGTGAAAGCACCGCCAGCATTCAAAAGTGACCAAAACATCAGCCAGGAAGCATAGGAACTGAGAAGTGGTCTGTGATCACCACCTGCAGAACCACTCCTTTATTGGGGGTGTCTTGCTAATTGCCTATAATTTCCACCTGTTGTCTATCCCATTTGCACAACAGCATGTGAAATTGATTGTCACTCAGTGTTGCTTCCTAAGTGGACAGTTTGATTTCACAGAAGTGTGATTGACTTGGAGTTACATTGTGTTGTTTAAGTGTTCCCTTTATTTTTTTGAGCAGTGTATTATTGTTTTACACCAGTTGCATATGTGTACGCACAGGCCAATTAATAATACCCGTGAAGTCATAACCTCAACTTATGAAAAATGCGGAGCATGTTATATGCACAGGTCATTTTTCTGTTTTTACATCCATACTTATATGGGTATTTATATTTATAACTATATCTATATTTATTTTTTTATCTATATTTATATTTTTTAATCTATATATCTATATTTTGCATTCTATTTATGTTTATATATACTTATATTTTTCTATATGTATTTTCCCATTTAAAATTATATTTGATTTATATTAATGTCCAATATACATTTATATGTTAATCTTGTTAATTCCCTTTTTGTATATCCTTTAAAGCCCTCATTTCCCCCATAATTCGTCATTGTAGATTATGTGGCACACATATTTCGCTCAAATATGTTATTTATATCCAACACACTATGCTATATACATGTATTTAGCTCAGGAGAGCTAGTGACCAGTCTGTGCGATCCACGCCTCCATATGATTTCCTATTGCACCCGTTGCGTTCCAACTATGCGGTCCATGGACCGGAAATGAGATCACTTTCGATGCGCGGCCGCAGTTACACAGTGCAACATAGATGCACTATCAAGCACCTCTCCTCTGCCCCTTCCCTATGAAGCGACAAGTAGCTAACCATGGGCAATGCAAACTAGCCCTTCAACGATATTTATAATTGCGATTTCCATGTATAGTATAACAAGTGCGTTCCACCGTGGAACGCATCACTTCGGGTACCGGAAGTGACGCTATGTGTACACCCTTTGGCGCCTTTTTCGATATCCAAACCTATTTTGATGTATAGGTGTATATAAACCCCTCCCTGTGTATTATATATTGTATAATTGCTCCTGAGGAAGTGGTGTGTAATAACCCTGAAACGCGTTGAGCTGATTCATCTATTAAAGGAACCTTGCTTAATTATTGGAGTCCACCGGCTCATCTATCTGAAGGACCGCGAGGATACCTCTACAGGCGATCTCGGCGAGGGGGGGGTTTATGGCGTCAAGTGTCTTGAGTTTTATTTTGCGCCTCCCCCGCTGGTGAAGTGAGTAAAAATCCGTATGGATGCACATTTTTAAAATTTGGTGTCAGTAGCATTGTGTCAGTAGAATTGTTTTTTATATATCTTTGTTTCTATTGAGCACATGCAGCCATAGAAATAGGTGTAACAGCACCACACTTTTATTCTATTATGATAACATCCATTCTGGGACCAACCATCCTGAGACTGGTATCCGTATGAATATCTGTCATCTGGCGCTCCACTATTCGCTTTTGTTTTCTCACTCTTGTATCACGGTCTGCTAGTCAGAGCCCTGTAGTGTGAGCAGCCTTTTGCCATTGGCTTCAGTCTGGGTCTTTACTTTGGTACTCCTTGGCGCCTCTAATTCCCCACCTCCTCTCCGTCAGATGCTCACCCATTCATTCCCTGGTCCCCTTACTTCCTTATCTTTCCTCCATCCTTTCCTCTTCCCCCCGTCCCACAATCCCACTTTCCCATCCCCTTTTACCTCCCCTGTCCTACTCACTCCCATCCTATTGTCAGAATCACCGCTCATCCACTTGCCCTGACCCACTTCTTGTCTCCTCCATTACTGACACTCCTTTTTTCTATATATTTTTTACATTCCATCATAGCATCATAAATCAATACAATGCTTTGCGACCCCCATCGGTGCTGGAAGTTCAGATAGGTGATGGTAGGCGTGGAAAGTTTTTTTGTTTTTGTTTTATTCCCCAAATAAAGTTAAAGGGGTTCTCTGGGCTTTGAATATTGATGACCTATCTTCAGGATAGGCAATCAAGGTGAATAGAAGCAGCACAAAACAGTATCCTAGAGCTTGTATGTGGAATGCAGCAGCTGTATCAAATACCACGTTCTGTGGATCCCATGTGGACAAAGAACAATTGTAAAAAAAAATCATGATGTTACAGCAGCATCTCCAACGATCAAGTATGCTTGACAAAGGCTGAGGACAGCCGAAACGTTGCATTATCTGTTTGCACATATACTTTGAAATACTACAATAAAGGAGATCATTGGAGATGCTGCTGTAACATCATCATTTTTTACCATCTTCAGGATAGGTCATCAATAACAGATTGGCAAGGGTCTGAAAGCCAGCACCCCCGCTGATCAGCTGTATGAGAAGACAGCGTGCGTAGTGTGCAACTGCCACCTCCTGTATCTCTTCATGAGTGCTGCTGCTTTGCCATAGACATAGCAGCAGCGAGCAGGATAGGTCATCAATATTAAAAGCCCAGAGAACTGCTTTAATAAAAGGTGATCAATAAATTATAAATATAAATATATATATCCCAGGATGGTACTATTAAAAAGTAGAACTCAACCCAGTATAGGGTTGTTGCGGGTATCGAAATTTCGATACCCAATCAATACTTTTGTCCCGGTATCAATGCGATACCGGGATTTGCCTTTTATCGATACTAGGCTGTGCTACTGCACAGCCCAGTATCACAGAACATGAGCGCGCTGCTGTCAGCGCGCTCATGTTCTCTCAGCAGCATAGGGGAGAAGGAAGCAGTCTCTCCCTCCCCCTGTGCTGCTGCTGCCACCAATGGGGAGAGAGGGGCGGAGGAGGGGAGGGTGCACTGCACCACCAATGATAGGAGGACCTTTTTTATGGGTTCAGACTTCGCTAGCAGGACATGTAGAGCGGCGCCCAGGGATCTCCCTGCACCTACTATTATTCCTGGGCGCCGCTCCGTTTGCCCGCTGTGCCCCAGTTACAGTCTCCTGCTCCGTGTGCTAGATACTACTATCGGAGCGATGGGGAGGAGACATCAGTTTCTCTCCTGGGCGTTCCTTCTCCCTGTGCTGCCCTGCAATTGGACAGCACTACAGCCAGGGAGAAGGAACGCCCAGGAGAGAAGCTGATGTCTCCTCCCCATCACTCCGATAGTAGTAATTAGCACACGAAGCAGGAGACTGTAACTGGGGCACAGTGGGCGAACGGAGCGGCACCCAGGAATAATAGAAGGTGCAGGGAGATCCCTGGGCGCCGCTCTATATGTCCTGCTAACTAAGTCCGAACCCACGAAAGATAGTCTTCAGCTTTTAATACAGGAGGCGGGTGCCGGCAGCAGAATCACATTGCCGGCACCCTGCCTCTGACAGGGAGCTGCGATCAGCGGCAGTTAACCCCTCAGGTGCGGCACCTGAGAGGTTAATTGCCGCTAATTTGCTGCCAGTACCCGCCTCCTGTATTAAGGGTTAATTATCATTGGTGGTGCAGTGTGCCCGACCCCCTCAACCCCCCCACCCAGTATTAAAATCATTGGTGGCCCAGTGCCCCCTTCCCCCCTCAACCCCCCAGTATTAAAATCATTGGTGGCCCAGTGCCCCCTTCCCCCCTCAACCCCCCAGTATTAAAATCATTGGTGGCAGTGGCCACAGGGTCCCCTCCTCTTCATTGGCAGTGGTAGCTTCTGATCAGAGCCCCAGCAGTGTAATCCTGGGGCTCAGATCGGTTACCATGGCAGCCAGGACGCTACTGAAGACCTGGCTGCCATAGTTAGCTCTCTGCTGCCCTAGGTTCTAGCCCCTAAGGGGGGAAATAGTTACTAAATAAAAAGTAAAAAAAAATAAAAAAAATAAAAATAAAAATAAAGTAAAAAATAAACCCACCAAAATATTAAGTATAAATTACATATAAAATATATAAACAATAAATAAACATATCACATATCGCCACATCCGAAAAGTCTAAACTATTAAAATCGAAAAAATCTATGCGGTGAACGGCGGAAAAGGAAAAAAAAAAAAAAACGATTCGCCATTTTCAAAAAATGCGGAATGCACGTGGCTTTTTTGGTTCATTTTTTTTTCGGGTGGTATCGAATGGTATCGAGTATCGCAATACTTTTTTATGGTATCAAAATCTAATCAAAAAGTTGGTATCGCAACAACTCTAATCCAGTGTGAATAAAGGTTTATCTGCCCAAAACAGAATTAAATCAAAAGTATGCAATCAATTTATATTTCTACACTGGAGAATCTAATCCAAATTAGCTCAGAAGGACCTTCACTTGAGCCATTTAATCCTGAGCACTGAATAAGATGCTGGTTTGGATCTAAAAGAAAGAGGATGCCTCATTACACATGATGGCCAAGTGACGCTGACATTTTAACAGTCATTTTGACTGTTTATTGGGAGCAATAAACCCTAAATTTTGAAGTATGTAAATAGTTTTCATCAGTGATGAAAGTTAAAGTTTTTAAGTTCAGCTGTAAGAGGACCAAATGGATTGAGAAGGAGGAGAGAGATGCAGGACACAGCACACAGTAATGTCTTATTCACACAGTCAGTGTTCAGTCAGTGATTTCCATCAGTGATTTTTGAGCCAAAACCAGGTACGGCTCTAAACACAGAACAGGTGCAGATCTTTCCCTTTACCTTATGTCTGTGGAGGCTCCAATCCCGGTTTTGGCTCACAATCACTGACCAAAACACTGACGTGTGAATGAGGCAATTTTTCATAATTAAATATGTGTTTAAATTTGGCGACTAAAAATGTTTTTTGGTTCCTAAATTTTTTAGTTTTGGAGCCAATGGCTCCTAGGTAACAGAGTGGGGAGGGGGGCAGCAGTGGCATACAGCACAAGATGGTGGCAGATCACAGTAGTAGCAGAACCCAACAACAGCAGTAGCAGAGCCCAACAACAGCAGTGTGATTGAAAGGCCCAGTGACACGCATATCCTTTAAAAAATTTAAAGGGAACCTGTCATCAACTCTATGCTGACCTTACTGAGGGCAGTATAAAGTAGTGACAGAAATGCTAATTTCAGTACTGTGTCACACATCAGTTAAAAGTAAGTGGTTGTCGAGAACCAGCATCATAATCATTGCAGCCCAGGCCTTGAAAAGAGTCAAATCTACCCGAGAAGAGTCATGATTATTATAATCTCCTGCTCTCCCCGACGCATCTGCTGATGACTGGCAGTTCTCTCCTAGAGAGAAAGGGAGAAAACTAGGTTGAAGCAGGTGGGCAGGGAGAGAAGGAATTCAGGAACCATGACTCTTCTCAGGTGACCGTGAATCTTTTTCTAGGCCTATTCTGCAATGTTTGTGATGTTAGTTCTTGGCAACCACTTACTTTTAACTTATAAATGACAGACCTCTGAAATGAACTCACTTGTCTCTACTTTATTCTGCCGTTAGTTTGGGCAGCATAAAGTTGATGACGGGTTCCCTTTAACACATACATATCATGAGGCCAAGAAGCCCCATTGGAGGAATAGCAATAGAGGCAGCAGGTGGGTGGCATGAGGCGGGTGGCAGCAGCACATGGCCAGAAGTAACGGTCTATTTTGCTAAATATTCCAGTGTGCCAGCACACTACAGTATGATCATTAGCGGCAGAATGATCTACTCTGTTGCATCACGCATCAATGTCTGGAAATCCTGGTTGATCCAAGCCTGATTCATTTTTATGAAGGTTAGTTTCTCAAAATTTTGGGAGAAAAGGAGAGTTCTCTTAGGGCCCCCTGCCACATTGAACACCCGCTCTGATGCACCAATACTGGAGACAAACTCAGCCAGTTTTGGCCACACTTCAAGTTTGCATGCCCAGTAGTCCAGGGGATCTTGGATCATGGGTGACAGGGTGCAGTCCAAGTATGCCACCACCAGCTGGATGTCCCACTGCTGCTGCTGCTTGGTGGTTCTTCAGAAGGCGGATGAAGAATAAGTGCTTGCATACTGACTTTCTGCAATAACATCAGTGATCGATTGCTGTCAAAACAAGAGACGAGGAGGAGCATCAGGAGCAATAGACAACATTGAAGTTGATGGGAAGGAACGAGAGCTTCCATCTGCTGACTTTGTTGAGCCCTGACTGTCGGAGAGGGCAGGCGGGAGATGCAGTGGTTGCTGCATCAGGCTGTAAGACTAAATAAGTGGCATGGTTTTCCCACACCACTTTATGGTGGCACTCCATGTGCAGACGCAGGGCAGTCATGCCAACATTAGCACTTATGTCCCCCAGTGACTGTGTGAAATTTCCCTACATTGATGAACATCGCATTTTCCCTCCACCACTGTGTGATGCCTAATTGCCACTGCTTTTATGAACCCATGCACTACCTGTGTGTTCTTTAGGTAGTCTTCCGAGTAACAGACAGTGTACCCCTCCCACGTGTGGCTCCAGATCTCCCACTGATTCCAACCTGCTGTTTCACGGGTCCCTGCAACCCTCACCCCCTGATGATGATAATGCCACCTCTTCACCTGGCTCCTACATGCGATCAGCTGCTACACCATCATCTACATATGTCTCACCTGTCTCTTTCGCATGTCCCTGACATCTTGCAACATGTGCTCCCACTCGACTGTCATTATCGATAGTTGCACGTCTAAAGGAGTCTGCAGCAGACCTCTCCTTCAAATCTGTGCTGGCCTGTAACTGCTGACTGTCCTCACAAAGCTCATCATTGCTGTAAAGAGGAGCAGAGTCAGCGGCTTCCATTTCCTGGCTAAAAGATGGAGCAACAAAAACAAGAGGCATGTTCAGGACAGGTGAGGACATAGACGCAGTTCCTAGGCCATGGCAACTACGCGTGCTATCAGAGGAACCCACTGATTCCTGGCTGTGTGTATCAATCCTTTGGAGGGCCCAGACAGTCTGTTTGCCATAGTGTAAAAACTGTATCATTAATAGAATGGAATAGCTATGACTTTTGGTGCACTGCACAATGTACACAGCGATAAATTAGACCTTTAAGTAAGTGACCTTGTAACGAAATCCGAGGTAATAGACAGATAGATAGATTTCATATTTTCCTAAACATATTATCAATAGCTGATTGTATAGCAGTGGCTGTTGATCTATTAAGTAAATGCAAATTGTACCTCCAGGTGCCAGCCAGTCTGAAAACTAGGTGAGACACTCCACCTTCTCAGAGGAAGCTCTATTTAACACTGGCCTGCTAATTACAAGCCATTTGGGCACACTAATGAAGACCTGGAAGGGAGATATTAAAAATGCGGAACAACCCCAGACATGTTAGACCAGCAGGTGGTCTAACCCATTCAATAGATGAATGAAATAATATCAGAAGCCATAACTCCAACCTCATAACACCCACATCCTCAGAACCATAATAATTGTGTTCAGCCTGACATGGGCTTTGGGGAGAGTCTATACACGCCATACTGAACATAAAGCATTTCTCGGTATTCAGGATCTGGCCTTCTGGAAATCCTAACTCAATCATATTTGGTGTCTGTATGACCGGGACGAGGCGACTCAGATTATGGGATCGTACCTGTACTCGCAGTCCCTGTCATACAGCGAGAAATCACTGTAATTCATATTGCCACATCGGTCAGCCTTGTGGGAAGGTGGGGCAAAAACCTGAATAATATCAGACGTCCCAGAAGGCCAGACCGAAAGAAGAGAGGTTCCCTCGCAGCCCACCCCTCGGCTGAGGAGGATAAAAATGGGTGTTTGGGAACAGGCAATTGTCAGCCATTTTGGGGATCCACATCGTTTGGAGTGACTGCCCATATCTTCAACTGTCCCCACAGCCGGAATATAACTGCTGCATCTCAGTAAGCCAATATTCTGTATTTTATCTTTTTTATTTGATCTGTTTTACTGCATTGTTATTGTATGTATAATTTTTATCTTTTATCTGACACTTTATTTTTGTATTGCACTGCACTATTGTGTATTAAATTAAAAAATTGATCCCTTCCTTGTGGTCTTATAGAACTTGCTCTTTCGCAGGGAATAACGTTACCAGTAGTGTTTCAGAGGATTTTAGGTCCCATATAAATAACTTGTGTTACGGTGTTAAATTTGGGTTGAGAGAATATCTGAGTATAGGCCCCTATTGCCTTATAGTATAGGTGGTGGCAGCTATTGTGATAGAAAATATTGGGGTGTTAGAATCTAGGGGAGTAAGTTAGTATAATTCCTTCATCTAGAATAGGTGGGTGGGAATTTCTGTGGTAACTTGATGTGCTCACTTGTATAATTTACCCCAGTGACGTGACCAGAGAGTAGGGATCGTGACAGATCTGTAATACTGATGCACAGTAACTCTACAGCTAATAGAACAAATCAACTATAAATCTTGGTGCACTGCACAGTTATGTCCATGGCGATAAATTAGACCTGAAATGTCTGTTGGGTCAAAGTGCTCACTACACCCCTTGGGTAGTGTAGTTTTCAAAATATGCTCACTGTTTGGGGGTTTCCACAGTAGGGGTACCTCAGTTTTTTTTTTTCAAATGCAACATGGTACCCAAAAACCATTCTAGCAAAATCTGCGATCCAAAAACAACATGGCACTTTCTTGCCTTTTGAGTGCTGTGGTGTGCCTATACAGTAGTTTACAATTAAATATGGTAATTATGTAAACTGCAGAATCAGGGTAATAAATATTTAGGATTCTTTTGTTGTTAATCCTTGATGTGTTACAATTTTTTTTTTATTAAAATGGAAAATCTGCCGAAAAAGGGACGTTTTGAAATTTGGTTTAATTCCTGGGAAATACCTAAAGGGTTAACATCATTTCTAAAATCAGTTTTCAATAATTTAAGAAGTGTGATTTCTAAAATAGGGTAATTCATGGTTGGTTTTTATTTTGTCAGTTCCTCAAAGTGACTTCAGAACTGAATTGGTCAATAAAAAATGATTTGGGAAATTTTCTTGAAAATGTAAAAAATTGGTTCTACATTCTAAACCTTCGAACGGACTAAAATAATGCTACTAAAATGATGCCAAATGACGTAGACATAAAATGATGCTACTAAAATGACGTAGACATATGGTGAATGTTAATTAATAACTATTTTATGAGGTATCACTGTTTTAAAAGCATAGAAATTCAAAAACAGGACAAAAATATAAACCATAATGGTTCAAACTTATAATACAAAAGGTTCCTTTTAGGGGGCACTATACTGGCCTGCAAGATAACTAATCTCCTCTAATAAAGGAATTGAAGGAAAATAAAGCTCCCTCAACGGATTTCAGGTGAGGATGCCAGCATAATAAGCGTATCTAATATATAAAGCTGAGTGTAGTATGTGTGTATGTTCGCTAAAGGAATCCGTACCGTCACATTTACAATCACAAAATTTGGCACACAGGTAAATGAGGTGTCCGGGAAGGTTTTAGACCGGGTCTCCGCTCTCTAGCACGTACCATTCCTGAGATATTCCCCAAAAATTCAAATATTGCATATCACATGACCTACATTAGCCAATATAAGCCTGCAGGTCTTTCTCCTCATATTCCAACTGCCGTACACACGGTCATATGACCCTTATCAGCCAATAGAAGCTCGCAGGCCCTTAGTCTCCACATACACACAGTTTAACACCAGGTTTCCATAACAACCCAACAATTTTTCTTTACTGCTGTAGGTCAGCTTTAAATGGGCAGGGCGCTGTGGATGACACTGTTAAGAGAGCAGGATGCTGTGGAGGTCACAGTTCAGGGGGCAGGTAGGGTGGCCATTCAGGCCACCTTCATTAGATGGCTTAAAAACCCCACCCCCAGTCCCACTAAGCCACGCCCCCAACCCGGTTAGACCATGCCCCCTCCCACTCCGTAGCTGACGGGGATTGAAAAAATCAAGGTAAAAATCAATCATCTGTCAGCTTCAGGGGTGGGAGGGAGGGTGACTTTCTCCCTGCAGCTCACGCTCAGAAAGCACAGTGCTGCTGAGAGTGAGTTGTTCAAAAGGAAATCCCCGTGTTCGTCCAGGCCCAGCGCAGGACGGAGGAGAGGGGGTCTGAACAGGCCTTGAAAGGAGTCAAATCTACTTGAAAAGAGTCATGGTTATTCATTACCTCCTGCACTCTCACCCATCTGCTGATGATTGGCAGTTCTCTAATACAGAGAAAGGGGAAAAAACTAGGTAGAAGACTGAAAATCATCAGCAGGTGGGCAGGAAGAGCAGGAATTCATGAATAACCATGACTCTTTTCAGATGGCAGTGACTCTTTTCCAGGCACAGTCTGCAATGATTGTGATGTTGGTTCTCGGCAACAACTTACTTTTAACCGCCTCCGGACCGCCTAACGCAGGATCGCGTTCGGGAGGCGGCAGCCCTGCGCAGAGTCACGCATATATGCGTCATCTCGCGAGACGCGAGATTTCCTGTGAACGCGCGCACACAGGCGCACACGTTCACAGGATCGGAAGGTAAGCGAGTGGATCTCCAGCCTGCCAGCGGCGATCGTTCGCTGGCAGGCTGGAGATGCGATTTTTTTAACCCCTAACAGGTATATTAGACGCTGTTTTGACAACAGCGTCTAATATACCTGCTAACTGGTCCTCTGGTGGTCCCTTTTGTTTGGATCGACCACCAGAGGACACAGGCAGCTCTGTAAAGTTGCACCAATCACCACACTACACTACACCACCCCCCCCTGTCACTTATTAACCCCTAATTAACCCCTGATCACCCCATATAGACTCCCTGATTACCCTCCTGTCATTGATCACCCCCTTCTCATTTATCACCCCCCTGTAAGGCTCCATTCAGACGTCCGTATGATTTTTACGGATCTACTGATACATGGATCGGATCCGCAAAACACATACGGACGTCTGAATGTAGCCTTACAGGGGGGTGATCAATGACGGGGGGTGATCAATGACGGGGGTGATCACCCCATATAGACTCCCTGATCACCCCCCTGTCATTGATCACACCCCTGTCATTGATCACCCCCCTGTAAGGCTGCATTCAGATGTCCGTATGTTTTTTACGGATCCACGGATACATGGATCGGATCCGCAAAACACATACAGACGTCTGAATGTAGCCTTACAGGGGGGTGATCACCCCATAAAGACTCCCTGATCACCCCCCTGTCATTGATCACCCCCCTTGTAAGGCTCCATTCAGACGTCCGTATGATTTTTACGGATCCACTGATACATGGATCGGATCCACAAAACACATACGGACGTCTGAATGGAGCCTTACAGGGGGGTGATCAATGACAGGGGGTGATCACCCCATATAGACTCCCTGATTACCCCCCTGTCATTGATCACCCCCCTGTAAGGCTGCATTCAGATGTCCGTATGTTTTTTACGGATCCACGGATACATGGATCGGATCCGCAAAACACATACAGACGTCTGAATGGAGCCTTACAGGGGGGTGATCACCCCATATAGACTCCCTGATCACCCCCCTGTCATTGATCACCCCCCTGTAAGGCTGCATTCAGATGTCCGTATGTTTTTTTTACGGATCCACGGATACATGGATCGGATCCGCAAAACACATACGGACATCTGAATGGAGCCTTATAGGGGGGTGATCAATGACAGGGGGGTGATCACCCCATATAGACTCCCTGATCACCCCCTGTCATTGATCACCCCCCTGTCATTGATCACCCCCTGTAAGGCTGCATTCAGATGTCCGTATGTTTTTTACGGATCCACGGATACATGGATCGGATCCGCAAAACACATACGGACATCCTGCTTGACCAGGACAAACAGGATTAGGGAGCAGGTCACCTCCTACAGCGTCCCTAACCTGACCCTAACTCCTACCTGCATGGGCCGACCTTGAAGGTAGGAGGACCCATGCGCAGGAACCTCGGAGCCCTAACTTACCCTCCAACCGTTCCCTGGGCTAGGAGTCAGAGTAAGACATCCTGTTCCTTCTGGATACGGAGGAACAGGAGTCTCACTGGCCAAGCTGCAAGCAAGGGGAAACAAATGCAACCTATGGCAATGGCAGGTACTTGCCACAAGCATAACAGAGACCTACCATAGACAACAAAGCCTGGAACCCATGTGGATGTACTGCCCACAGACCGCAGGACTCAGCACACAAACACACAACACACGGGAACCCAGGACCACAGGTGCAATAAAGAAACATAAAACCAAACACATCTTCCAGACACCAAAGGACATGTATATTTGCTTATGACCAGAAGGTTGGCCCCCACTGGCAGTTGGTAAGTAACCAGGAGGCTGTCTACAGCCAGCATGGCTGAAACACCCTCTCTGGCTACTGCCTACAACTGAGGCTTTATAGAGCCAAGAGGCCACACCCAACAATCAGACACACCCCGTGACTCACACACACTGAAAGGGAGTTAACCCTTCCAAAACCACAGAAGGGAAAACATAACTTAAAGGGGAAGTGTCCAAACAACAAACACACTGTGGCTGTTGCCGCAGGCAACGACATGGGTGGCAAGCGTGTCCTGGGAGTCAGCCCGAAGGCCGGGACACTGCCACCACATGTACATAATACAACCAAACGTTGCCACAGACTGCCACAGTGATGGGAAAATGTCAGTGCACACCAAACAAAGTGCACACAGACATACAAAAGTGCTTACAAACGCGCACACAACTCTGAGGGAACCGCACACATAGCTGTTGTCCGCGGCAACCGCACTTGAGGCCAACAACCTTATGCCTCAAGCTGCGATTGACACTACAACCCAAAACCGCGGGCAACAGTATGCGGCTCCCAAGGAGTCACGGCCAAAACCGTGGCCGTGACAGCTGCATTCAGATGTCCGTATGTTTTTTACGGATCCACGGATACATGGATCGGATCCGCAAAACACATACGGACATCTGAATGGAGCCTTATAGGGGGGTTATCAATGACAGGGGGGTGATCACCCCATATAGACTCCCTGATCACCCCCCTGTCATTGTTCACCCCCCTGTAAGGCTCCATTCAGACATTTTTTTGGCCCAAGTTAGCGGAAATTATTATTTTTTTCTTACAAAGTCTCATATTCCACTAACTTGTGTCAAAAAATAAAATCTCACATGAACTCCCCATACCCCTCACGAAATCCAAATGTGTAAAAATTTTTAGACGTTTATATTCCAGACTTCTTCTCACGCTTTAGGGCCCCTAGAATCCCAGGGCAGTATAAATACCCCACATGTGACCCCATTTCGGAAAGAAGACACCCCAAGGTATTCCGTGAGGGGCATATTGAGTCCATGAAAGATTGAAATTTTTGTCTTAAGTTAGCGGAAAGGGAGACTTTGTGAGAAAAAATATATAAAAATCAATTTCCGCTAACTTGTGCCAAAAAAAATAATTTCTATGAACTCGCCATGCCCCTCATTGAATACCTTGGGGTGTCTTCTTTCCAAAATGGGGTCACATGTGGGGTATTTATACTGCCCTGGCATTTTAGGGGCCCTAAAGCGTGAGAAGAAGTCTGGGATCCAAATGTCTAAAAATGCCCTCATAAAAGGAATGTGGGCCCCTTTGCGCATCTAGGCTGCAAAAAAGTGTCACACATCTGGTATCGCCGTACTCAGGAGAAGTTGGGCAATGTGTTTTGGGGTGTCATTTTACATATACCCATGCTGGGTGAGATAAATATCTTGGTCAAATGCCAACTTTGTATAAAAAATGGGAAAAGTTGTCTTTTGCCGAGATATTTATCTCCCCCAGCATGGGTATATGTAAAATGACACCACAAAACACATTGCCCAACTTCTCCTGAGTACAGCGATACCACATGTGTGACACTTTTTTGCAGCCTAGGTGGGCAAACGGGCCCACATTCCAAAGAGCACCTTTCGGATTTCACAGGTCATTTACCTACTTACCACACATTAGGGCCCCTAGAATGCCAGGGCAGTATAACTACCCCACAAGTGACCCCATTTTGGAAAGAAGACACCCCAAGGTATTCCGTGAGGGGCATGGCGAGTTCCTAGAATTTTTTATTTTTTGTCACAAGTTAGCGGAAAATGATGATTTTTTTTTTTTTCTTACAAAGTCTCATATTCCACTAACTTGTGACAAAAAATAAAAACTTCCATGAACTCACTATGCCCATTACGAAATACCTTGGGGTGTCTTCTTTCGAAAATGGGGTCACTTGTGGGGTAGTTATACTGCCCTGGCATTTTAGGGGCCGAATGCGTGGTTTGAAATCAAAATCTGTAAAAAATGGCCGGTGAAATCCGAAAGGTGCTCTTTGGAATGTGGGCCCCTTTGCCCACCTAGGCTGCAAAAAAGTGTCACACATCTGGTATCTCCGTACTCAGGAGAAGTTGGGCAATGTGTTTTGGGGTGTCATTTTACATATACCCATGCTGGGTGAGAGAACTATCTTGGCAAAAGACAACTTTTCCCATTTTTTTTATACAAAGTTGGCATTTGACCAAGATATTTATCTCACCCAGCATGGGTATATGGAAAATGACACCCCAAAACACATTGCCCAACTTCTCCTGAGTACGGAGATACCAGATGTGTGACACTTTTTTGCAGCCTAGGTGGGCAAAGGGGCCCACATTCAGAGCACCTTTCGGATTTCACTGGTCATTTTTTACAGATTTTGATTTCAAACTACTTACCACACATTTGGGCCCCTAGAATGCCAGGGCAGTATAACTACCCCACAAGTGACCCCATTTTGGAAAGAAGACACCCCAAGGTATTCGTTGATGGGCATAGTGAGTTCATAGAAGTTTTTATTTTTTGTCACAAGTTAGTAGAATATGAGACTTTGTAAGAAAAAAAAAGAAAAAAAGAAAAATCATCATTTTCCGCTAACTTGTGACAAAAAATAAAAAGTTCTATGAACTAACTATGCCCATCAGCGAAAACCTTAGGGTGTCTACTTTCCAAAATGGGGTCATTTGTGGGGTGTTTGTACTGTCTGGCCATTGTAGAACCTCAGGAAACATGACAGGTGCTCAGAAAGTCAGAGCTGCTTCAAAAAGCGGAAATTCACATTTTTGTACCATAGTTTGTAAACGCTATAACTTTTACCCAAACCATTTTTTTTTTACCCAAACATTTTTTTTTTATCAAAAACATGTAGAACAATAAATTTAGAGAAAAATTTATATATGGATGTCGTTTTTTTTGCAAAATTTTACAACTGAAAGTGAAAAATGTCATTTTTTTGCAAAAAAATCTTTAAATTTCGATTAATAACAAAAAAAGTTAAAATGTCAGCAGCAATGAAATACCACCAAATTAAAGCTCTATTAGTGAGAAGAAAAGGAGGTAAAATTCATTTGGGTGGTAAGTTGCATGACCGAGCAATAAACGGTGAAAGTAGGGTAGGTCAGAAGTGTAAAAAGTGGCCTGGTCATTAAGGGTGTTTAAGCTAGGGGGGCTGAGGTGGTTAACTGACAGACCTTTGAAATCAACTCACCTGTCGCTACTTTATTCTGCCGTTAGTATGGGCAGCACAAAGTTGATGACAGGTTCCCTTTAAGGGACAGATTGCTGTAGAAGCCACTGTTAAGGGTTGTTGTGGAAATCACTGTTAAGGAGATGGGGCACTGTGGAGTTTATTAATGTTACTGTTAAAGGGGCGGGCCGCTGTGGAGGTCACTGTTAAGGGAGCGGGATGCTGTGAAGGTCTCTGTTAAGGGGGCAGGGAACGGTGGAGGTCACAGTTAACTCTGCTATGGAGGTCAGTGTTAAGGGGCGGGTTGTTGTGGAGGTCACATTTTAAGGGAACGGAGCTCTGTGGAGGTCACTGTTAAGGGGGCGGGTTATTGTGCAAATCACTGTTAAGGAGACAGGGTACTGTGGAGGTCATTAATAAAGGGGCGGCCGCTGTAGAGGTCACTGTTATAGGGGAGGGCGCTGTGGATCTTACTGTTAAGGGGGCAGGCCACTGTGAAAGTCACTGTTAAAGGGACAGGCACTGTGGAGGTCACTGTTAAGGGAGGAGGGAACTGTGAATGCCACTATTAAAGGGGCAGTGGGGTACTGTGAGGTCACTGTTAAGGGAGCGAGGTACAGTGGAGGTCACTGTTAAGGGAGGAGGGGACTGTGAATGCCACTATTAAAGGGGCAGTGGAGTACTGTGAGGTCACTGTTAAGGAAGCGAGGTACAGTGGAGGTCACTGTTAAGGGAGCGGGATACTGTGGCAGTCACTGTTAAAAGATAGACAGTATCAACTATAACGACGCACACAAACATTAAATGAAATACGTGAAATATACCCATGAGAAGCTGGGTCCTTCTGCTAGTAATAAATATTGTTAAAAACATACTTCAAATTGGTGCTAGAAATAAACCAAAGAAATGCTCCACTGATAAGTAGTCTCAGGTAGACTGGACCAATGATTAGGGCAATCGATGCTTCCCAGGGCAAGACAGATCCTCCATATACTTCCAGATTGGGAGATTAGGTATTAGGTCTTCTGGTATGAATACAATGCTTAAAGCTGCAGGGAGGGCCATTGATACACATGTCGATGATATTAGGAGCTCAACGAATGCCGGCTGTCCCAATAGACAATCGTCTCCACACATACACCTCACTGTAGAGACTTCAGTATCCCCAATAAATAATATCTTGGTAGTACCACCAGATACAGAAACTTAATGGGATACTCCCATAGCTTCAAGTATTTATAGGTGAATATACCAGTGATAAGGAAGTGTATAACATTCCTGATCATTCAATGTAACAGTATAACCGCGATAGCCGGTAATATGAAGCAGCAGAGGATAATGGCCTAACACCAGACTAGACAGCTGATGGATATGTGGTATCCTCAGAAGAGAGGGGGTAGGGAGGAGGGAGGAAGAGAATGCCTCCCTGCTGTTACAGCCCGTATGTCCCCCAGGTGTTAGATAGTCCAGTGTATGTCTTCTGCAGTATATTCTGACCCCTATAACTTTTTTCAGTACTTTTCATTGATACCATTTTGCATAATCCCAACTTTTCAATAAGGGAAAGAGGGATAAAAGTATCAGCGAACAAAATTTTTGTTTAGGGCACAGCCATGCCACTCCTTCTGTACACCCCCATTTCCCCACCCACTGACACCAATTCACACCCCAATTTCCCACCAATTCACACTCTGCTGCAGGGCTGCCTTACCTAACAGATGCCACGATCGCTGTTGATTGTGGCATCTGAGGAGTTAAGGCTACATTCATACGACTGTGGCCGTGCTACGGACTGCAAATTGAGGTCCGCAATGCACAGGCACCATCCTTCTCCAACTGCAGACGCGGACCTATTCACTTGAATGGGGTCCGCTATCCGCATCCAATGGTCTGCACCGTAAAAAAGTAGTGTATCGGCACGGATAGAAAACCCGCAGAAGCACTCTGTAGTGCTTCCATGGGTTTCCGTTCTGTGCATTCGCACCACACCATTTATTTGGACTGCGGACCTACATTGAAGTGAATCGCAATTCGCCCTCCGCAATACAGGCATGGACAACCTACGGTCACATGAATGTGTGCATGGGGCCTTAAAGACGGTGTTTGCTGTTTCATACAGCCAGCACCCGCTGCGTATGGAGCGGGCTCACCGCAGCAGCCTGCTCCATGCATTACTTCAGCCAATGTGAAATGGCTGAAGGGGGTTATACTAAACAATAAAACTGGAAAAAGTAAAAAAAATAAAAATAACCTTACTAGTTTGATGAGTTAAACAGGCCAGCAGCAAGCAAGTTGGACAAGACAGGACCAAAACTGCACCGATGGGAGGAAGGCATTGCAGATACGTACAATCTCTCTCACTGTATGTGGTCACCGTTACTCCCTGGTGATTGCACGAAGAAGGGGGCATGCCAGGGGCGTATCGATGGTGACCGACTGTTCAGAAGTGGGCGTGTCAGGAGCGCATTCTACTCCAGTGACTGACTGCAAGGGCAGAAGGTGGAGGCAATGATCGTGTAATTTTCCTGGGACCTGGCCCCTCCTTCTGTAAGTCTCTCTGCCGCCCAGGACAGGTAGGCTCCCGAGCATGCTCGTCTTTTTGAGGAGGCTGGGCCATAGGCAGGAGTCGGACTGGATGTAGCGGAGTGAATGGGGCACACATATTCAGGACATGCAGGCAGCCGCCTGTGACGGCGGGACAGCGGTAAAAAGCTGGGACTGGAAAAAGTGTGCAAGCGCGGCCACCGCTGCTGGATTGCAGGGTGGCTGTAACCATGGAAACAAGCAGTGAATAATGTTATGGATAAATGAATCCAGCCAGCAAAGGAAGCAATATGGATAAAAACAATATATTAGTAAGTGGTTTGTATTAACTTCCTCTACATAATAAATGCTATTTGCTGAAGTGAGACAACCCCTTTAAGCCAGTACTCTCTGCTCTGCACAGATGAGGAGCAATCACCCCAAAACAGCTGTCTATAGATGAGATGCTGCCTAATTAGTATCCAAGTCATGTATCAAGACCTGTGTTAAAAGGTTAAATATTGACTTAAAGGATAGGCAGTGTGCTTTAGGCTGCTCCAGGGCATAGAGTCTGGAGTTTGTTTTCCAGGGTGTCCAACAGAGACTGTGCAAATGGACACTTCCAAAAGAGATGCTAGGGTTTTTCCTCCTTGAATGGGCACCTGGGGCGGTACCTGGTGTTGCACATCCCATGGGCATACATGAATGGCCATCAATTCCAGGTCTTTGAGCCCACTGTTTAACTTGATAGAAGCCATATTCTTTTTAGCAGCCTTAGCGGTTTTGGCAGGGAGCCCTGGAATAGACTCCATTAAGTCCATTATGGGTAGCACAGTGGCTCAGTGGTTTGCACTGGTGCCTTGCAGCGCTGGGGTCCTAAGTTCGAATCCTACCAAGGACAACATCTGCATGGAGTTTGCATGTTTGTTTGGGTTTCCTGTCACACTCCAAAGACATACGGATAGGGAACTTAGATTGTGAGCAAGATTGGGAACAGCTTGATGCTAATGCCTGTAAAGTGCTGCGGAATATAGAAATGCTAAATAAGTGTCATGGAAAAAACCCCACCGGAACTGGAACCCGTGCATCAGTACAGGAGCCCGAACACACAGCAGGTCACAGTACAAACAACCACACCAACTCTGCCAGAGC
Source organism: Bufo bufo (assembly GCF_905171765.1). Lineage (NCBI taxonomy): Eukaryota > Metazoa > Chordata > Amphibia > Anura > Bufonidae > Bufo > Bufo bufo. The sequence goes on along the minus strand of NC_053395.1, from coordinate 104,152,924 downwards.
CCACTATGTTAAAGGGATAACGGTAGCAACTAGGCCAGGATCAGGGAGCAGGTCACCTCCTATTGCGTCCCTAATCCCTGATGGTGGGACGGCTCATACCCTGGATACCTAAAATCCTGAGTAATGGAAATCCCCCACTTAGGAGCAGGGGAAAGATGACCTGTTCATCCACAACACGGAGGAACAGGAGTCTCTAAAGGCCTAGAAGCAGGGAAAAGGGAAGCCCACACAGCTTGAGGATCGGCAGGTAAGTACAACAAGACAACTCACTTAGGCTACTTTCACACTAGCGTTCGGAGCGGGTCCGTCTGATGTTTCATCAGACGGATCCGCTCCTATAATGCAGACGTTTGCATTATAACTTAGAAAAATTTTGAAGTGTGAAAGTAGCCTGAGCGGATCCGTCCAGACTTTACATTGAAAGTCAATGGGGGCGGATCCGTTTGAAGATTGAGCCATATAGTGTCATCTTCAAACGGATCCGTCCCCATTGACTTACATTGTAAGTCTGGACCGATCCGCTCGCCTCCGCACGGCCAGGCGGACACCCGAACGCAGCGTTCAGGTGTCCGCTCACTGAGCGGAGCGGAGGCTGAACACTGGCAGACGGATGCATTCTCAGTGGATCCGCCTCCACTGAGAATGCATTAGGGCCGGACGGCTCCTGCTATCTGAGGCTCCACAGTGCAATCTTTTGGTTGACCTGTCCAAAATGATTCTGCCAGGAACTTCTTTCCCACCCTTGCTGGGTTCCTTGTCAGTTTTACTCTGTCAATTCTGGAGTCTCAGATGAAGCAAAAGACAGTCCTAGCCTGCCAAATGGTGACATGAGCAGGCCAATCATGCAGTGTGTACTGGAAAACCAGCGTGATATTGTTCCACAGCACAGGAGTATTTCTTTTGGTAGTGAGCTGTCTGAGGCTTCACAATGCAATCTTTTGGTTTGCCTGTCCCAAACGAACCTGCCAGGACTTTAGGGCTGATCCTTTCCTCCCAAACCAGACTCCCAGGATCTTGATAAAGTCCGACTGAATGGAGAAGGGGGGGGGGGACGGAAGTCCCGCTCCTCAAACAGCTTGGCCTACAACTTGAAGATCTTCATGGAGAACATTGGGAGAAGCTTCGGCCGACTGGAAGAGCAGCGCTGAAGAATACCTCCACCCACCTGGATGAGCTCAGCAAAATAATCTGCACAGCTCAACAGTAGAATTGGCACAGCTCCAACTATCTGGAAAAAGCACCTTGCATCTCCTGCAATCAACCAGAGTGGCTCCAAGGAAAAAAAAAATGCAGAGCCACGGAAGACAAAAGAGGCGACCTATCCAGAGTTTCCAAGAAGATCAAGAAGACTGTCCTGGACCAGAGTTTCTCAGAAGCTATAATGGTAAGCATCTGATCATTCATTGCTGGGATGTTTTACATTATGTCTGCTTCCATGGCTGTTTGCAAGCACTATTGGGAGATGGTTAAAGCTGTGAAGCCGTACTCCCCTTTCAGTTGTTGTAGACAACTGCCCAGTCCAGAAAAAGGAAAGGAGAGGATTCCATGCAGAATCCACACATTCCAGGAAAACACACTGTTACCTTCCTGACGCATTTCCGCACTGTAGTGAGGGATCCAACTTACATTTGGATAGAAGCAGCTTCTGGAGGGGCAAGGGGCCGGTCATCTTCCGCTTGCACAAGGACTCCAAAGCCCCAGATGTATTACAGCACCTGCCCCAGTCATTTCGACTGGGCAACTCTTCAGGACTCATCTTTTACCCCGACATGCCACAGATTAGTAGGAAAAGCATCAAGAAAGGTCACAGTATGAAGGCCTGCACAAATGCCGCCTGCAGTATTTATTGTGTGGCAGGGCACAAATCCAAGAACTTTCCCAGGAAGACTGCCTGCCTGTAAAATCTGCGGACAGGCGGCCCACATCTACAAGGACTGTCCCAAGAGGGCCACGACATACTGTATGCTTTGGTCGCAGACAAAGGACCTCATCCCCTCCCCGGTCCTGAGCCCGCTATCACCCCACTGAGGCTACCCCCTTCACATTTCCTCTCTCTGCTTCAGTGGTCCTGTGTCTGCGCCTCCACACTACCCAGCCCCCTCCCCTTTCTGCTGCACCAATGTTAACCTCCCCCCAACCACTTATGTGGTCCTCTTATATCAACTTTGTGTTCACGTCTCGGGCGGTAAATCACCTTGGCTAACAGTTTCCCTCCCAGCCGTGGCTCCTGGAGGATTAATTGTGCTCTGTTGCAAAAAGAGGAGGTAATGGAGGAAATGAGGAATGCCTACATTGGATGAAGGAACAATAAACTTATTTTTAATAAAACTGTTGAATGCTAGGATTATGTGAAAGTCAAGTTTCGTAGTTTATTTCAGACTACAGGTCAGCAACAAGCTTGTGAGCAGAAGAGGGACTTCAAGGATCGTCAGAGACAGCTGTGTTCCTTGCAGGATTTCCACCAGTGCAGCTGGGAAGTCAGGGTAGACCTGGAGGAGACCAACTAGGGCCTGAAAAGACACTTTAAGAAGCAGTCCAAGCACATCATCTTCCGTTCTAAAGCAGAGCTCCTGGAGAAGGATGATAAATGTAACTTTTTCTTCTTTTGGAAGCTCCACTCCAGCACAGTTCTTGACTGAGCTTCAAAACAAGACTGGAAACATGACGGGAAAGAGGGGAGTGATGGAAGTATTCAGAAAGTTCTACAGCAACCTCTACTCCCCAAAGACCACCAACCTGGACGCTGCTAAAACTGTAAGTTCTTGTTCCTTTTACCCTACACTGATTTAAGTTCTATTTTTCATAAACCTCACAGGGCTCACTATTCCTATTAACGCATTAAACATTCTTTTCATACACTTTGGGAGGACCACGTAGTTTCTATCCCTACTCCCTTTGAGCGCCTCCACACCACCCAGCCCCCTCCCCTTTCTGCTGCACCAATGTTAACCTCCCTCCAACCACTTATGTGGTCCTCTTATATCAACTTTGTGTTCACGTCTCGGGCGGTAAATCACCTTGGCTAACAGTTTCCCTCCCAGCCGTGGCTCCTGGAGGATTAATTGTGCTCTGTTGCAAAAAGAGGAGGTAATGGAGGAAATGAGGAATGCCTACATTGGATGAAGGAACAATAAACTTATTTTTAATAAAACTGTTGAATGCTAGGATCATGTGAAAGTCAAGTTTCGTAGTTTATTTCAGACTAAAGGTCAGCAACAAGCTTGTGAGCAGAAGAGGGACTTCAAGGATCGTCAGAGACAGCTGTGTTCCTTGCAGGATTTCCACCAGTGCAGCTGGGAAGTCAGGGTAGACCTGGAGGAGACCAACTAGGGCCTGAAAAGACACTTTAAGAAGCAGTCCAAGCACATCATCTTCCGTTCTAAAGCAGAGCTCCTGGAGAAGGATGATAAATGTAACTATTTCTTCTTTTGGAAGCTCCACTCCAGCACAGTTCTTGACTGAGCTTCAAAACAAGACTGGAAACATGACGGGAAAGAGGGGAGTGATGGAAGTATTCAGAGAGTTCTACAGCAACCTCTACTCCCCAAAGACCACCAACCTGGACGCTGCTAATACGGTAAGTTCTTGTTCCTTTTACCCTACACTGATTTAAGTTCTATTTTTCATCAACCTCACAGGGCTCACTATTCCTATTAACGCATTAAACATTCTTTTCATACACTTTGGGAGGACCACGTAGTTTCTATCCCTACTCCCTTTGAGAAAGTCTGTAAGGTAAAATGCTCTACTACAGTAGATGATTAATAGTTATATATAAATCATTACTAGACATAGTAACATAGGGGGTCATTTATAATGCTGAAATACGCCTATATTATTATCTGGGAGTTCACCCTGCTCATGCCAGGTCTAAAATTGTGGGCGGGGAAGGGGATGGGCCAGCAGGCTCGTCTTATTCATAATTTTCTACGTCTGGGTTGTGTCCTTCTCCAGGTGTTTTGCATTTAACTTTGAATAAAGCAGCTGAAACGTCTAGGCGTGTTAGGTATTTTGAAACCCAATATAAACTACTAATGTTCTTGTATCATATGCCCGCTCTCATTCACCATTTCAATCTTGATGTTCTGGATTTCTGTTGGAGATGTGACCCATCTGGTGGCACTTTGCCAAATATATTTTGGACATGTCCACAGCTTGGTATCACGCTCAGCCCCACTGAAGTGAATGGGGCTGTGTGCGATACTAAGCACAGCTGGTATACAACGTACGGCACTGTGCTTGGTAAGCTGCAAGAAGGCTGCGGCGCTCACAGGAGCACCAATGCCTTCTTAAACAACTGATTAGCAGGGATCTAGGGTGTCAGATCATCAGATACTGATGACCTATGCTGAGGAACAGTCATCAGTGTCATAATCTCTGAAAACCCCTTTAAATAATTTTATTTTTAACATATTTTTAAAGAGTTTTTGATGTTATATTTAAAGGGGTTATCCAAGCCCTATAATGCCCCCCATATGCCCAGGCCCCTCACACAGATTGTACTTACCTCACTCTCCGGCACCCGCTTCTGATGCTGGCACGGCCTCGAGGGTGACGCTAGGGAGACTCGTCCCCGTCGCGGCCTGCTACTGGATGCCCCCACACGATGGGGAGATGCAGCAAAGGCCGTGCCAGCATCAGAAACGACACGGGTGCTGGGAAGCGGGGTAAGTACAACCTCTGTTAGGGGCCTGGGCATATAAGGGGGGCATTATAGGTCTTGGTTAACCCCTTTAATTTCCTGTGTCACTCTCTATATTTAAACACATACCATAAATCCCTGCAGTTTTTGCACTGACCACTAAACCTAATAATAGGCGCCACTTCTTGGTGCAATTACCTGCTTATCTGTCAATCTAATCTTGCCTTTAATAAAATCACCTCTGTAGATAGATAAGACAGGATACACCATTCACAATAGGTGGTTTTTTAAAGCTTATCTGTTCTTTCAGTGTACAATGACCTCTGAAAAGGTCACAGAGCATGCCTGGAAAGCCTTCCCAAACAAGTCAATAGGGTCCCCTCCTGACCAAAGCATCTATGGCCCATGTGGTTGCTGTAAAGCAATTTTTAAAATGCTTTCCAATGCTGTTAAGAACAGCTCAGGCAACATGGCAGCCCCATAAACATCTTCAGGAAAAAGAATAAAAAATCTGGAATAAGAAAATTAAAACATTAGAAAAAAAAGGATGTGTTGATATCTGGTTTTAACTGGCGATAACATTTTTGATGACACATTATCTTTAAGAGACTAAACATTTCTGATTCACTGATGCTATTAAAAAAATAGAGTCACCAAGTCTACAAATGGTTTGATTAGGTGCAGGAGATGATTAGATGAGTAACCAGTTATCAAAACACCCCTTTAGTACTAAAAAAGTTATCTTAAATGTGATAATATGAAGAAAAGGTTTCTGTATTATTCCCCAGGGAGAACTAGACAGGTAAAGAGATCACAGTATCAGACACTGCTCTTACTTCCTGCTATCATTTGCAGTTTTTTCCTTAAACCAACTCCAGCCTCCCATACAGACACAAAACCAGGAAGTTAAAGTTCCCCAACATTCTAGTAAGGCCTCATGCACACGACCGTTGTTGTGTTCCGTGTCCGTTGTTCCGTTTTCTGTGATTTTCTGCTGACCCATTGACTTTTAATGGGTCCGTGGAAAACTCAGACAATGCACCGTTTTTCATCCGCGTCCCTGATCCGAGTTTCCAGTCCGTCAAAAAATTATGACCTGTCCTATTTTTTTCACGGACAATGGTTCGCAGACCCATTCAAGTCAATGGAGCCGTGAAAAAACACGGAGGCACACAAGATTATCATCCGCGTGCGTGATCCTTGTCCGTTTTTTTCCTATCATTTTCAAGGCAAACTTGACTTAGATTTTTTTTTCACTTTTCATGTCTGGTGATCCTCCACAAATCAAGGAAGATACACGGAAACAAAAACGGAAACGGATCACGGAACAACGGAACCCCGTTTTGCGGACCGTGAAAAAATACTGTCGTGTGCATGAGGCCTTATGGCAAGTATTCAAAGCGGTGATGTATTACATGTCCTTGAAAGTACATGGTTAAACATAGCAACTCTAACATCAAACTCAGTTACAATATGCAATGATGAATTTCTTAGTATTAATCACCAGCAGAATTAACCTCCTCAGGACCACCGCACGCAGGATTGCGTCCTGGCGGCGGCCCTGTTATTCCTCCTGGACGCGCCGGCGCGTCCTCTCGCGAGACGCGAGATTTCAGGCAGAGCCGGCCCACACATGCGCAGTGCGGGCCGGGAATCATTACATCAGAAGTTCGTCACCAGCCTGCCAACCAATGATCATCGCTGGCAGGTTGGTGACTTTTAAAAAATCGAATCAGAAGCCATTTAACACCTTATATTTATAAATATAAGGTGTTAAATGGCTTCTGTGCTCCTCTGCTGGTCCTTTTCGTCGGTTGGTCCCAGCAGAGGAGCACACATCACTGAGTACACACCAAACACTACACTTAGCCCCAGATCACCCCCCATCACCCCAATTAACCCCTTGATCACCCCTGTCAATCACTAGTGAAAGGGAAAAAAGTGATCAGTGTAAACTGTCACTTTTTTTTTTCACTAGTATTGACGGTTAGGTTTTAGGTTAGTTTAGGCCCCTTTGTAAGGTAGTTAGCGTCGGTTAGCGCCCAGCCCACCGCACCACAGTCACTGATTCGCATATCGCTAATCAGCATTGGTACTTTTATAGTATCTGTAAGTGATCAGAACTGATCACAGTCAAATCTATAATAGTATTAGTGTCACCTTACTTCGCCCTCCACCCAAAAAGCAGTGTTTGCCCGATCAGGCCTGATCGATCGCCCACACGTGCGTTCACCCACGCCCGCAGTGACAAAAATATATATATTTTTTTATCACTGCACAATCACTTTACAAGCGCTGCGGCGATAAAAAAAAATCAGTTTTGATATTTTTTATTAATCGCAGCGGCTTCCGGTACTTCGCTAGCCTCCCATTTGTAAGACAGGCTTGCTTTTTTTCTTGGGTAGTCTCAGGGAATACCCCCTAAATTTAGTTGACCAAATGGCAAGGAAGGGGTATTCTTCTGAAGAGGCCTACAGGCTTCTGACCCAGTCGGATGAGGAATGGGAACCCTCATCTGACGAATCTAGCGGGTCAGAATATGAACCTGTAGAAAGCAGTGGCAGTCTGACCCAAAGTTCGGACGATGAGGTTGAGGTCCCTGATACCACCAGGCGTACCCGGCCCCGTGTTGCTAGACCACAGGTTGCGCAGGATCCGCTTAAAGGGCAGCAGAGTGGGGCTGGCACTGACGGATTACGTGGTGAGGCATACACCAGCAGCGCAGCCCATCCTGGACCTAGTACCAGCACTGCCATACAACATGGTGAAATGGCGATCACCAGAAGGGCAGTTGAAGCTGGTATGGTGGCACGTGCATTAGTTCCCCCGTCGCAGCCACCGCACAGACAGGCCCGTAGAGCCCCTAGAGTCCCTGAGGTGCTGGCAAACCCTGATTGGCAGCCCCCAACTTCAGCCGCACCAGTAGTTCCCCCTTTCACCGCCCAGTCTGGAGGTCGGGTTGAGACAGCTTAGATCGGATCGGCACTGGGATTTTTTGAGCTGTTCTTGACTGCGGAGCTCTTGGACTTAGTCGTGGCAGTAACAAATCGGTATGCCACTCAAGTTATAGCTGCCAACCCGGGAAGCTTTTATGCCCAGTCTTTCCGGTGGAAACCCGTCCAAGTTTCCGAATTTAAAACTTTTCTGGGCCTTCTCCTCAACATGGGCCTGACAAAAAAGCATGAATTGCGGTCATATTGGTCCACGAACCCAATTCATCACATGCCCAAGTTCTCTGCTGCCATGTCTAGGACACGATTTGAGACCATCCTGCGTTTCCTGCACTTTAGTGACAACAGCACCTCTCGTACCAGAGGCCACCCAGCTTTTGACCGGCTCCACAGAATTCGGCCCCTCATAGACCACTTTAACACCAAATTTGCAGATTTGTATACCCCTGAGCAAAACATCTGCATAGACGAGTCCCTTATACATTTTACCGGGCGCCTTGGCTTCAAACAATACATCCCAATCAAGCGCGCCCGGTATGGGGTCAAATTGTATAAGCTCTGTGAAAGGGCCACAGGCTATACGCACAAATTTCGAGTCTATGAGGGTAAAGATCAGACCCTGGAGCCGGTCGCTTGCACTGACTACCTGGGGAGCAGTGGGAAGACAGTCTGGGACTTGGTGTCACCCTTATTTGGCAAGGGGTACCATCTTTATGTGGACAATTTTTACACAAGTGTGCCCCTCTTCAGCCATTTGTTTTTAGAACAGATTGGCTGCTGTGGCACCGCGCGACCTAGTCGCCGGGGCTTACCCCAACGGCTCGTTACCACCAGTCTTGCAAGGGGGGAGAGGGCTGCCTTGTGTAACGAAGAACTGCTCGCGGTGAAATGGAGAGACAAGAGTGACGTTTACATGCTCTCCTCCATTCACGCAGACACGACAATCGAAATTGAACGAGCAACTGGAGTCATTGAAAAGCCCCTCTGTGTCCACAACTACACTGCTCAAAAAAATAAAGGGAACACTTAAACAACACAATGTAACTCTAAGTCAATCACACTTCTGTGAAATCAAACTGTCCACTTAGGAAGCAACACTGAGTGACAATCAATTTCACATGCTGTTGTGCAAATGGGATAGACAACAGGTGGAAATTATAGGCAATTAGCAAGACACCCCCAATAAAGGAGTGGTTCTGCAGGTGGTGACCTGACCACTTTTCAGTTCCTATGCTTCCTGGCTGATGTTTTGGTCACTTGTGAATGCTGCCGGTGCTTTCACTCTAGTGGTATCATGAGACGGAGTCTACAACCCACACAAGTGGCTCAGGTAGTGCAGCTTATCCAGGATGGCACATCAATGCGAGCTGTGGCAAGAAGGTTTGCTGTGTCTGTCAGCGTAGTGTCCAGAGCATGGAGGCGCTACCAGAAGACAGGCCAGTACGTCAGGAGACGTGGAGGAGGCCGTAGGAGGGCAACAACCCAGCAGCAGGACCGCTACCTCCGCCTTTGTGCAAGGAGGAACATGATGAGCACTGCCAGAGCCCTGCAAAATGACCTCCAGCAGGCCACAAATGTGCATGTGTCTGCTCAAACGTTCAGAAACAGACTCCATGAGGGTGATATGAGGGCCCGACTTCCACAGGTGGGGGTTGTGCATACAGCCCAACACCATGCAGGAGGTTTGGCATTTGCCAGAAAACACCAATATTGGCAAATTCGCCACTGGTGTCCTGTGCTCTTCACAGATGAAAGCAGGTTCACACTGAGCACATGTGACAGACGTGACAGAGTCTGGAGACGCCGTGGAGAACGTTCTGCTGCCTGCAACATCCTCCAGCATGACCGGTTTGGCATTGGGTCAGTAATGGTGTGAGGTGGCATTTCTTTGGAGGGCCGCACAGCCCTCCATGTGCTTGCCAGAGGTAGCCTGACTGCCATTAGGTACCGAGATGAGATCCTCAGACCCCTTGTCAGACCATATGCTGGTGCTGTTGGCCCTGGGTTCCTCCTAATGCAAGACAATGCTAGACCTCATGTGGCTGGAGTGTGTCAGCAGTTCCTGCAAGACAAAGGCATTGTTGCTATGGACTGGCCCGCCCGTTCCCCAGACCTGAATCCAATTGAGCACATCTGGGACATCACGTCTCGCTCTATCCACCAACGTCACGTTGCACCACAGACTGTCCAGGAGTTGGCAGATGCTTTAGTCCAGGTCTGGGAAAAGATCCCTCAGGAGACCGTCCGCCACCTCATCAGGAGCATGCACAGGCGTTGTAGGGAGGTCATACAGGCACGTGGAGGCCACACACACTACTGAGCCTCATTTTGACTTGTTTTAAGGACATTACATCAAAGTTGGATCAGCCTGTAGTGTGTTTTTCCACTTTAATTTTGAGGGTGACTCCATATCCAGACCTCCATGCGTTAAAAAATTTGATTTCCATTTTTTTTTTTGTGTGATTTTTGTTGTCAGCACATTCAACTATGTAAAGATCAAAGTATTTCAGAAGAATATTTAATTAATTCAGATCTAGGATGTGTTATTTTTGTGTTCCCTTTATTTTTTTGAGCAGTGTATAATTTGCTCATGGGAGGGGTGGACTTCAATGACCAGATGTTGGCTCCTTATTTACTTTCCCGCAGGACCAGACGCTGGTATAAGAAGGTGTGTGTATATTTAATTCAATTGGCGATGTACAATAGTTTTGTTCTCTACAGTAAGGCTGTAATTTCAAATTTCAGGAAGAGATCATCATCGAGAACCTCCTGTGTCCAGGAGGTTCCGCGGCCCCAACCACTAGTGTAGTGAGCCGTCTACACGAGCAACATTTCCCCAGTGTCGTTGCTGGCATCTCAAACCAACCGCCACCCCAAAAAAAATGTTGTGTCTGTAGCAGGAGTGGAATAATGCGTGACACCCGCTATTTCTGTCCTGACTGCCCCGACCACACACAGGTACACTTAGCATAGGGATTGCGTTACACAGGACAGGCACACAGGGCTCTTAGGGCCCTTTCACTCCCAGCTGCTGCAAACCTCTCCTTTCACCTGGGACAAAGTGCATAATGTACTTCGCCACATCTCTGGGCGATTTGCGCTTTGCACATTGTCCCATGGGGAAGGAGAGATTTGTCTTATAAAAGGTAAAAAAAATAAAATAAAAATCACAGGTAAGCAAAAAAGTTCCAAAAGTTCAAAAAAGTTTTTAAAAGTTAATGTTCTGTTTCAAATGTTATATAAAGTTATTGTTAATAAATTTATTGCGTTGCGGCCTGTTTTTTTTTTGTTGTTTTTTTACCTTCAAGGTGGACCAACCGATGAACCAGCTGCGGCACTGATGTGCATTCTGACAGAAGCACTGCGCTGCTGTCAGATTACACAAAAGTCGGTGTATGCGGCGCTGCAAGACGAGATTTCTCCTCTGCAGTAAAAAAAGATACGTTTGCCGAGGCTTATGAGCTGAGGGGCGGTGTTCATATGCTTTGGCAAACACTTTGCATATAAAAAAATAATAATAAATCCCGGCAATGATTTATTCATCCACATCGATTGATGTGATTGCAGAAATCGGGTTTGCCAGGGCATACGGGCTGAGTGGGTTTGGATGTTGGGCTGAGCTCCTATGTCCTGGCAGACGCCTTTCCCCTCCTTTTTTTTTTTTTTTTTGGCAGAGGTTTTTTCATCCACATTGATCGATGCGAATGAAGAAATCTGTGCCATTCATTTTTTCTTTCAGCCCAGAGGCTGAACGGAAAAAAAATATCTCATTACCCGTATGCTCAATATAAGGAGAATAGCAGAAACTCCTAATGCTGGCCATACATGTAATGATTGTGGAGACCCTCAAATGGCAGGGCAGTACAAACACCCCACAAATGACCCCATTTTGGAAAGAAGACACCCCAAGGTATTCGCTGAGGGCCATATTGAGTCCATGAAAGATTGAACTTTGTCCCAAGTTAGCGGAAAGGGAGACTTTGTGAGAAAAAACAATAAAAAATCAATTTCCGCTAACTTGTGCCAAAAAATTTATTTTTCTATGAACTCGCCATGCCCCTCACGGAATACGTTGGGGTGTCTTCTTTCCAAAATGGGGTCACATGTGGGGTATTTATACTGCCCTGGCATTTTAGGGGCCTTCAAGCGTGAGAAGAAGTCTGGAATCCAAATGTCTAAAAATGCCCTCCTAAAAGGAATTTGGGCCCCTTTGCGCACCTAGGCTGCAAAAAAGTGTCACACATGTGGTATCGCCGTACTCAGGAGAAGTAGGGCAATGTGTTTTGAGGTGTCTTTTTACATATACCCATGCTGGGTGAGAGAAATATCTCTGTCAAATGACAACTTTGTATAAAAAAATGGGAAAAGTTGTCTTTTAGAGAGATATTTCTCTCACCCAGCATGGGTATATGTAAAAAGACACCCCAAAACACATTGCCCTACTTCTACTGAGTACGGCGATACCACATGTGTGACACTTTTTTGCAGCCTAGGTGGGCAAAGGGGCCCAAATTCTAAAGAGCACCTTTAGGATTTCACAGGGCATTTTTTACACATTTGGATTTCAAAGTACTTCTCACGCATTAGGGCCCCTAAAATGCCAGGGCAGTATAAATACCCCACAAGTGACCCCATTTTGGAAAGAAGACACTCCAAGGTATTTTGTGATGGGCATAGTGAGTTCATGGAAGTTTTTATTTTTTGTCACAAGTTAGTGGAATATGAGACTTTGTAAGAAAAAAAAACTTGTGACAAAAAATAAAAACTTCTATGAACTCACTATGCGCATCAGCGAATACCTTAGGGTGTCTACTTTCCGAAATGGGGTCATTTGTGGGGTGTTTCTACTGTCTGGCCATTGTAGAACCTCAGGAAACATGACAGGTGCTCAGAAAGTCAGAGCTGCTTCAAAATGCAGAAATTTACATTTTTGTACCATAGTTTGGAAACGCTATAACTTTTGCGTAAACCAATAAATATACACTTATTGCATTTTTTTTAATCAAAGACATGTAGAACAATAAATTTAGAGAAAAATTTATATAGAAATGTCGTTTTATTTGAAAAATACAGACAGTGAAAAATGACTTTCTTTTTGCACAAATTTCGGTCAATTTCGATTAATAACAAAAAAAAGTAAAAATGTCAGCAGCAATGAAATACCACCAAATGAAAGCTCTATTAGTGAGAAGAAAAGGAGGTAAAATTCATTTGGGTGGTAAGTTGTATGACCGAGCAATAAACTGTGAAAGTAGTGTAGTGCAGAATTGTAAAAAGTGGTCCAGTCATTAAGGGTGTTTAAGCTAGGGGAGATGAGGTGGTTAATAAAGTTCTTAATTTAAAAAAAATTAAAAATACTTACGAAAGCTCGATTCTTAACATCAGCCACTTTTTTATCCAATTCCCTGTGCTTGTCAATTATCACGGTAGATTGTGTGCTGCCCACTTGACTCTGTAAAGACAATTAAAATTTAGTTACCGACAGAAGCCACATGCAACTCTCATTGTTCTACTCTATATAACATAATCTGTCTTGACACCAGGCTATTGTCGAGCAGATCTTCACTGACAGGCGTTCGTAGGAAAGCTCGTTTGAATGAACTGCCCTGTGTAATAGTGCTGCTGATTACTCGATGAACGAGCAAACACTCATTCATCGCTTACCGGTGGCAGAGTGTGCTGGGTAATCACAATCTGCTGACGGCAAATGATTCTGTATGGGGACAAGCGATGGCATTATCGATTGCTCCTCCCCATACTGTGGAGGAGATCTCTGCATGTAATAGCAACGGTCTCCTCCACTGACGAGCAGTCGACGGTCAGAAAGGAATGCTTCCTTCCAAACTATTGTTTGCCTCATCTGGTAACGTAATACAGCCCTTAGAGATCACAGCCTGTTAACAAAAACAGTCATCCCTGTTCATAGATTTATTATAGCCAACATACACTTTATCAGCAAAAGTGTTGGGAAATCTGCACATTACACCTGAAGGAGCTTTTATGACATCCCATTCTAAATCCATTGGCATTAATATGGACTTGGTTTCCCATTTTGTAGTGAATACCAGTTCCATTCTTCTGGGAAGGCTTTGTGCAAGAATGTCATGTGTGTCTGTGGAAATATTTGCGCATTCAACCAGAGGAGCATTTGTAAGGACAAACACTGATATTAGACAAGAGAGCATGGCTGGCAAGCTCCGTTCTAGTTCATACTTAAGTTGTTTGATGGGGTTGAGGTCAGGGTACTGTGCTGGCCAGTCAAATTATTCCACAACAAACACACCCAACGATGCCTTTATGGACATTGCTGTGTGCACCTTGGCACAGTCATGCTGAAACAGAAAAGGGCCTTCCCCAAATTGTTGTTGAAAGCATACAATTATCCAAAATGCCCAGGTATGCTGAATCATTACAAGAGTACAAGCTATTCTTTATACTTTTACTACATATGAGTGGAGCATCGAGCATTTCCTTGCTCCAATGCTCCCCCTTGACACTCTGTATTGTGCAGCACAAGGTCTGTTTGTTTACTGCCGGTAATGTACCAGGCTTCACATCAATACGCTAGGCAAAGAATTCCACCCAGCAGTGAGCCTGGTGACGTCACTGGCACAGATAAGTGCTGCCGGAGGCTGAACCCGAACAACCCCATTAATATTTATCTTCAATAGAACTAAGGGAACTAGGCCCCACCATACCTTACAGTCGTCACAATGCAGTCAGGCAAGTAACGTTCTTCAGTCATTAGCCAAACCCAGACTCCCCCATCAGATTCACTCCCATGTGGGCAGCATGGAGGGTCAGAGGTTAGCACTGGTGCCTTGCAGCGCTTGGGTCCTAGAAGGACAACATCTGCATGGAGATTGTATATTCTCCCCTACTTCCATGGGTTTCCTCCCACACTCCAAAGACATACAGTACTGATAGGGGGAAGGGGGTCCGCAATGGAGGATAAGCCCTGCCCACTAATTACAGTTGTATAGCTAGCTACCTGTGAAAAGAGAATGTAGGAAGTGGAGAAGGACCCTTTAGTGATGTCATCAATCATGTGACCAGTGCAGGAAGTCAAGGAATAGCAGAGAAGTCTGAAGACCTTTATTGATGTTATCATCATGTGACCAGTGCAGAGGACTGGTGAAAGACCTGTGGAATGTTGCTGTGAGGGGGCGGAGCTTCTGTGTGGTGCCTGGAGGAGAGGTTAGTGGTGTCATGGGATAGCCCATATAACATCCTATAAAAGCTGGGAGTTGCAGTTCTCTCCTATTATATCCCTCTCCATTTAATTTCAACTTATGACCAAGTACAGTCTGGTAATGCTGGGAGTTGTAGTTCTGTCCTATTATATCCCTCTCCATGTAATTTCAACTTATGCCCTAGTACAGTCTGTTACTGCTGGGAGTTGTAGCTCATCTGTTCTATTGTATTCCTCTCCATGTGATTTCAACTTATGCCCTAGTACAGTCTGGTAATGCTGGGAGTTGTAGTTCTCTTCTCTTTTACTTCCTCTCTGTAATGTATACTGATGCCTCATAATAAATCTGGCCATACTGGGGGTTATAGTTATTTTCTTTTAAAGCTCTCACCTAGTACAACTGGATGATGCCCTATAATAAGCTGAACACGCTGGGAGTTGTAGTTCTCTTTTCTTAGGGTCGGTTCACATCACCGTTTAATACTGATGCCTCATAATAAATCTGGCCATACTGGGGGTTATAGTTATTTTCTTTTAAAGCTCTCACCTAGTACAACTGGATGATGCCATATAATAATCTGAACACGCTGGGAGTTGTAGTTCTCTCTTCTTAGGGTGGGTTCACATCACCGTTTAGTTTTACGTTTTGGGGTGCCACAGATGCCACATATGCAGAACTGATGCTTGATATACAAGATTTTTTTTTATTTCTCTGTTCTGACGGATCAGTGATGTAAACCCGGCCTTATACCCTCTCTATGTAATATCCACTTGTATCCAATAAAAACTGCCTCAACATGCTGGGAGTTGTAGTTCTCTCCACTTTTACCTCTCCCTGTGTTGCCCCCTAATTTCCAATAATAATCTGGTGATGATGAGACTTGTAGTTCCCTTGTCACTATTATAATGTTCTGCAGCTTCCAAGGTGTGTATTAGGCTTTGTTCACTTCTGTGCTGGTGATGTTCGCTGTTCTGTCCTGTCATAGGAGCAGAACAAGGAAAATCACCACAATGCCAGATCTGGCACTTAATGGACAACAACAGCTGACGGATCCCGCTAACAAATTTTCTGCCAGGCTAGAAAATTGTGTCCAGCATTTATGACCTGATCTGTGACTGAGGCCCCTAACACAGATGTGATCAAAGCCTTATATGTTCTCTAGCATCAGATTATGATGAGGTGTGTATTATGAGGTTCTGTAGCAGCTGAGGTGTACTAGGAGGTACTGCAGCAGTTGGGGTGTGTATTATGAGGTTCTTTAGCAGCTGAGGTGTGTATTAGGAGGTTCTGCAGCAGCTGAGGTGTGTATTATGAGGTTCTGCAGCAGCTGAGGTGTGTATTATGAGGTTCTGCAGCAGCTGAAGTGTGTATTATAAAGTTCTGCAGCAGATGAGTTGTGTACTAGGAGGTTCTCCTGCAGCTGAGGTGTATATTAGGAGGTTCTCCAGAAGCAGAGGTGTGTATTAGGAGGTTCTACAGCAGTCAGAGAAACATCAGTTGTGACTGGATTAAATCCTTTAGATTTCGGTGTCTGCACTTTGTAAAATGTCCCTGTCCTGTTCCTCTGCCAACACGTGTCGCACTGTGACCTGACTGACCAATTCGGACCTGACCTGATCCAGCAGCGTCACTAGTCCAGACTCCACACCAGCTCCATGAAGATCTGCCCCAGGTCATTACTGCGCTCTGCCAGCAGCACAAACAGTAAGGCTGGGTTCACACGGGCGTTGCGGGAAAATGTGCGGGTGCGTTGCGGGAACACCCACGATTTTTCCGCGCGAGTGCAAAACATTGTAATGCGTTTTTGCACTTGCGTGAGAATAATCGCGCATGTTTGGTACCCAAACCCGAACTTCTTCACAGAAGTTCGGGCTTGGGATCGGTGTTCTGTAGATTGTATTATTTCCCCTTATAACATAGTTATAAGGGAAAATAATAGCATTCTGAATACAGAATGCATAGTAAACTAGCGCTGGAGGGGTTAAAAAAAATAATTAAAAAAATTCAACTCACCTTAGTCCACTTGATCGCGGCCCGGCGTCTCCTTCTGTCTCCTTTGCTGAACAGGACCTGTGGTGAGCATTAATTACAGGTAAAGGACCTTTGGTGACGTCACTCCGGTCATCACATGATCCATCACCATGGTAAAATATCATGTGATGGATCATGTGATGACCGAAGTGACGTCACCAAAGGTCCTTTACCTATAATTAATGCTCACCACAGGTCCTGTTCAGCAAAGGAGACAGAAAGAGATGCCGGGCCGCGATCAAGTGGACTAAGTTGAGTTAAATTATTATTATTTTTTTAACCCCTCCAGTGCTGTTTTACTATGCATTCTGTATTCAGAATGCTATTATTTTCCCTTATAACCATGTTATAAGGGAAAATAATAATGATCGGGTCTCCATCCCGATCGTCTCCTAGCAACCGTGTGCGTGAAAATCGCACCGCATCCGCACTTGCTTGCGGATGCTTGCGATTTTCACGCAACCTCATTCACTTCTATGGGGCCTGTGTTGCATGAAAAACGCAGAATATAGAGCATGCTGCGATTTTCACGCAACGCACAAGTGATGCGTGAAAATCACCGCTCATGTGAACTGCCCCATAGAAATGAATGGGTCGGTATTCAGTGCGGGTGCAATGCGTTCACCTCACGCATCACATCCGCACGGAAAAGGGGCCTAAGTCAGCATTGGGGGAGGGGGGTGAAGCAGGAGCAGGCACAGTCCATGGGGGCAGGATGGCACACTATATAAGTAGAAGTAGCAGCAGCAGGCACAGTCCATGGGGAAGAGTGAGGCTACTTTCACACTAGCGTTCGGGGCTCCGCTTGTGAGCCCCGAACGCATCCGTACTGCCCTAATGCATTCTGAGTGGATGCGGATCCGCTCAGAATGCATCAGTCTGGCATCGTTCAGCCTCCGCTCAGCAAGCGGACACCTGAACGCTGCTTGCAGCGTTCAGGTGTCCGCCTGGCCGTGCGGAGGCAAACGGATCCGTCCAGACTTACAATGTAAGTCAATGGGGAAGGATCCGTTTGAATTTGACACTATATGGCTCAATTTTCAAACGGATCCGTCCCCCATTGACTTTCAATGTAAAATCTGGACGGATCCGTCTGAAGCTACTTTCACACATTTTTTCTACAATATAATGCAGACGGATCCGTTCTGAACGGTTCCCAAGTCTGCATTATATGAGCGGATCCGTCTGGGCAGACCCCAGACGGATCCGCTCTGAACGCTAGTGTGAAAGTAGCCTTACACACTATATAAGAAGTAGTAGCAGCAGCGGGCACAGTTCATCGGTTAAGGCTAGGTAATCACTTGCAATCAGATTTTGGTATTCTGTTCCAGCATACCAGCAGAATTCCCAAACTGCCAGATCCAGCATATGCCAAACACTGCTGGCACCTGCCAGATCCCATTCACAATCGTGGGGTCATTGGAGATCCTGCATGCAGCGGTGTTTTGCCCTTTGTTTTTGCCAGAATCTGCAATGGAGGCTTCTACTGGAACCTCTGCAGCAGATGTGCACGTACCCTAATGGGTGCGATGGGTCACTCACAAGAGGGCCCAATTCAGATTCTTGCCATGGGGCCCAGTGATTTCTATGTACGCCCCTGCATGGGTTCATCTAAAAAAAAAACATTTGATTATTAAAAACACCCAGTTTATTATAGACATGATCAGGTGGCTTAGTGGGAAGCATAAACAAAAATTCTAAATGGGGTAGAACTGGAAAAAAAAAAATGCAATTCCTCCACTGTATTACAGGATTTGTTCCCACGGCATTCGGTTTGCAGCAAAACTAACATTTGCCTTTCATTCTTTGGGTCAGTACAATTACAACGATACCACATATGTATAGGTTTTTATGTCTAAATAGTGAAAAATTAATTTAAACTTTAACCCCTTAAGGACACAGCCTTATTTCACCTTAAGGACCAGGCCATTTTTTGCAAATCTGACCAGTGTCACTTTAAGTGGTGATAACTTTAAAACGCTTTGACTTATCCAGGGCATTCTGAGATTGTTTTTTCATCACATATTGTACTTCATGACACTGGTAAAATGAAGTAAATTTTTAATTATTTTTTTTGCATAAAAAAAGTACCTAATTTACCAAAAATTTTAAAAAGTTTAAGTTTCTCTACTTCTGTAATACATAGTAATACCCCCAAAAATTGTGATGACTTTACATTCCCCATATGTCTACTTCATGTTTGAATTATCTTGGGAATGATATTAAATTTTTTGGGGATGTTACAAGGCTTAGGCTGCGTTCACACGGGCGAGATTTCCGCGCGGGTGCAATGCGGTAGGTGAACGTATTGCACCCGCACTGAATCCGGACCCATTCATTTCAATGGGGCTGTTCAGATGAGTGATGATTTTCACGCATCACTTGTGCGTTGCGTGAAAAATCGCAGCATGCTCTATATTCTGCGTTTTTCACGCAACGCAGGCCTCATAGAAGTGAATGGGGTTGCGTGAAAATCGCAAGCATCCGCAAGCAAGTGCGGATGCGGTGCGATTTTCACGCATGGTTGCTAGGTGACAGTCTATTCACTGTATTATTTTCCCTTATAACATGGTTATAAGGTAAAATAATAGCATTCTGAATACAGAATGCTTAGTACAATAGGGCTGGAGGGGTTAAAAAAAATAAACAAATTAACTCACCTTCTCCTCTTGTTCGCGAAGTTCCCGGTATGATGAATTGTGGGCTAAAGGACCTTTGGTGACGTCAGATCACTTGGTGACGTCAGATCACATGCTCCAATCACATGGTCAATCACCGTGGTGATGTACCATGTGATTGGAGCATGTGATCTGACGTCACCAAAGGTCCTTTAGCCCACAACTCATCATACCGGGAACTTCGCGAACAAGTGGACTAAGGTGAGTTAAAAATGTTTTATTTTTTTTAACCCCCCCCAGCGCTATTTTACTATGCATTCTGTATTCAGAATGCTATTATTTTCCCTTATAACCATGTTATAAGGGAAAATAATACAATCTACACTACAACTAACCCAAACCTGAACTTCTGTGAAGTAGTTCGGGTCTGGGTACCACAGTCGGTTTTTTATCACGCGCGTGCAAAACACATTGCACCCGCGCGATAAAAACTGAACATCGGAACGCAATCGCAGTCAAAACTGACTGCAATTGCGTTCCTACTCGCGCGGGTTTGCCGCAACACACCGGGACATATCCAGACCTAATCCGGACACGCCCGTGTGAACCCAGCCTTAGAAGTTTAGAAGCAAAGCTTGAAATTTTTCAGAAATTTACAAAAACCCAATTTTTAGGGACTACTACAGCTCTGAAGTCCCTTTGCGAGGCTTACATAATAGAAACCACCCAAAAATGACCCCATTCTATAAACTACACCCCTCAAGGTATTCAAAACAGATTTTACAAACTTCGTTAACCCTTTAGGTGTTGCACAAGTTATTGGCAAATGGGGATGAAATTTGAGAATTTAATTTTTTTGCCTATTTTTCCATTTTAACACATTTTTTTCCACTAACAAAGCAAGGGTTAACAGCCAAACAAGACTGTATCTTTATTGCCCTGACTCTGCCGTTTACAGAAACACCCCATATGTGGCCGTAAACTACTGTACGGCCACACAGCGGGGCGTAGAGTGAAAGGTGCACCGTTTGGTTTTTGGAAGGCAGATTTTGCTGGACTGGTTTATTTACACCATGTCCCATTTAAAGCCCCCCTGATGCACCCCTAGAGTAGAAACTCAATAAAAGTGACCCCATCTAAGAAACTACACCCCTCAAGGTATTCAAAACTGATTTTACAAACTTTGTTAACCCTTTAGGTGTTGCACAAGATTTAATGGAAAATAGAGATACAATTTCAAAATTTCAGATTTTTCCATTTTAATATATTTTTTCCAGTTACAAAGCAAGGGTTAACAGCCAAAACAAAACTCATTATTTATGGCCCTGATTCTGTAGTTTACAGAAACACCCCATATGTGGTCGTAAACTGCTGTACGGGCACACGGCAGGGCGCAGAAGGAAAGGAATGCCATACAGTTTTTGGAAGACAGATTTTGCTGGACTGTTTTTTTTTGACACCATGTCCCATTTGAAGCCCCCTGATGCACCCCTAGAGTAGAAACTCCAAAAAAGTGACCCCATTTTAGAAACTACGGGATAGGGTGGCAGTTTTGTTGGTACTAGTTTAGGGTACATATGATTTTTGGTTGCTCTATATTACACTTTTTGTGCGGCAAGGTAACAAGAAATAGCTTTTTTTTGTTATTTACAACATTCATCTGACAGGTTAGATCATGTGGTAATTTTATAGAGCAGGTTGTCACGGACACGGCGATACCTAATATGTATACAATTTTTTTTATTTATGTAAGTTTTACACAATGATTTCATTTTTAAAACAAAAATAAAGTTTTAGTGTCTCCATAGTCTAAGAGCCATAGTTTTTTCAGTTTTTGGGCATCCCATGAGGATCGCGAATTCCGCCCGCCTGCCCCCCCTGCACTACCCACCAGGATAAAATCATTCAGGGGTGCAGGGGGGGTGAAACATATATATTTTAGGAATACTAAAGTTTCTGATCCATGCGGTCAGGGACCACGGGGATCAGAAACTGCAGAAAGCGCAGCAAACCGCATGTCTGAATTGACCTGCGGTTTGTTGCGATCGCTGACATGGGGGGGTCACGGGACCCCCCCGCGCATTTAGCCGAGGTGCCTGCTCAATGATTTGAGCAGGCACCTTGTTCCGATCACAGCCGGCCGGGCGGCAGTGATCGGAACACCACATGACGTACCAGTACGTCATGTGTCCTTAAGGACTCGGGAAACATGCCGTACTGGTACGTCATGTGTCCTTAAGGGGTTAAAAAATTTCTGGGACAACTGTAGTTTTTATTGATACCATTTTAGAGTGTGTATGACTTTTTGATCACATTTTATTAAATTTTTTAGGTAAGAGAAGCAATGAAAAATTGGCAAATTGGCAATTTTGACCCTTTTTTCCGTTACCCCGTTCGCCGTATTGGAAAGTAGGAATTAGACCTACCAGTAATTGTATTTCCAGGAGTCTGACATGACAGCACCACATGGAGGATGTCTCCCCGCCCACTATTTGGACAGCAACAGAGAGGTTAAAAGCTCCCCCCACACACACCCACTAGTGTTTTTAAATTATCACACAATGATGGATGCCCATAACTGAAACCATTTTTTAATTAACTGATTAATATAGGAGCAATATAAGAAACATAAAAGAAGATAAGGGAGGGAAATCTGGGTGCTGTCAACAATACAATTACCGATAGGTCTAATTCCTACTTTCCAGGACGTCCTCCATGACAGCAACACATGGAGTAATACCAGATTAGTATACAGATTTAGGGAGGGACCACAACCTGGAGGACTTTTTGTCCAAAACTCTGGTCATGGTTATGTGCAATGTCTAATTTATAGTGTTTCCAAAAGGTATGAGAATTTGACAATATTGCTGCTTTGCAAATCTGGTCGATGGAAGCTTCTGCCACCGCCACCGCCACAGCTCTGGTGGAAAGGGCTCAAATATTTTGAGGACAAGCTATTCCTTGCAGCTCCTAGGATTCCATAATCAACATTTTTAAATATCTGGCCAACATCGTTTTGGAAGCCTTCATGCCTTTGTTCCAGCCAGCGAATTGTATGAATAGATTTGCATCCTTTCTAAATCTAACAGCATGTGGAAGCTTTTTCCCGTGTCATTTTCTGTATCTGCACAAAAGGTAGGTAATACAATTTCTTGATTCAGATGGAACGTAGACTACTTTCGGTAAGAAGGTTGGATAGGATGATCCTATCATCGAAAATTTAAAGGTAAGTTTCCTGGGTGGTTAAAGCTTGTATCTCACCTAACCTGCGGGCCGATGTTATCGCCACTAAAAAGAGTTTTTAGGGATAGATTTTTCAGGGAGCAATTTTGCATAGGTTCAAAGGGTTCTTTAATTAAACCATTGAGAACTGTTGTTAAGTCCCAGGGAAGGACTGAAGATTTCAGAGTTGGCATAATCCTTGCTGTTGCTTTTTATAAACCTGCTTACCCATCTATTCTCTGCTAGGGAACAGTTTAAGAACCAACTTTAGGCTGCTATCTGGACCTTCAGGGTGCTGGGTCTAAGACACTTATCAAAGCCATCTTGTAGAAAGTCTAAGATTTCCTCCAAATTCGGAAGCAGCGGATTTCCATTCTTTAATACTAGCCGTGAGCAAAGTTTCTTCCATATCTTATAAATAGCAGAGGTTACCTGCTTATGGCCTTTTTGAAGGGTTGATATTACCTTGTCCGATAACCCTTGTAATTTCCCTTTCAGGATCCACGCTGTCCACTGTATCCTGCCTATTTCCAGGTTCCAGATTGGACCTTGGGACAGCAGGTCTGGTCTTAGAGGGAGAGTTATCGGATGCTCCAAAGCCATAGACTGGAAAGCACGCTTTTTTCGGGGCTATTAGAATCACTTTTGTTGACTCCATCCTGATTTTCCGGAGAATAGCCGGAATTAGAGGGAACGGAGGAAACGCGTATGCCAGCTTCATATCCCATATTAGCGATAAGGTGTCTACCACAGTCGGATCATCTGTCGGGTCTAGGGAGAAGAAGGAACTTACTTGGGCACCTTTCCTTGTGGCAAAAAGGTCTATTTCGGGATATCCCCACTTCCTTGTCAACTCCTGGAACACTTGTTTGTACAGGGACCATTCACTTGGATGTAGGTAGTGTCTGCTCAGAAAGTCTGCTGAACGATTTTGTGATCCTTTTAAATGGACCGCTGAAATGGACTGACTTTCTTTTCCGCGGAAGAAAAAAATCTGGTGGGAACGAGCCTGAATTAGAGGGTATCTTGTCTCTTCCTCCCCTCCCCCCCCCCCCCGATGCTTGAGAAACGCTATCGTTGTCTGACAAAATCCTTATATGCTGACCCAAGACAAGATCTTGACCTCGTTCCAGGTCTTGCTATCAGATTTTCCTGTCTGTTCACTGGAAGGAAGGATCTCTGCAATGTGGAGTCTAATACGGTTCCCAAAAAAATCTTCATGGTATCCAGTGTTAGATTTGATTTTCCCACATTCAGGATACAACCTAAATCTTGTAGGAGAGAAATCACAATCTGAGTCTGATTGACTAGCGTCAGCACAGAATCTGCAATCAGAAGAAAATTGTCCAGATATGGTCCAATTTTTATTCCTTTCCCCCTGTGAAAGGCCACAATTTCTATTATTAATTTTGTGAATACTCGAGGGGACGAGGATATTCCGAATGGAAGGCATTGGAACTGATAAGGACTCACCCTGCCTTCCTCCCTTACTGCAAACCTTAAATATTTTTGGTAATTTGGGTGGTTTGGTACATGATAATATGCATCCTTCAGGTCCAGGGTGCACATTATCGCTCTAGGAGGAATTAGAGGTATGGCAGATCTGATAGACTCTATCTTGAAGCGACAATATTTTATTGATTTGTTCAAAATCTTCAAATTTATTATGGTCCTGGATGAACTGTCTGCTTTTTTATGAGAAACAGTCTTAAATAATACCTCTCGCCTTCCTGATGTTTTGGGACCTGTATCACTGCTCCTAGATCTCTTATTTTTATAATGTCTTTTATTTAATTTTTGCTGAATTGTATTTTCTCCATACCAAGTCAGCAGATATTTTTGTTGAGGAACTGACAAAAATTCTATCTTGTAGCCTTCCTGTATTATTTGTAGTGACCACAGATAAAGAATTTTAGTCTTCCTCCCACAGGTCACTTTTTTTTTTTTGGAATCTCTTATGCAAAAACTACGTTTTCTGGACCTTTCTTCTGGGAAGCCTTTATTTTTGTCTTAAGCTTTCTTAAGGATATTTTCTAATACCGGACAAAAGACATAAGCCCCTAAGAAGGGAATTCGCACACAATTTATTTTTTGACGCCAGGTCGCCCGACCAATTTTTTAACCATAAGGCTCTTCTTGCCGTGTTTAAAAGGGCTCCGTCTTGTCGGCATATCTGACTGATTCAGACGAAGAATCCGCCACTAATACCGTAGCCATTTTTAGAAGAGGAATGGATTTGAGTATATGTTACCTAGGAGTCCCCATCTTTAAATGGTTTTCAAGCTGGGACAACCACTAAAGCATAGACCTTGCTACCGATGTAGCGGCAATATTTGTACTGAATAGAGCTGCAGATGTCTCCTAAGTTTTCCTCAGAAGACCGATGGCCTTCCGGTCCATCGGTTCTTTAAGTTGTGAGGAATCCTCAAATAGAATAGCCGTTTTCCTAGCAACCCTGGCCACTGGTATATCTATTTTGGGGATTTCTTCCCACAGTTTAGTCTCCTCCTTATCAAAGGCTAGACGATTTTTAAATTACCTAGGAATAAAGAGTCCTCCCATTCTTCTAAAATCATCTGTTTTAGATTGGAATTTATTGGGGATATCTTTCTCTTTTTTAGCTCTTAGGCCTGCAAGCATCTTATCCTGAACGGACCTTTTTTGCTGTTCTTCTTCTATGTCCATAGATTCTCTAATGGCAGTGAGAAGTAAGTCCATATCATCTCATGAGAAGCAGTATTTCCACTGCTCGTCATAGGATGTGGAGGGCAGGAAATCATCCCCTTCTTCCTCTCCTTTGCCTGAGTATATCGGAAATCCATATCCTCTGAGTCGATATCTAGGCCCCCTCTTGGTCTTTTGGCTCTAGGGGTATAAGTGACGACTGGAGAGGGCATAAAGGAAGACACGGAGGCTTTTACTTCTTCCTTATGATTGACCTAAGGTCCGTCAATAGTGACAGCTGTTCTTTCATAATTTTATTGATAAATTCACTGCATAACTGTTTAGTGTATGTATCCTGAAGCCTTTGAAGGTAGCACATCTTTTAGGCTTCTTTTTAGGTTCCACCTTATGGGTAGTTTCTTTTTCCCCCTAGGAACATATGATGAACAATTCTTTAGTTGCCCAAATTTAGACATAAGGGAACGAGATAGGTTATTTACTCACACGTCCGTGAATCGGAGGCTATGGGGATTGCTCTCTGCGGATAGTGCTTCAGGTATCCATAATGTAAGGACCCTGTTGCTATACCCTTTCTGATTTTAATACCCCTGGTACTTACCCCTCTTGTTGTCACGATGCTCCTCCTCTTCCTTCCAGGACTCATCCTGACAGAGACGCGAGACCGGAAATCCAGGCCTCAAGCATTCCCTGCCACGCTGGATCGTTGTAGGGGGGTCGCCATATTGTTTTGGACGTTTTGAGCACTTCTGAAGCTCCTGTGGGCGCCGCCATCTTACTTCCCGCTGCCCTTACGTGGCCTGGAAGTGATGTCAGACGCCCTGCGCTCCCTGAGGCTGGTCTCTCCATGCAGCCTCGGCTTTTCTGTGGTGTGAAGGAAGAGGAGTAAGCCTAGTGCCCAGAGCCTCATCTGGGTTGCGGCTACTGACTCCTCAGCCCGCAGCCTCTCCAAGATAGTTACATAGTTAATACGGTTGAAAAAAGACACAAGTCCATCAAGTTCAACCAAGGGATAGGTGGGGACGCAAATCCCAGAAGGAAGTGATACTCAGACTTCTACACTTTTTCATACGCATTAATGTCATTTACTTTTAAGAATTTATCTAGACCCTTTTTAAAACGGTCCACTGTTCCTGCTGTGACCATGTCCTGAGGAAGTTTATTACATAGATTCACAGTTCTTACAGTAATGAAGTTTTGACACTTTTGGAGACTGAACTTTTTCTTCTCCAATCGGAGGCAGTGCCCGCTTTGTCTTTTGAGGGCATTTGACATTGAACAGTTTTTCACTGTAATTTTTGTATGGCCCATTTATATATTTGTATAGGTTAAATAGGTCCCCCCTTAGACGTCTATTATCAAGACAAAATAAATTTAATTATTTTAATCTTTCTTCAAAACTTAGACCCTTCATGCCCCTTATCAGTTCAGTCGTTCTCCTATGTACTTTTTCCAGCTGCAGAGTGTCCTCTCCAAGGACATAATGTATTGTACTGAATTGAAACAGGCATAAAACCCTGAAACTGTGAAGTCCCACAGTGGGAAAAATATAACAAGTTTAAAAAAAGTGGGGGTTTTTTTATAATAAAAAAAATTAAGTTTCAAGTAAAAAAAAAAAAGCATCCTTTTCCCAAAATAAAGTAAAAAAAAAATTGTAAAAAAGGAAAATAAGAAAAGTACACATATTAGGTATCGCCGCATCCGTATCAAACGGCTCTATAAAAATATCACATGACCTAACCGCTCAGGTGAACACCGTCCAAAAAAATAGAAAAATAAAAACTGTGCTTAAAGAAACCCATCCTTTTGTCACCTTACATCACTAAAAGTGCAACACCAAGCGATCAAAAAGGTGCATGTCCCCCAGAATAGTACCAATCTAACCGTCACCTTATCCCGCAAGTAATGAGCCCATACCTAAGACAATCGCCCAATTTAAAAAAAAGAATATATGGCTCTCAGACTGTGGAGACACAAACATAATTTTTTTGTTTCAAAAATACTTTTATTGTGTCAAATGTAAAAAAAAAAAAAATTGGACATGTTAGGCATCGCCGCGTCCGCAACAACCTGCTCTATAAAAATACCAATACCACATGACCTAACCCCTCAAATGAACACTTTAAAAAAGATTTTTTAAAAACTGTGTCAAAAAAGCCATTTTTTGTCACCTTACATCACAAAAAGTGTAACATCAAGCGATCAAAAAGTCATATGCACCCCAAAAGAGTGCCAATCAAACCATCATACAATAGAAGACAGGAAAAAACGGAACCTTTGTGGTGGCGCTGTCAGCAGGAGTCAGATGCAGGTAAGTATTGGTAAAACAATACTATTTATTTACAGTTGACGTGTTTTAGGGGCGGAAGGCCCCCTTTATCAGGACAATATAAAAAATAAAACAACATTCACATGTAGCGGTTATTTAAACCCAAATTTTTGGCGCATGGGACCCAGGAGAGGGACGAAGCATGCTGCAGACCAGGATGATCGTGGTTTAGTGATCAGCGCGATCATGCTATGCCGTACCTGGGAGTTTAACCTCTTAAGGACCGGGCCATTTTTCACCTTAAGGACCGGACTGATTTTTGAAAATCTAACATGTGTCACTTTGTGCGGTAATAACTTTAAAACGCTTTTACTTATCCAAGCCATTCTGAGATTGTTTTCTCGTCACATATTGTACTTCAAGACACTGGTCAAATTGAGTCAAAAATTTGGAAAAATGTGCAAATTTCCAAGTTTCAATTTCTCTACTTCTATAATACATAGTAATACCTCCAAAAATAGTTATTAATTTACATTCCCCATATGTCTACTTAATGTTTGCATCATTTTGGGAATGCCATTTTATTTTTTGGAGACGTCACAAGGCTTAGAAGTTTAGAAGCAAATCTTGAAATTTTTCAGAAAATTTCCAAAACCCACTTTTTAAGGACCAGTTCAGGTCTGAAGTCACTTTGTGAGGCTTACATAATATAAACCACCCAAAAATTACCCCATTTTAGAAATTACACCCCTCAAGGTATTCAAAACTGATTTTACAAACGTTGTTAACCCTTTAGGTGTTCCACAAGAATTAATGGAAAATGGAGATGAAATTTCTGAATTTCACTTTTTTTGCAGATTTTCCATTTAAGTCCAATTTTTCCAGTAACAAAGCAAGGGTTAACAGCCAAACCAAACTCAATATTTATTGCCCTGATTCTGTAGTTTACAGAAACACCCCATATGTGGCCGTAAAATGCTGTATGGTAACACGGCAGGGCGCAGAAGGAAAGGACCGCTATATGGCTTTTGAAGGGCAGATTTCGCTGGAATAATTTTCAGGTGCCATGTCACATTTGAAGACACACTGAGGTACCTCCACAGTGGAAAACCCCAAGAAGTGACCCCATTTTGGAAACTACACCCCCCCAAGGAATTTTTCATGGTATGTGTCGAGCAATTTGACCCAACAAGCGATTCATAGAATTTAGAAATATTTGGCTGTGAAAACGAAAATTTTTATTTTTTACAAGAAAATGTCTCTTTAGGCCCACATTATTTATTTTCACAAGGGGTAACAAAGTAAATTACACCCACAATTTGTTACCCATTCTCTCCTGAATATGGCAACACTTCATATGTGGCCGTAAACTGCTGTATGGGCACACTGCCGGGTTCAAAAGGCAAGGACCGCCATATGGCTTTTGGAGGGCAGATTTCGCTGGAATAATTTTCAGGTGCCATGTCACATTTGAAGACACCCTGAGGTACCCCCACAGTGGAAAACCCCAAGAAGTGACCCCATTTTGGAAACTACACCCCCCAAGGAACTTTTTCAAGGCATGTAGCAAGCACTTTGACCCAACAAGCAATTAATAGAATTTAGAAATATTTGGCTGTGAAAACGAAAATTTTTATTTTTTACAAGAAAATGTCTCTTTAGGCCCACATTATTTATTTTCACAAGGGGTAACAGAGTAAATTACACCCAAAATGTGTTACCCATTCTCTCCTGAATATGGCAACACTTCATATGTGGCCGTAAACTGCTGTATAGGCACACTATAAAGTTCAGTGTACTGATAAGCAACACCTGATGTATTCGGTATCCTACAAATTATATATATATATATATATATATATATATATATATATATATATATATATATATATATATATAAAAGCTTTATATGGTAGATATGGTAGGACATAGTCGCCAAATATAGCATCTAAAAGAAACAAGTGTCTCAAATTATATCAAAGAAATATGTTGTATATTATATGTCATCACATTGCAGAGGCACTGAGCTACCAGAAAAAACAAAGTTCTAGTCCCCTTTTGTAAAACAACACCCGTCAAGGTATTCATCTAGGGGTGTAATGAGAATTTTTAGCTTTGTTATGGGTTTTATTAGAATGCCAATTGAAATGTGGATAAACGGGAAATTAGAATTTTTTCCAGCATATAGTTTTATAAAATGATCAAAGGGGGTTCAGTTATAAGTCAACAGAGGTGCGGTAGATTCTAAAACAATCTTTTATGCAAAGACCCGGCTTTGAGGGGCACGTCTCACAATGATGAATTGTGTCTTTCCTGTTTCCATTTCTAAAGCATACCCGACACCTTTTTTGTTGCCTTCTCCGTGTCTCTGTGGGGGGAACTACCCCAGGGAAATGCTGTCCTTGTACACTGCTCAAAAAAATAAAGGGAACACTTAAACAACACAATGTAACTCCAAGTCAATCACACGTCTGGGGAAATCAAACTGTCCACTTAGGAAGCAACACTGAGTGACAATCAATTTCACATGCTGCTGTGCAAATGGCATAGACAACAGGTGGAAATTATAGGCAATTAGCAAGACACCCCCAATAAAGGAGTGGTTCTGCCGGTGGTGACCACAGACCACTTCTCAGTTCCTATGCTTCCTGGCTGATGTTTTGGTCACTTTTGAATGCTGGCGGTGCTTTCACTCTAGTGGTAGCAGGAGACGGAGTCTACAAACCACAAAAGTGGCTTATGTAGTGCAGCTTATACAGGATGGCACATCAATGCGAGCTGTGGCAAGAAGGTTTGCTGTGTCTGTCAGCGTAGTGTCCAGAGCATGGAGGCGCTACCAGGAGACAGGACAGTACATCAGGAGACGTGGAGGAGGCCGTAGGAGGGCAACAACCCAGCAGCAGGACCGCTACCTCCGCCTTTGTGCAAGGAGGAACAGGAGCACTGCCAGAGCCCTGCAAAATGACCTCCAGCAGGCCACAAATGTGCATGTGTCTGCTCAAACGGTCAGAAACAGACTCCATGAGGGTGATATGAGGGCCTGACGTCCACAGGTGGGGGTTGGGCTTACAGCCCAACACCGTGCAGGACGTTTGGCATTTGCCAGAAAACACCAAGATTGGCAAATTTGCCACTGGCGCCCTGTGCTCTTCACAGATGAAAGCAGGTTCACACTGAGCACATGTGACAGACGTGACAGAGTCTGGAGACGCCGTGGAGAACGTTCTGCTGCCTGCAACATCCTCCAGCATGACCGGTTTGGCATTGGGTCAGTAATGGTGTGGGGTGGCATTTCTTTGGAGGGCCGCACAGCCCTCCATTTGCTCGCCAGAGGTAGCCTGACTGCCATTAGGTACCGAGATGAGATCCTCAGACCCCTTGTGAGACCATATGCTGGTGCGGTTGGCCCTGGGTTCCTCCTAATGCAAAACAATGCTAGACCTCATATGGCTGGAGTGTGTCAGCAGTTCCTGCAAGACGAAGGCATTGATGCTATGGACTGGCCCGCCCATTCCCCAGACCTGAATCCAATTGAGCACATCTGGGACATCATGTCTCGCTCTATTCACCAACGTCACGTTGCACCACAGACTGTCCAGGAGTTGGCAGATGCTTTAGTCCAGGTCTGGGAGGAGATCCCTCAGGAGACCGGCCGCCACCTCATCAGGAGCATGCACAGGCGTTTTAGGGAGGTCATACAGGCACGTGGAGGCAACACACACTACTGAGCCTCATTTTGACTTGTTTTAAGGACATTACATCAAAGTTGGATCAGCCTGTAGTGTGTTTTTCCACTTTAATTTTGAGTGTGACTCCAAATCCAGACCTCCATGGGTTGAAAAATTTGATTTCCATTTTTTTATTTTTGTGTGATTTTGTTGTCAGCACATTCAACTATGTAAAGAACAAAGTATTTCAGAAGAATATTTAAATAACTCAGATCTAGGATGTGTTATTTTTGTGTTTCCTTTATTTTTTTGACCAGTGTATTATTCTGCTCTCACTTCCGGTGACCCTGCTCCCTTCCCCTTCCTGTTCCCCAAATAAAAAGTTTTATTACTTTTTCTTGAAAGTGCAGGAATTTTCCTCTGTTTCCTGCACTTCTGTATATTACAAAAGCATTATAGAGGGCAATTTGCGTCAGGTGCAATGCCAACTTTTTATACCATGCCCGAGTTTTGCGGAGGGCAGTGTATGGTTGCAGGACCTGGTCTGACAGATCCACCACTCCCATAAACTTATTATAGTCCTGGATGCACAAGTTGTACCCTTGACCTAGCAGGGGGTGAATCAGGTTCCATACTATTTTTCCTGCTATTCCAAGGAGAGGAGGGCACTCTGGGGGTTCAATTTTTGAATCTTTTCCCTCGTAAACTCTAAATTTATGTGTGTAGCCACGTTGGCTTTCACATAGTTTGTAGAGTTTGATGCCATATCTGGCCCGTTTGTTGTGCAGGTATTGGCGAAAATGCAGTCTGCCCTTGAAGTGCACAAGGTATTCATCAATAGACAGATGCTTTTGGGGGGTGTAGACCTGGGCAAACTTGAGATTATAATGATCTATAATAGGCCGAATTTTGTATAAACGATCGTATCTAGGATCATTAGGGGGTAGACAGATTGTGTAGAAATTTCAGGAGTCCTGGACATAATGGTGCGGTATATTGGCGTGTGATGTAAAAGGTCATTACTCTAATATGACCGTAGTGATGGTCTTTTAATTATCCCCATATTAAGTATTAGACCCCAATTTTTTTTTTTATCTCCAAAGGGGTCGTGGGAGTCCACTGAAGGGGTCTTGCATAGTATGAGTTGGGGTGGGCGGCTAAAAATTAATTGGCATAAAGATTAGTTTGCTCCACCATCATGTCTATCAATTCATCAGAAAAAAAAGGGTGGAAATAATCAGCTTCCGTGAACCCTGCAGGGTTCACATGAATGCCTGTAGTGGCCGTAAAGTCCGGCACCTGAGGTACAAAGTTAGTAGCAGAAGTCCAGATGGGGTCATTTGTAGAAGCTGATGCACTGCTAACTCTACTGTGTCTGTGAGAGGGTTCGTCAACTGATAATTCAGAAGAAGAGCTATACACAAGAAAAGATTCTTCTTCTCCACTGTCAGACTCTGAGGCTAGTATGGCATAAGACTCCTCGGCGCTGTACACCCGTTGAGACATTTTGTAAAATTTATATATACACTGCTCAAAAAAATAAAGGGAACACAAAAATAACACATCCTAGATCTGAATTAAATATTTTTCTGAAATACTTTGTTCTTTACATAGTTGAATGTGCTCACAACAAAATCACACAAAAATTAAAAAATGAAAATCTAATTTTTCAACCCATGGAGGTCTGGATTTGGAGTCACACTCAAAATTAAAGTGGAAAAACACACTACATGCTGATCCAACTTTGATATAATGTCCTTAAAACAAGTCTGTCAGTATGGGATCTGCACCTCCACTGCAGGGTGGCAGATCGCGGTCTACACATTGCAGCACTATGGGTCCCACTACTGGCTTACCTTGTAGGAGACGCAGGTGCCCGCCAGCATACCGCCGCATCCGTCCTCTTTGCCAGGTGTCATCTGATGCGCTATAGCATGCGCGCGCGCACCTCTCCCTTTCTTATAGGAGTAGGCAGCTGGTTCCTGATTACCATCCCCACCCGGAGGCGGGTCTATTTGTATTTAAGGCAGCTTCACTCATCATGAAGTGCCCAAGCGTGGTTGTTGTACCTCTCGACTCCCGCTGAAGCATTCCTCTGTGTCCGTTTATTGGATTTCCTGGATTCTGACCTCTGCTTCGTTTGACTACGCATCTGCCTGCTGTCTGTTTATTGGATCACCTGGATTATAGACCTCTGCACTGCCTGACTACGCGTCTGCCCATCTCCTCCTGTAAGTCTGCCTGGATCCAGATCCTGCACTGCCTATGAGACTGCTTATATCTGCACTGCCTGACAACGAGACTGCTTATATCTGCACTGCCTGACTATGCATCTGCCCATCTCCTCCTGTAAGTCTTCCTGGATCCAGACCCTGCGCTGCCTATGAGACTGCTTATATCTGCATGCTATATTGCTCTGAACTTTGTGTTGCCTGTATCTGTCAAGTGACTTTTGAATACTGTCTGCCAGTAAAGACCATCTGTTCCTTTATTCTGCCTTTGTTGGACTCTGTTCACACTACTGCAGGTAGCTGCATTCAAGGTAACCAGTGCAGACACCAGGGTCCTGTCTCTGAGAGTCAGCAGTCAGCAATATTGGACTAATTCCCGGTCCTCTATCAGCTGACACAGAGGATCCACATCCTCTGGTCGTAACAAAGTCAAAATGAGGCTCAGTAGTGTGTGTGGCCTCCACATGTCTGTATGACCTCCCTACAACGCCTGTGCATGCTCCTCATGAGGTTGCGGACGATCTCCTGAGGGATCTCCTCCCAGACCTGGACTAAAGCATCTGCCAACTCCTGGACAGTCTGTGGTGCAACGTGACGTTGGTGGATAGAGCGAGACATGATGTCCCAGATGTGCTCAATTGGATTCAGGTCTGGGGAAGGGGCGGGCCAGTCCATAGCATCAATGCCTTCATCTTGCAGGAACTGCTCACACACTTCAGCCACATGAGGTCTAGCATTGTCTTGCATTAGGAGGAACCCAGGGCCAACCGCACCAGCATATGGTCTCACAAGGGGTCTGAGGATCTCATCTCGGTACCTAATGGCAGTCAGGCTACCTCTGGCGAGCACATGGATGGCTGTGTGGCCCTCCAAAGAAATGCCACCCCACACCATTACTGACCAAATGCCAAACTGGTCATGCTGGAGGATGTTGCAGGCAGCAGAACGTTCTCCACAGCGTCTCCAGACTCTGTCACGTCTGTCACATGTGCTCAGTGTGAACCTGCTTTCATCTGTGAAGAGCACAGGGCGCCAGTGGCGAATTTGCCAATCTTGGTGTTCTCTGGCAAATGCCAAACGTCCTGTACGGTGTTGGGCTGTAAGCACAACCCCCACCTGTGGACGTCGGGCCCTCATATCACCCTCATGGAGTCTGTTTCTGACCGTTTGAGCAGACACATGCTCATTTGTGGCCTGCTGGAGGTCATTTTGCAGGGCTCTGGCAGTGCTCCTCCTGTTCCTCCTTGCACAAAGGCGGAGGTAGCGGTCCTGCTGCTGGGTTGTTGCCCTCCTACAGCCTCCTCCACGTTTCCTGATGTACTGGCCTGTCTCCTGGTAGCGCCTCCATGCTCTGGACACTACGTTGACAGACACAGCAAAGCTTCTTGCCACAGCTCGCATTGATGTGCCATCCTGGATAAGCTGCACTACCTGAGCCACTTGTGTGGGTTGTAGACTCCGTCTCATGCTACCACTAGAGTGAAAGCACCGCCAGCATTCAAAACTGACCAAAACATCAGCCAGGAAGCATAGGAACTGAGAAGTGTTCTGTGGTCACCACCTGCAGAACCACTCCTTTATTGGGGGTGTCTTGCTAATTGCCTATAATTTCCACCTGTTGTCTATCCCATTTGCACAACAGCATGTGAAATTGATTGTCACTCAGTGTTGCTTCCTAAGTGGACAGTTTTATTTCACAGAAGTGTGATTGACTTGGAGTTACATTGTGTTGTTTAAGTGTTCCCTTTATTTTTTTGAGCAGTGTGTGTATATATATATATATATATATATATATATATATATATATATATATACACACACACACACATACATACACAGTACAGACCAAAAGTTTGGACACACCTTCTCATTCAAAGAGTTTTCTTTATTTTCATGACTATGAAAATTGTAGATTCACACTGAAGGCATCAAAACTATGAATTAACACATGTGGAATTATATACATAACAAACAAGTGTGAAACAACTGAAAATATGTCATATTCTAGGTTCTTCAAAGTAGCCACCTTTTGCTTTGATTACTGCTTTGCACACTCTTGGCATTCTCTTGATGAGCTTCAAGAGGTAGTCCCCTGAAATGGTTTTCACTTCACAGGTGTGCCCTGTCAGGTTTAATAAGTGGGATTTCTTGCCTATTATAAATGGGGTTGGGACCATCAGTTTTTCGTTGAGGAGAAGTCAGGTGGATACACAGCTGATAGTCCTACTGAATAGACTGTTAGAATTAGTATTAAGGCAAGAAAAAAGCAGCTAAGTAAAGAAAAACGAGTGGCCATCATTACTTTAAGAAATGAAGGTCAGTTAGTCAGCCTAAAAATTGGGAAAACTTTGAAAGTAAGGGCTATTTGACCATGAAGGAGAGTGATGGGGTGCTGCGCCAGATGACCTGGCCTCCACAGTCACCGGACCTGAACCCAATCGAGATGGTTTGGGGTGAGCTGGACCACAGAGTGAAGGCAAAAGGGCCAACAAGTGCTAAGCATCTCTGGGAACTCCTTCAAGACTGTTGGAAGACCATTTCAGGGGACTACCTCTTGAAGCTCATCAAGAGAATGCCAAGAAGTAATCAAAGCAAAAGGTGGCTACTTTGAAGAACCTAGAATATGACATATTTTCAGTTGTTTCACACTTGTTTGTTATGTATATAATTCCACGTGTTAATTCATAGTTTTGATGCCTTCATAGTCATGAAAATAAAGAAAACTCTTTAAACGTTCAAACTTTTGGTCTGTCTGTACTGTATATATATATATCTATTCAGAAAAAAATTGAAAAAGAAAAGTGCTCCAAAAGCAGCGGAGCTTTATGTCACTGGTGACAGAAATTTGTCACTGCTGGAAAATTCAGTGACAAGGACTGGTCACAGGTAGAAGATAGAGGTTCGGAGGTATGGGGGGGGGGTTAAAACGGAGTATTTATAATCGGGGACAAGTATGGACGTCCCCAATATTTTATTTTATTTTTTATTCAGAAAAAAATTGAAAAAGAAAAATGCTCCAAAAGCAGCGGAGCTTTAGGTCACTGGTGACAGAAATTTGTCACTGCTGGCAAATTCAGTGACAAAAACTGATCACAGATAGAAGATAGAGGTTCGGAGGTATGAGGGGGGGTTTGAAACAGAGTATTTATAATCGGGGACAAGTACGGACGTTCCTAATATATATTTTTTTAATTTATTTATTTATTTATTTTCTAATAAACGTCTAACTTACCCTAAAACAAGAGCTATAACACTAATAACTCCCTAACTAACCCTAATGATTTGCCAAAAACAGGTTACTGACAGTATGGATGACAGGGACTGGGGTGCTGATGTACTGTCACTACTGGCAGACAGCACACAGGTACAGGGGACAAATGAGGGTCACAGGGGACTAATGAGGGGTGATGAAGGGCACAGTGGACAAATGAGGGGGCACTTTTGGTGTGCGTGTGTGTTTTTTTTTTTTTTAAGGTCTAACTTTGCTCTGCCTCCGATCACTTCTCTGACTGAAATGAGAGGATCGAAGGTGAGAGATAGCGTTCTGTACCTAACTCATTGTGATTGGTCCGTTCCTGACTGTGGACCAATCACTATGAATTATGTACAGAAAGCTATTTCTGATCTCCGATCCTCTCATTGCAGCTACAGCCGGATGCCAGAAAAGGAGGAGATGTGTGCGCACACGTGCGAGATCGCTCGCTGGGACAACAGGATGTGCGGCGGTGATCTGGGGCCGGGACCACTGCTGAGACGCAGAGGCACGATTGCATCTTGCCCAGGAAGCCCCCCACCGCCCTAGTGGAGTGAGCGGTAATCCTAGCCGGGGGAACTCTACCACAAGCGCGATAACCCGCGGAAATAGCCGAGCAGATCCAGAGCGTCATGAACGGCGGACGGAAGCAGTAGCCGCGAGATACACCTTCAGGGCCCGTACGACATCCAGGGAATGCAGTTCCTTGGGTTAGCCGGAGAAGGGCAAAAGGAAGGCAGGACAAAATACTCATTAAGGTGGAAGGGAGAGACCACCTTGGGCAAAAAGGAGGGGACCGGACGGAGCACAACCTTATCCTGGTGGAAAACCAGAAAAGGCTCCTGACAGGAAAAAGCGGCCAGCTCCGACACCAGTCTGATTTAAAAGCTTGTGATGGGATTTGAACTCACAGCTTCTGCATAATAGCCCAGAACTTTAATCACTACGCTATGTAGCTGTATTAGAAGTTATGGCCACAAGGAAGACCACTTTCCAGGTGAGAACAGTCAAAGAGACCTCCCTCAAAGGCTCGAAGGGGGCCGACTGCAGAGCGCGCAAGACCAAATTGAGATCCCAAGGAGACAAAGGGGGAACATACGGGGAAACCGAATGTGCCACCCCCTGAAGAAAGGTCTTCACAGGACCCATAAGAGCAAGGGACCTCTGCAAAAAAAGACGGCCAGCGCCAAAACCTGACCTTACAGGGAACTAAGCGACAGTCCCTGCTCAAGCCCAGACTGAAGAAAAGACAGTACCATCGGGATAGAAAAGCGAAGGGGAGGGAACCCCGAACTCTCACAAAAGGACAGGAAGGCCTTCCAGGTACGATAGTAAATCCGGGAGGAAGAAGACTTCCTCGCTCTGATCGTGGTCCTAATCACTGAATCCGAGAACCCCCTCTTCTTCAGGATGGCGGTTTCAACAGCCACGCCGTTAAACGAAGAGACCGTAAATTCTGGTGGAAGAGCGGGCCCTGAGACAGTAGGTCCTGTCTGTCGGGTAGAGGCCATGGGGCGTCCGCCAGCATCCGAGTCACGTCCGAAAACCACGCGCGGCGAGGCCACCCTGGGGCGATGAGAACGTCGGGATCACTTCCGCCTCGATCTTGCGTAGAACCTTTGGTAGGAGAGGAAAAAATAGGGGAAGCTGAAGTCCTGCCACGGAGACACCTGCACGTCCATCCGTACGCCTTCGGATCTCGGGCGTGAGCCAGGAACGCTGGGAGATTGTTGTTGAACCTGGACGCCACTAAAACCACATCCGGACGGCCCCATCTGTGGCAGATTTCTTCGAACACTTCTGGATGCAGAGACCACTCGCCTGGATCCACCTTGTTGCGGCTTAGAAAGGCCGCTGTCCAGTTGTCCACTCCTGGAATGTAAACTGCTGACAACACTGGAACGTGCGTCTCCGCACACGTCAGAATTCTCATCACCTCCTGTGGGGAGAAAGAGAAAGAGAAAGAGAAAGAGAAAGAGAAAGAGAAAGAGAAAGAGAAAGAGAAAGAGAAAGAGAGAGAGAGAAAGAGAGAAAGAGAGAAAGAGAGAGAGAGAAAGAGAGAAAGAGAGAGAGAAAGGAAAATCACCCTCAGTTCCAGAATGTTGATTGGAAGGCGAGACTCTGCCGCCAACCAAATCCCTTGAACCGTGCAAGACTGGAGAACGCCGCCCCAACCCAGGAGGCCGGCATCGGTGGTGACGACCGTCCAGGAGAAAAGGAGAAAAGATCTCCCCGACCTCAGGTTCAATGGGGATAGCCACCAACGGAGAGCTGCCCGAACCCGCTGAGACAAGCGGATGCGATCGTCTAGACCCCGAGAGGTTTTTGTCCCAGAGGGAAAGGATCTCCTGTTGTAACAAGCGAGTGTGAAACTGGGCATATGGAACGGCTTCGAAAGAGGCCACCATAAGATCCAGGACCCGCATGCATTCCCGTATGGAGAGGAACTGGGATCGCAGTAGATTCGACACTGCCCCCTGATTCTGGGAGGACTTGGATGGTGGCAGGAACACTCTGGCGGACAAGGTGTCCAAAAACCATTCCCAGGAAGGGGAGCTTCTGGGATGGGAGCAGAGAGGACTTTGGAAAATTGATTATCCAGCCGAACTGTTCCAGAGTCTGAACAGTGATCCGGACGCTGTCCTCGGCCTGCGGAAGCGAGGGGGCTTTTATCAGGATATCGTCCAGATAGGGCAGCAAAGGAATGCCCCTGGTACGAAGAAGCGCCATGATCGGTGCCAGGATCTTGGTAAAGACCCGAGGGGCGGTTGCCAACCCGAAAGGAAGGGCGACAAACTGACAGTGACGAGCCCCAATGGCGAAGCGCAGGAATCGTTGGTGAGATTCTGCGATCGGAACATGCAGATAAGCGCCATGGATGTCCACGGACGCGAGGAACTCCCCTGGAAGAAAAGAAACAATAACGGAGCGGAGGGAGAAAAAAACGTTCCGGTGGTCTGGACGCGAAATCTATCTTGTAACCAGACGTTACAATCTCTAGAGCCCATGCGTCCTGAACATGAGTCCAAAACTGCTGATAAGAAAGCAGGCGGTCCCCCACCACGAGGGGTGGGGGCGCCACTTCATGCAGAAGATTGCTTGGGAGCGGAAGGGCGGGTCGACTGTGTCCTCGGGCGCCAGGTAGGCTGGGGTTTGAAAGAGGGCTGCTTGCGGGAGTCCTGTGACCCTCCTGCAGAGGAAGCAGGCGACGACTTGTTCGCAGAGAAGCGGCGAAAGGACTGGTACCGAGAACCGGAAGTCCTCGCCCGAAAGGGTGCTTAGCCCTAGCCTGGGGAAGGTGAGTGCTTTTGCCCCTAGTAGCGGCAGAGATGAACTCATCCCGTTGAGCCCCAAAAAGTCTGGAGCCCTCAAAGGGGAGGTACGCAAGGGAACGCTTGGAGGAAGCGTCAGCATCCCATACCTTCAACCAGACCTCCCTGCGTTGAATGACCGAGAGGGCCGAAACGCAGGCAAAAAAGGGACCAATGTCCATGGAAGCCTCACAGAGGAATTTGGAGGCCTGAGACATCTGGAGAATCAAATCCAGCATGTCCGCCGACACACCTTGGTCCGCCAGGTCCTGGTGATGGCGCTGCAGCCACATCGAGAGAGCTCTGCTAGTGAGAATATGGATTTTGACAGAGAATCTAGGCGC
Source organism: Bufo bufo (assembly GCF_905171765.1). Lineage (NCBI taxonomy): Eukaryota > Metazoa > Chordata > Amphibia > Anura > Bufonidae > Bufo > Bufo bufo. The sequence goes on along the minus strand of NC_053395.1, from coordinate 104,112,509 downwards.
CTGTCCACAGCGTCCTGCAGAGAGGAGCCGTCCAGGACAGGGAGGGCCGTGTTTTTGGCCAACCTGGCTACCGGGGGGTCCACCCTAGGGGGAGAAGACCACTTCTCCACGCTGTCCGCCGGGAAAGGATAGAGAGTATCCATGCGTTTTGTGGCAGAAAACTTCTGATTAGGACGGGTCCATGCCCTGGCTATGACAGCGGAAAATTCCTCATGGACCAGAAAGACAGCAGCCTCCGGTTTTTTGGGAGGAAAAAGGGTGAACTCCCTCCTAGTGGAAGGAGGAGAATCCCCTTGGAGATTAAAGGTGTCACAGACAGCCGCTACTAGATCAGCCACCATGGTGGAGAGCTATGGCGGAAGGTCCCGCTCCGTGACCTCGTCCGAGCCGGACAATTCCCTTTCAGACCTGCGCTCCCTAAGGGGGGGGGGGAGAGGAGTCTGAGCAAGCTTCTAGCCGAGGGGAAGAAGCGGAGTCATCCGAGGAGGGATGCTGTCGCTCACGCTGCCTCTTAGTAGTCAGGCGTCCTCTGCAGGAACCACTGTGAGGGGACGGAGTGGTTGGCTCCGCAGGTTGGAAACGGACATACGTTCTATGAAAGAAATGGCTGCCTTGGCGAACAGGGCCAAATCAGCGGCCGCGCTGGACATGGCAGATGCCCAACCGGGGGCCGCAGGCTCCGCAGTGACCAGGGGGGGGCTGGACTGGGCAAGAGAAGGGGGAGAAAGGTGATTCTGTCCAGAGGCAGGGCAGGAGGCACAGGCACCAGTGACCGAAAGTGAGAGCAGACACTCCAACAGGACCCCATTGGGGTCTGAGAAGAGGTCTTACCGGACTTAGTCTTAGGCATGATGGTCTCTTCACAAAAGTGACTGGAATCAGTACAGAGAGAAAAAATCCTACCGCTCAGGCATCCAGAGAGGAGCGGGGGAGCAGCCGTTCAGTGTGAGAACCTTCTCAGCAGCAGCAGGAAGGAGCCGGAGTTCCGATTAGGCTCCGCCCCCGGTCGCGATTAGGCTCCGCCCTGGCCGCGATTAGGCTCCGCCCCCCGATCGCATCATATGAGCGGGAAAAGAGCTCACTGTGTAAAGAAGGTAAAGAAAATGGCCCCCGGCACCGCTCAGCGTGGAAAAAACTAAAGTAAGGCGTCCCAAGCAAGGGGGATGGCAAGCCCAGAGAAGCGGAGATCGGAGGGGGAAGTGCTCAGAGACATGATATGCCGGCAGAGAAGGAGCAGGGACATCCAGAGACGCCTGCCCAGTTAAGTGCCTCCATGACCCTTGCGCCCCAGACAGAACAACAATGCCACCTAGATCCCCATTCACCCAGGAGGCCCATAGGTCTCAGAGCAGAGAGGGAGGGAGGGGGGAGACACAGAGGACATGGCTGCCTTGCAGCTTCATACTTATCTGCTCCTGCAGATCTTCTCCCTCGACTCCAGGACCAGCAGGGATGCACCTCTTCAGACATCTGACTCCTTCTCAGGAGTGCAGTGCTCTGGAGGAGGGTGGCAGCAGGTGACCCAGGAGCTGGTGGGATGCCGGAGCTGACAGGTCGAGCCCGGATCCACTTGCCTTCTTGGGGGGATAATGGAGGCAGCCTGGCAACGTCCAACAAACGGCGGCGGGCACTCCATGGGGGACCAGGAAGGCGCAATGCCGACCTGCGTCCCCAGCTGGAAGAAAAATAACAAAAGGGAGACGAATGAAAGTGTCAACCTCCTTCACCAGACACTAAGCAAAGACTGAGTTCCTCCTGGTGGAGTCGGGGGGTATAGCCCGAGGAGGAGGAACTCTTTCATTTGCATAGTGTCCCTCCTACTAATATCTCTAAGCTATACCCATGGTCTGTGTCCCCCAATGGAAAAAAGTACGAGAAATTGAAACTCCACCCCCACCTCCTCCATACCAAATTCTTTACCTAACCCCTTCTGTCCAGCCAGAGGTGTAACTTGCATACACTTTCTATAATACCAGTGTCTTCTTATGTGGCACAAGGGTCTTTGGGCCCCTCAGGCTCCTGGGCCCGGTAGCAACTGCACCCCCTATAGCTACGCCACTGTCTCATCTCACAAAAATAATACACTACATAAGACAATCGCCCAAAAAATAAAAAAAACTATGGCTGCCAGATAATAAAGACACTAAAACATGATTTTTTTTTTGTTTGTTTCAAAAATGATATTTTGTGTAAAACTTAAATAAATAAGAAAAAGTATACATATTAGGTATTGCCAAGTCCGTAAGGATCGGCTCTATAAAAATATCACATGACCCAATCCCTTAGGTGAACACTGTCAAAAAAAATAAAAAAAATTTTGTCACCTTACATCCCTTAAAGTGCAACACTAAGCTATCAAAAAGGCGTAAGCCCCCCCAGAATAGTATCAATTTAACTGTCACCTAATCCTGCAAAAAATGAGACCTGACCTAAGAAGATTGCCCAAAAAATAAAAAAAATATCGCTCTCAGACTATGGAGACACTAAAACATGTTTCAAAAATGCATTTATTGTGTTAAATGTAAAAAAAAAAAAAAGTAGACATATTAGATAGATATCGCCACGTCCGTAACAATATGCTCTATAAAAATACCACATGACCTAACCCCTCAAGTGATAAAATAAAAAGTGTCAAAAAAGCCATTTTTTTTCACCATAAATCACAAAAAGTGTAATAGCAAGCGATCAAAAAGTCATACGCACCCCTAAATAGTGCCAATCAAACCGTCATCTCATCCCGCAAAAATGATACCCTACCTAAGACAATCACCTTAAAAAAAAAAACATGGCTCTCAGATTATGGAGACATTTTTTAGTTTGTTTCAAAAATGATATTAATGTGTAAAACTTAAATAAAAAAATAGGTATACATATCAGGTATCGCCACGTACGTAAGAACCTGCTGTATAAAAATATCACATGACCTAACCCCTCAGGTGAACATCGTAAAATAAAATAAAGTGTGTCAAAGAAGCTTTTTTTTGTCACCTTACATCACAAAAAGTGTAATACCAAGCGATCAAAAAGTCATATGCACCCTAAGGCCTCTTTCACATGGGCATCCCGGATTTGCTCCGGATGCGTCGCGTGTGCATTGCGGAAAAACTCACGCGAGTAGGCACGCAATTTCAGTCAGTTTTGACTGCTTTCGCGTTCCGATGTTCAGTTTTTTCCGTGCGAGTGCAATGCGTTTTGTAAGCCCGTGAGAAAAAACTGAATGTGGTACCCAAACCCGAACCCGGACTTCTTCACTGAAATTCGGGATTTGAGTTAGGCTACTTTCACACTAGCGTTCGGAGCAGATCCGTCTGATTATTCCTCTGACTCGAGTGGAGGGGCTATGGTGGTGGTGTCTTTGGGGTGCACACAGCAGAGAGTGAGAAGGGTGCTAATACAGAGGATGAGGAGTGTGCAGAAGCGGAAGGCTGAGTGAGCCACTCAACCAACTCTGGTGCGTCCTTTGACATAATCGCAAGTACCTTCTCCAACTTCCCACTTAGGCTCCGGCCTAGTGCACCTGCCCGACCCCTACCACCCCTGCGAAATGGCCTGCCTCTTCCTCTGCCTGTCATTTTCAAAATGACCCTGTGACAAACTCCCTATAGAAGAGCAGTATTTGTGGAAGAAGGTATATAGAACCCCTTAATGAGTATATGCTGGAAGCAGGTATATCAAACCCCTTCATCAGTTTATTTTGAGGCAACAGGTATATCACACCAGTTGCAATTAGTTGTTCCAATTGTGTTTGTCCCTCTGTATAGCTGCAGTATCTCAGTAGAACCACACACAAATGCTGCATAAAACAAATGCACTATATAGAAATGATATTATAGGTATATCACACCCCTGCCTCAATCAGTTTTTTGGGGGGGGCAACTGCTATATCACACCGGTTGCAATTAGTTGTTTCAATAGCATTTGTCCCTCTGTATAGCTGCGGTATCTCAGCAGAACCGCACACAAATGCTGCACAATACAAATGCACTATATAGAAAGTATATTATAGGTATATCACACCCCTGCCTCAATCAGTTTTTTTGGGGGGGCAACTGCTATATCACACCGGTTGCAATTAGTTGTTTCAATAGCATTTGTCCCTCTGTATAGCTGCGGTATGTCAGTAGAACCGCACACAAATGCTGCACAATACAAATGCACTATATAGAAATTGTGGTCATGGCTACGGCCAAGAGGTATCCGAAGAACCCTAGGGAGAGAAACAACGGGAACAACCTGACCCAGCTAGGCGTGTCTTAGCTGACCTGACTAAATGGCTTGTGGTGTGCCCTAAGCCATGATCGTGGGTAGGCCTATAAGTGGGCATACCCTGTGGAAATGAGAAGATAAGGGAGGGAGGGTGGGGCACCGGAAAACACACGCCTGGAAGTGAGGGTGTGGCTCGTATATGAAGAGCCTCTGCCCCTCCCACAAATGCAGGCTGACTAATCAGCCTTACCAACTTGTGGTCATGGCTACGGCCAAGAGGTATCCGAAGAACCCTAGGGAGAAAAACAACGGGAACAACCTGACCCAGCTAGGCGTGTCTTAGCTGACCTGACTAAATGGCTTGTGGTGTGCCCTAAGCCATGATCGTGGGTAGGCCTATAAGTGGGCAAAAACCAAGCCAAGTAGGGTAGAAAAGGAATTCAAATGGCATGTGCAAACTAATCCCCAAGCTAACTGCAAGGCGCCAGGGATCTCGAGTGAAAATTCGGGGTATATGAGGCAAGACGAGTAGGAGACCTACAACCCATCTTGTGGATGACAAGGCCAAAGACATGATGCTCAATATTGCGGATACTGCTCCAAAGCGGAATGGAGGACCGGGAATACGTTGTGAAATGGATCATAAAAACCAACTGAAACTAGTAAAGTTTGGTTCTAGTGAGAGTACTGGCAGTGCCCTAGCCTCAGGAGATCGTGGGAACGCAACCTAACTGCCTAGACTATGCAGGAATGAGGGCCAAAAAGAACCAAGTAGATAGGAAGAGAGTCCTTGAATAGTTCCCCAGACAACAGCTATCTGCTAGTCGTGGTCCGCGCGCTGTTCACTGTGAGGCCCTGAGAATTGTTTTTACGCTTGAGACGTGAAGACCAACCTAGTATCTGAATCTTCTACCGTGAGGAAATGCTGGACTTTGTCCAAAATCCGATTCAACGTGGTTGTAGGGAGTCTGAGGTTAGTGCGGCAAGAAGCTACGAAGCCATAATATACAAGATTCTGTCTATGCCCTCCCATGAGTGAGGGAATGCAATGCAATGAAGTTACCGGCGAAAATGAATTCCTGGTCGTGGTAAAAAGGCAAAGACTTTGCGCAGGGACCTGGTTGACAAGATATGATCGACTACGATCAGAGACTGAAATGTTAGAGGGAATTGCCCTACTTGTTCTTCCTCTGGCAGGACCTGAACGAAAGCATGAACAATTAAAGAAAGACGAAATATCTGCGCAAGACATGACAATGATTCTGTAGGGCGAACCGGACCAGTTTGCAGTCAAAACATAAAGTGAGCAATCAACATGGATTATTAGGAAATTAGGGAAGCAGGTATGTATGCGATACATAGGGGCCAAATCAGCCCAGATGCACAGATGGACAACCAACCAGGCAATCAGCCCAGCAGGACTGAAAACAGTCATCGGGCCCCCGAAGCCATGGGGCCAAAGCGGTCATCGGGCCCCCGAAGCCATGGGGCCAAAGCGGTCATCGGGCTCCCGAAGCCATGGGGCCAAAGCGGTCATCGGGCCCCCGAAGCCATGGGGCCGAAGCGGTCATCGGGCCCCCGAAGCCATGGGGCCGAAGCGGTCATCGGGCCCCCGAAGCCATGGGGCCGAAGCGGTCATCGGGCCCCCGAAGCCATGGGGCCGAAGCGGTCATCGGGCCCCCGAAGCCATGGGGCCGAAGCGGTCATCGGGCCCCCGAAGCCATGGGGCCGAAGCGGTCATCGGGCCCCCGAAGCCATGGGGCCGAGTTATTATTATTATTATTTTTTTATAATTATGACTATAAAAAGTGACCTGAATAAGGTGCAGGTGAAACTAAACCATGAGCCTGACCGATGTGGCAGGCGATACCCAAGATAAACTACGTGGCCTGAATAACATGCAAGGTGAAATATCGTTAGGAACGAGACCTGACCGACGTGGAAGGTGACCCCAATATGAGTTCAACTGTATGACCTGAAAAGACGAAGGGAAACGTGACAGAAAATGGAGATAATAACGGGCATAAACTAAAATTAAACCTGAATAACATAAGCTGGCAAGCAGGTAAAGATATGAGTCATTTAAAAGCATAGCTGCACAGGTGGACAGACAACCATTGGTCGGACCCCTGAAGCCATGGGGCCGAAGCAACCACCAGGGGCCCATGGGCCCGGGCAGCCGCCGGGATGCGAACCTTAGAATTAAGGACGACTGGGGAAAATATTGGGGCTTAACCCAACGGTTTAGTAATCAACCGGGACTCGATAACCTAGAAAGACAAAGACATGGGGTAAAGCTTCTTAATGAAATGAGGCTGAAATGAACCGCAAGTACTAATCTGTAAAATATAAATGAACAAAAGAAAACTTCTGAAAGGTGTGCCATGGAAAATAGTATCAGATGGCCGTATGACCTACCAATGTCGATGACAATTGTGAAATCCTCTAAGCCAAGAGCCATGCGTGAGAGTCCCTTATGGCGGGAGCCATGCGTGAGAGTCCCTTATGGCGGGAGCCATGCGTGAGAGACCCTTATGGCGGGAGCCATGCGTGAGAGACCCTTATGGCGGGAGCCATGCGTGAGAGACCCTTATGGCGGGAGCCATGCGTGAGAGACCCTTATGGCGGGAGCCATGCGTGAGAGACCCTTATGGCGGGAGCCATGCGTGAGAGACCCTTATGGCGGGAGCCATGCGTGAGAGACCCTTATGGCGGGAGCCATGCGTGAGAGACCCTTATGGCGGGAGCCATGCGTGAGAGACCCTTATGGCGGGAGCCATGCGTGAGAGACCCTTATGGCGGGAGCCATGCGTGAGAGCCTCTTATGGCGGGAGCCATGCGTGAGAGCCTCTTATGGCGGAACAAGTATCAGATGACCGTGCAAACTACAAATGACGATGCCAGTCGTGAGGTCCTATAAGCAAAGAGCCACTCGTGCGAGCCTCTTATGATTTTTTTTTTTTTTAATAAACCACTTATGCAGCACCAGAATGCCTTGGGGACTCGCATAACCATGACCCCCTCCAACAGCAAACCTGGAACACTAACCAGCCTACAACCATGTCGTACCCCTAACAAACAAAACATGAAAAAACGGTCATGGGGCCCCCAGAGCCATGAGGCCGGATCAGTCATAGGGCCCCCGAAGACAGAGGGATGACGTTGCGGTGACAATAAGTAATTAAAACGTAAGGCGGACCTGATGGCATATGAAGCGACTTGAATGATTGGATTGGCTAGAAGGTGGCCTAAGGAAGATGACTGCCAACAGGCGTTAAAAATATAGACATTAGTAATCCGAAGCACGTGCATACATAAAACACTAACCACCGCGAACCATAAACGTAAACATGAAATTGAAACAGAGATGGGAGAAAAAACAAGAGCCTGAGGCATTGCAAGTTCGCTAAGAGAAGTCTCTTATCGTGACAAACAAATAAACAGCTGTGAAAACATAGCAGGAAACTTACTGGCCCACTGACCTCTGCTGAGGAGCTGTTTGGTGAACTGGGGCAGGAGACCAATCTGAGTGAATACGAACCAGAAGTAAAAGGAGACCAGTCTGAGTGAATATGAACCAGGATTAAAACAGAAAGTAGGCCTATGGAATGTAACAGACCACCGAGGAAGGGAACGTAAGCCTGAAAAGAACGCAGTTATGTTTGTCGGGAGAGAGGTACCAGAGCGGTGGGTGCAGACTGCCCCAGTGAGATTGAGCAAAACCATGACGTAGCAATGAACAGGAGAATGTAGCTTTGAGTGGGAGCAGAGTACAACAAATGATGTAACAATAAATGGGTGAATGCAGCTTTGGATGTGAGTGGTACCTAAAAAACATGGTATGGGCGCAGCTCTGAGTATGGGTAGTGCATGAAAAGCATGGTATAAAGCAGACGTATAAATACAACCTGAAAGTGAGCAGAGTATTGACGTGATGCGAAACCAGACATGTGGACGCAGCTCTAGTAGTGAAAGGAGTATAGGACAAGATGTTAAAGCAGACACGCGGACACAGCTTTGGATGTGAACAGAATATTAACTTAATGTGACAGCAGACATGGAAAGCGGCTTTGGTGAGTGGGGTATACGACTTGGTGTAGCAGTAGAAGTGTGAACACAACTTTGGGTATAAGCAGAGCATGAAATTTGGTATAAACGCAGCTCTGGTTGTGAGTGGAGCAAGGTGGGAACACCAGGGTGGTGCATCCAGAGCATGAAAACGGAGTAACAGTAGCAGCTATGGCTGTAAGCCGAGTATACAACATGTGATAACAGGCGTGTAATACAGATCCGGCTGTCGGCTGGGGACGGAATGAGATGTAACAGCCAACAGGTGAATGCAGCTTGAATGTAAGACCAATCTGAGTGAATACGAACCAAGAGTAGAAAAGTGCAGGACAGTAAGGACGTGCGGATGCAGCATAAGACATAAAATAAAAGCCGAAAGTGTAAATGCCGCTCAGGATAACAGCAGAGCATGAAAGTGCGGCAGGGTTTTTAAGTACATGGAGCAGTGAAATACATGAAGTCTAAAGATGGTGGTAGCAGGGGAGACACATGGCAAGGAACAGGTACAGCTACAGCAAGAGGCCTAAACATTAAACGCTGCGTCCGATCTCCAAACATGACGTCACGTGCAGCCCGGGTAACTCTTTCTTTACAGCAAACCGGCTGAAGTAACTTTTCATACGAGACAAACGAAGAAAAGTGAAACTTGTAAGATTTATAGGAACTAACTCCTATTACCAACAAACAAAGTTGAAAAGAAAATAAAAGTATTTAGGCCCAACGAACAAACCGGAGGTAGCAGATTCTGAGGCAAAGCCTCCCGTTCACTAGCAAAATCGGTTCCGACCGGCCAGGAAAGAGATGGCCCCGGCCCAACCTACTTACATAGTATGGCGCGTGCATACCACGGTAGCAAAGAGCAAAATAAGAAGCTCCATGCTGCAAAGAAAGAATCCTACCACCAGAGAAGCTAGTTTGCTAATGACACCCAGCAGCAGCTGTGCACCTGAAAACACACGCCTGGAAGTGAGGGTGTGGCTCGTATATGAAGAGCCTCCGCCCCTCCCACAAATGCAGGCTGAATATCAGTTTTTTGGGGGGGCAACTGGTATATCACACCAGTTGCAATTAGTTGTTTCAATAGCGTTTGTCCCTCTGTATAGCTGCGGTATCTCAGCAGAACCGCACACAAATGCTTCAGAAAACAAATGCACTATAATATACTTTCTATGGTAGAAAGTATATTATAAGTATATTACACCCCTCAGTATGTCACACCTATCGATAGCACAACTATACCAGTCCTTAAAAGGACTTTTGTGGCCCTATTAGCTTGCCTTTGGTGTCTCTAAGGCCCCTTTCACACGGGCGAGTATTCCGCGCGGATGCGATGCGTGAGTTGAAAGAATTGCACCCGCACTGAATCCTGACCAATTCATTTCTATGGGGCTGTGCACATGAGCGGTGATTTTCACACATTACTTGTGCGTTGCGTGAAAATCGCAGCATGCTCCTCTTTGTGCGTTTTTCACGTAATGCAGGCCCCATGCGGTGTGATTTACACGCACAGTTGCTAGGAGACGATCGGGATGGAGACCCGATCATTATTATTTTCCCTTATAACATGGTTATAAGGGAAAATAATAGCATTCTGAATACAGAATGCATAGTACAATAGCGCTGGAGGGGTTGAAAAAATAAAATAAAAATTTTACTCACCTTAATCCACTTGATCGTGCAGCCCGGATTCTCTTCTGTCTTCTTCTTTGCTGTGTGCAGGAAAAGGACCTGTGGTGACGTCACTCCGGTCATCACATGATCCATCACCATGGTAAATGATCATGTGACGGACCATGTGATGACCGGAGTGACGTCACCACAGGTCCTTTTCCTGCACACAGCAAAGAAGAAGACAGAAGAGAAGTCGGGCTGCGCGATCAAGTGGATTAAGGTGAGTTAAATTATTTTTTATATTTTTTTAACCCCTCCAGCGCTATTGTACTATGCATTCTGTATTCAGAATGCTATTAGTTTCCCTTATAACCATGTTATAAGGGAAAATAATACAATCTACAGAACACCGATCCCAAGCCCGAACTTCTGTGAATAATAATTTGCTCTATAAAAATATCACATGACCTAACAATTTTTTGTCACCTTATATCAGAAAAAGTGTAATAGCAAGCGATCAAAAAGTTCCACGCACCCCAAAATAGTGCCAATAAAACAGTCATCTTATCCCGCAAAAATCATACCCTACCCAAGGTAGCAGCCGCACCCAAGGTAGCAGCCGCTTGTTAATTGACAGGGCCAGGGAACGGAATCGTTCTCTGCTGGCCCTGCCTGTTTTCATTCAATATCTGGCGCCGGCGCCGCGGCCGTACCTATCTTCAATCTGCGCACTGAGAGGCGGCCACTCACTCAGCCGCTCCATCCTCAATGCGCCTGCGCCGATGACGTCACATCTACACCCGGCACAGGCGCATCGAGGAGCGAGCGGCCGAGTGAGTGGCCGCCTCTCAGTGCGCCTGCGCAGATTGAAGATAGGTACAGCCGCGGCGCAGGCGCCAGATATTGAATGAAAACAGGCAGGGCCAGCAGAGAACGATTCCGTTCCCTGGCCCTGTCAATCAACAAGCGGAGGGGGCGTCATTACGATCGGAGGATGCGCCTGCTACCAGCAAGTAGCCGCCATACTTGCTGGTAGCAAGGTAATTTGCATATTTCAAAAATCGATTTTTAGCAAATTCTACTGAACGAAAATCATTAATTAGCTTATGTATGCAGAGATCGCAGTGTAGGGATTATTAGTAAAGAAAAAAAAAAAACGGTTTAATGGGGTGACAGAAGCCCTTTAAAGTCGCCCGCTGCATGTGCAACTAAGAAACACCCAGTTTAGAGGATTTTAGCAAGTCTAAAAGGGGTGGAAGGAGAGGAACATGCCCCCCAATCCAACCCCCGGCCATTGTCCGGGTTCAGAGACCCCCATTATTGGGACAGGAAAAAACACTGGTTGGTGGGGGGTGGGTGCTTTTAACCTCTCTGTTCCTGTCCCAATAGTGGGCGGGGAGTCATCCTCCATGTGGTGCTTTCATGGAGGACGTCCTGAAAAAATATTTTTATATTTTAATAGTAAGGGCGTTTTCGGTCGCGATGATACTCATGATGTATATATTTTTTGTTATTTATGTATTTATTTTATTTTTTTTATTCTATAGAAAGGTTGATTTAAACTTTTTATATTTTTAAAAGTATACATTTTAACTTTTTTTTTGTTTACTTTTTTTAATGATTTTGAAGCTCCTATTTGAGCCTACAAAATCCATTATTTTTTTTAAATGAACAACAGAATTGCTCATTTCTTATGTATGTATGCCTACCACCTGATGGCCAAAATAAGAACTGCAGCTTCAATGCCCTGGGTCTCCTAAGGCTTAGAGAGACCCAGCGGATTGAAATCAATTACCGGCATCCTCATTGGCCACAGAGGATGCCAGTAAGAAGCACGAGCTTCTGGGTTTTTCACCCTTTAGATGCCGTGATCTCACTTGATCACGGCATCTAAAGGCTTTATTGACTGTGATCAGCATTATTGCTCATTGCAGTGATTAGCCGCTGTCTCTGCTGTTTGAAAAAGCCCTGTTTGCAGTTCGCTTCAGCGCTGTACCGAAGGGGTTAAGGATATGGTGGTGATGAAGACACACAGAACAGAACTAAAGCTTTCATTTTCTCCTGATCTCTCCCCTTCTCATTTTTTCAGCTTGTTTCTGCCTCTTAAAGGGGTATTCCAGTTAGATTAAATTATCCTCTATCCACAGAATAGGGAATAACTATTAGATCGGTGGGAGTCCTATCACTGGGAACCCCACAGATTACCCTCTGCAGCCATCCTGAAATGAACAGAGAAGCAAGTTGCGAATGCGTGCAGCTGCTCCATTAATGTCTATGGGAATTCCGCAGATAGCCAAGCGCTGTACTCGGCTATCTCAAAGAAACGAATGGAGAGGCCATGCACATGTGTGATCGGTCACTCCGTTCATTATAGGCTGCAGTGGGTATGGGGACCCAGAGGTAGGACCCATACCAATCTAATTATTAGAATAGGGGATAACTTAATCTAACTGGAATACCCCTTTAACTGACTTTTGCTATATTGCTTAAATTTTTATTTTATTTTTTACTTTTTGAGATAGTGTACCAACTTTTGCCTGTTTCCTGGATTTGACCATTTGCTGCCTGACCTCCATTCTGACCCCAAGTTGCCCTTCCTGACCTAGAACTGTCTAGGATTATATGAATTCTGCCTGCCCTGAACTCAGTTTGTCCCTGACTATGGTTTTGCCTGATCCCTCAGTGTTCTGCACCACTGTCTCTTGACCCCCGTTGGTCAATCATCACTCTATCAGAGACTACTCCAAGAAGTAGCAGCGTGGTGGTTCCCTTGCAGCAAAGTCTACCCCTGTATAGGAGTTAAAGGATGAAAACCAGGGGGCCATTTAGATTATGCCCTTAGCAGAAGCCCTAAGATTTTATATTGCCAGAAGATTCATATCCTCTTCATATCAGCTTGCACAGGGAATTGATCCAGCTGGCCCACCCAAGAGGAGTCTGCATGAAGGTTTAAAGGAGCTAACTAACCAGGAGCAACTACTGCTAAACCTCAATACCATCACTGCTCATCTGAACTGTCTGTCCATTTCTTCTGCAGTCCCGCAACCACAAAGCATAGCTTAAGTACCATGCTACAGCTAGCTTCTGCCTAAAGTGGTACCAGCCTGCCTCTGTCTCCACGTTGAGGGAGACCACAAGTCCTGCTGCAGGTTTCTGAACCAAGGCACCATGCATTGTGAGTTCACCAGTTTTCTACAGTAGGTTTCCTTCCTGGTGTCCCTTCGGTCCAGAAAAGCCTGGTCCACTTCCATCTAGGACTGGGTTGACCCACTCACCTATAATCTTTGGGACTTTTCACATGGTAATCTACTTTTCCTCCCACAATCCAAAGAGGTCTTTGAAGAACACAGCCGGACAGCTTCAGCTGTCTCTTCATTGCTTTGACTCTGCCAGGTCATCCTTACTATGGGAAAATATGCAATACAGTTCTGTACCTTTGCCTCATAGCTGTCTTGGAACAAAGAGGTCCAGTTGGCTGACTTTTTGGCAGGTCTGTCAGGGCGTATTAAAGATGAACTGACAGGTTGGGAAGTACCAGTAATCCTGTATGATTTCCCTCTCCACCCGTATTAATCAATTTAGGGAGCGCCTCAGGGAGACAACAGGGACGAGAAACCCCATAGTGTCACCAACCTTCTAAAAGCCTATGCTTCATTTTCTTCAACTCCTGCCTAGAATTGCCATTCAGGTAGACTGTCAAGCTGTGACAGCATAAAGTTCATGAAGACCTGTCCTGTCAAAGCAGGACTCCAGTGTCTAGGGCAGAGATGGGCAAACTGCAGCTCTATAGCTGTTGTAAAACTACAAATCCCATCATGCCCTGCTGTAGGCTAATAGCTGTAGGCAGACTGGGCATACTGGGAGTTGTAGTTTTACAACAGCTGGAGAGCCGCAGGTTGCCCATCCCTGGTCTAGGGTAACTGTTTACTGTTTCTGTGACACTGTTGTGCAGTGGGGTCCAGGTCTTCATGGAGTCCACTTTGGCAGGTAACATCCTGCATCAGGGCTTGGTGACTTGGCACCACATACCTACTGTGTACCTGGAGAAGTCCTTGGTAGTGATGTCTGTCAACAGTGCTTCTTTCCAGAATGCATTCATTATGCCACTGTGCCATAGACTTCCTGGTGGGACATCTTAACTTCTAGAAAATCTCATTCTATGTCCTGCCAAAGTCTATCAGCCCCCTCCTGTTAAGGTTGACATGGCTTTGTCTTCAGGCTCCTGTGGCTCCTTGACTGAGACAACAGCAGATTCTTCATTAAAGCATACAGTGTCATTCACGATGCCTGACTTCTGTATTTCCTGTCCAAAGACCAATTGTTATGCCCAGTTGGCAGGGTCTTCCTCCTGTGTATGCCAGCTATAAGGATGTCTTTGACAAAAAGGAGGCCGAGATTCGACAACATCAGCCCCAAGACTGCTCCATCAATTTATTGCCAGGAAAAACTGCCCCTGCCAAAGACTCAGGCCATGTCCAAGGTCAAGATGTGACCATTTGTCATGATGTAAGGGGAGCTGGTCACCGCCACTGCCAGTGATTGGCTGTAGCCTTGTATAACCAGATGTTCCACTTATATTCCAGATGCATCTGCTTCTACTCCTATTGGTTCAAAAAATGAGTAAGAGGTCAAGGATATTAAAGTCAAAGGAAAACCTTCTTCCTGAAGGACTGGAGAGATTTTGGTCCAGAGGAGAGATCGTAGAAGCCTACTGAAAACACTACTGTAATGGTTCTTCTGAATAAATTTTTGCAACTGTCTGGGCCAAAATGGAGAAGGCGTAAAGGGGGAGGGGGTAATGATGTAGTTGAAGCCTATGGCCACAGCTGCTCTGCTTACCTGCTCCATCACTCTGGTGGCACAGACCCCTCTGCTTCCTGATGTGCCCAGCTGCAGAGTTAGTTCTGTCCCTCCACACAGGTTGCGGCCTGCTTCTTGACAGCTTGGGGTGTATGAGGTATCTTCCCTTGTGGGAAGGTGCCTGAGCAATAAGTTCCTGGAAAGGTGTGCCATTTCCATGTCACCTCTGCATGTTTCCCGAATTTGACCCTTCGTTGCCTGACCTGACCTTAGAATGTCTATTGGATTGCATAAATTCTGCCTCCCCTGATCTCAACGTATCTCTGACTATGGATTTGATTGATCTCTCAGTGCTACGCAGCATTGCCAAGATATTTTCCTCTAGAAGTAATGCATCTAGCAGACACTACACTTAAATATGGCCCAGTGAATTCTAAGGGCATATAATTATTTTTCTCAACAAACAAAGGGTTGCAAGGAGCTATAAAAATGGCTGTGAGCAACAGACTCACCACATTTTCTAGTGGACTGAGGCCCCAATACTTTAAAGGGGCTGTTCAAGAAAATTAAAAATCTCAGACAAGCCGTTGCGTAAAATAAAAAAACATGATCTATTTACTCAGCAGCATTCTCTGTAAGCGCTGGTCCATTACTCCTTTCATTATTTCTTTTCAAACAGGAGAGGTGACGTGTCTTGATATGGCATGAAACCGCTGCTGCCAATCACTGTCCTCAGCTGTAGGCCACTGAAGACAATAATTGGTTTCACCGGTAACATGCCATATCTAGGCACATCACTGAGGCTGTTTGTAAACAAAAAGCGGTAGGAGTGCCTTACCAGTGCCACAGAGAACAGCACTGGAGAAACCAATGACTATTTATAACTTGTATTTTATTTTAAACAATTATAGAGGTTGTCCAAGATTTTTAATTATCTTTATTGTCAAATGCCCTCAAAAGACAAGGGGGCACTGCCTCCGACTGGACAAGAAAAAGTTCAGTCTCCAGAAGTGTCAAAATTTCTTTACTGTAAGAACTGTGAATCTGTGGAGTTAGACTACCTCAGGATGTGGTCACAGCAGGAACAGTGGCCAGTTTTAAAACAGGTTTAGGCTACTTTCACACTTGCGTTCGGGGTTCCGCTTGTGAGTTCCGTTTGAAGGCTCTCACAAGCGGCCCCGAACGGATCCGTACAGCCCCAATGCATTCTGAGTGGATGCGGATCCGCTCAGAATGCCTCAGTTTGGCACCGTTTGGCCTCCGTTCTGCTCAGCAGGCGGACACCCGAACACAGCTTGCAGCGTTTTGGTGTCCGCCTGGCCGTGCGGAGCCAAACGGATCCGTCCAGACTTATATTGCAAGTCAATGGGGACGGCTCCGTTTGGCGTTGACACAATATGGTGCAATTGCAAACGGATCCGTCCCCTATTGACTTTCAATGTAAATTCAGGAGTCCCTATTAATATACCATCGGATCTGAGTTTTCTCCAATCCGATGGTATATTTTAACTTCACCATGGGAACGCCTCTATGTTAGAATATACCATCGGATTTGAGTTAGATCGTGAGACTCAGATCCGACAGTATATTCTAACACAGAGGCGTTCCCATGGTGATGGGGACGCTTCAAGTTAGAATATACTAAAAGAACTGTGTACATAACTGCCCCCTGCTGCCTGGCAGCACCTGATCTCTTACGGGGGGCTGTGATAAGCACAATTAATTGTGCGTATCATAGCCCCCTGTAAGAGATCGGGTGCTGCCAGGCAGCAGGGGGCAGACCCCCCTCCCTCCCCTGTATTTAACTTATTGGTGGCCAGTGCGGCCCCCCTCCCTCCCTCCCCTGTATTTAACTCATTGGTGGCCAGTGCGGCCCCCCTCCCTCCCTCCCCTGTATTTAACTCATTGGTGGCCAGTGCGGCCCCCCTCCCTCCCCTGTATTTAACTCATTGGTGGCCAGTGCGGCCCCCCCTCCCTCCCTTGTATTTAACTCATTAGTGGCCAGAGCGGGCCGCACTGGCCACCAATGAGTTAAATACAGGGGAGGGAGGGCCGCACTGGCCACCAATGAATTAAATACAGGGGAGGGAGGGGGTCTGCTGCCTGGCAGCACCCAATCTCTTACAGGGGGCTATGATACGCACAAATAACCACTCAGGTGCGGCACCTGAGAGGTTAATTGTGCGGATCACAGCCCCCTGTAAGAGATCGGGTGCTGCCAGGCAGCAGGGGGCAGTTATGTACACAGTTCTTTTAGTATATTCTAACTTGAAGTGTCCCCATCACCATGGGAACGCCTCTGTGTTAGAATATACTGTCGGATCTGAGTTTTCACAAAGTGAAAAATCTGATCTGAAAAAAACTGTTATGCAGACGGATCCGTTCTGAACGGATACCATCTTTTGCATTATAGGAGCGGATCCGTCTGTGCAGACACCAGACGGATCCGCTCCGAACGCAAGTGTGAAAGTAGCCTTAGATAAATTCTTAAAAGTAAATGACATTAATGCGTATGAAAACGTGTAGAAGTCTGAGTCTCACTTCCTTCTGGGATTCACGTCCCCACCTATCCTTTGGTTGAACTTGATGGACTTGTGTCTTTTTTCAACAGTATTAACTATGTACCAATAATGAAAAAATATTAAAAAAATAAATATTAACCCCCTTCCCGACCAGGAGGTGACTTGCCCTGCGTCGTACTGCTACAGCGCACTGATCGGGCAGGTGCAGGAGCTGAGCCCGCCCGTTCAGCAGCATGGGTCCGACTGTTCCTGACAGCCATGCCCCTGCTGTATGTGTCGGCATCAGTGAAAACATCAATGCTTTAACACTTGCTATGCCGCGGTCAGCTTTGACTGTGGCATGTGGAGGGGGGGGTAACGGGAACCTGATGGCTGGGAAGGTAGGCCGATGCCTTCCATGGAAACCCCCCGGGTCTCACAGGCAAGCAGGCTGTCAGTGTATTACACTGTGTAATACACTTATAGCCAAGTATTACAATACACATATACTGTAATGCATTTAACAGGGGATCAGACCTCCAAAAGTTAAAATCTCATAGTGGGGGGAAAAAAAAGTAAAAAAGTTGCCCTTTTCCCAAAATAAAGTTATAAAAAAAATTGTAAAAAAAAAAAAAGATAAGTAGACATAGTAGGTAACACCATGTCCATATAGACCGTAACAACCTGCCAGGGCAGTCATTTTTTGTCACATCGCCTCACAAAATGCATATCTAATATCAAAAAGTCATATGTAGCCCAAAATGGTACCAATGGAAATGTCACCTCATCTCGCAAAGAATGAACCCCCACATAAGACAATTGCTCAAAAAATAAAAGCCAATGATGCCCATAAACCAATCATCAAAATCTGCACTGCAAAAGCCATATGGCACGCCTTCCTTTCTGTTTACGACCACATATGGGGTGTTGCAATATTCAAGAGAAAATGGGGAACAAATTATGGGGTGCTATTTCTCCTGTTACACCTTGTAAGAATGAAAAATTTGGGGGTAAAGCAACATTTTATTAGAAAAAATTTAACTTTTTATTTTCACAGCCAAGTGTTTCTACAGTTGTATCACCTTTTTTTCGCATAACGTTACTACTGCAGCTGCAATACATAACAAAGCCAGTAGATGGCAGTGTTAATCTAAAGTAGGTAATTACACTACACAATACACTTTGCTATATGTAATCAAAGCCCTATATTCAATCTGTATATCATCAATCCCTATATATCTTAATGTTCCATATATAGTTCTGAATTTCTCCACTGAGCCAGAGTATGAGTCTCTCCGATCCTTAGGGCTCTTTCACACCTGCGTTATTGTCTTCCGGCATAGAGTTCCGTCGTCGGGGCTCTATGCCGGAAGAATCCTGATCAGGATTATCCTAATGCATTCTGAATGGAGAGTAATCCGTTCAGGATGCATCAGGATGTCTTCAGTTCCGGTACGGAACGTTTGTTGGCCGGAGAAAATACCGCAGCATGCTGCGCTTTTTGCTCCGGCCAAAAATCCGGAACACTTGCCGCAAGGCCGGATCCGGAATTAATGCCCATTGGAAGGCATTGATCCGGATCCGGCCTTAAGCTAAACGTCGTTTCGGCGCATTGCCGGAGCCGACATTTAGCTTTTTCAGAGTGGTTACCATGGCTGCCGGGACGCTAAAGTCCTGACAGCCATGGTAAGTGTAGCGGGGAGCGGGGGAGCAGTGTACTTACCGTCCGTGCGGCTCCCCGGGCGCTCCAGAGTGACGTCAGGGCGCCCCAAGCGCATGGATCACGTGATCGCATGGATCACGTCATCCATGCGCATGGGGCGCTCTGACGTCATTCTGGAGCGCCCCGGGAGCCGCACGGACTGTAAGTATACCGCTCCCCCGCTCCCCGCTCCTACTATGGCAACCAGGACTTTAATAGCGTCCTGGGTGCCATAGTAACACTGAAAGCATTTGGAAGACGGTTCCGTCTTCAAATGCTTTCAGTACACTTGCGTTTTTCCGGATCCGGAGTGTAATTCCGGCAAGTGGAGTACACGCCGGATCCGGACAACGCAAGTGTGAAAGAGGCCTTAGTCCGGTAATATAGTCTCCCCAGCTTTAGTGTAGATATCCCCGATATCTTAATTATGTGATAGAGAGAAGATCTATATCTTAATTGCAGGGATATCTACACTAAATCTGCGAAAGAAGGTGTAACTATATATACATAGTCATGTATAGGTAATGAAAATATTTAACTTGTCTTTATTTCAATTATAGAAGAGTTGTATGCTGGCGGTATGCGCCGGTGACAAGCGCGATGACGCAGCAGGAGGAGTGCAGTCCCGCTGTGTGTCTATAATAATATTAAAAAACTGTTACTTTATTTAATAGTCAATTCAGCTAAGAAGGAGTTAACATTGGGACTCTGGATCTTGGGAGATGGTGCTATGGTGGGTTCAGGCGGGGAGAGATTTTGATGGGGACTCCAGATGGTAATGCTGCCAGAAAGTGCAATCCTAACTACATACTGTAGCAGGATCGCACTGAGCGCCTGTTGTATGTGTGCTGCGGCAATGATTAACAGAGGAAGGTGCGCTCGTCATGAAAGAAAATGCTACATGTGGTAAGAAAGTGTCTAGTGTAGGGGGGCGAAAGTTATTAATTAGTACATATTTTTGTACATATATATCCATTCTAATATTTTTATTAATTAATGATAAATTTTTATACATCGATTTTTGTAATCAATAAAATATTGCTACAACAAGCAGGTGTGCACATGCCAATGCTGCAGTGGAAGGGGGAGGGGACAACCCTATACAACCACATACATATCTCGGGATCGCGGACTCCCTGAAAGTAAAGTATCCATCTTTTATTGGACAGTATGTTGGCACTATTACTAGGGACAAAACACATTAAACAAGAAAGTACCGTGTCTACCCTTTTGTATATAAGTAAATATATGCAATATAAATATTGTATATATAAAATAATATACAGTGCATAAAAACACAAAAATTCATGTTATTACTACCATAAAATAGTACTGTAGTGAGCAGATAACCACTATACAAGATACACGACTGTTTACCACAAAAACGGCTATCTATGAAATTATATGAATGGCCGAACTTGTGACATTCCTACATATATATACTGTAGATATGCGCATTATATTATATTGATAACTGCACAGAATTGTCCACTACAAAAAAGGCTACCTGCCAAATTACATGAATGGCATATAACCCTTGTGGTTTATTGTGGTGGAACTACAAGTGCTGTGGAGAGGTCAAAGCTCTGTGTAGACTGGTATAACTAGTAGCGATATATGTTGTGTGCAGACTAATAACTAATGGACAACGCTTCCATCAACGATTACTGTATATGTATATGTGCACTATATCATTATAAGTGTATGCGCACTACTGTATGCCATTAGCACAGGTTTGTCCCCTACAAGAACGGGTATCTGCCAAATTGCAGGAAGGGTTATAGGCCATTATTGTAATTTGGCAGTTAGCCTTTTTTGTAGTGCACAATTCTGTGCAGTTAATAATATAATATAATATAATGCACATATCTACAGTATATATATATATATATATATATATATGTGTGTGTGTGGGAATGGCTCAAGTTCGGCCATTCATCCAATCCACTTGTACAGTCACAGATCTAAAGACATACTGTACACTAATTGAGCGGTGTATACAGATCTACAATAGAATGGTGGCTACACATATACAGTACTGTATATAATAGAGTGGTGTATACAGATATATTATACAGATTTATTATGCAAATAAATCCCAGTCTTCACTCAGAGAACATCCTGCAGTGGTTATCATACTGGTAATGAAAGATCAGGATTAGCAGAGCTTAAGAGGCCTGGCATTCTATTCATGAACCAGGAGGTGCAGGATGAACAGTGATACAGGTTGAACTTATTGTACTAAAAAGGGTCATGCTCTGGTGGCAAGGACATGAGGGGGAGTTCTAGTACTCCTTATTACTGTTTTGTTTTTGTTTTTTACCTTCTAAATTACTACAGTATTTAAATAAATAGTCATTCATACTGGGTACAGATTATGTCACTGAACTCTCTGTTTATGTACCGTATTTATCGGCGTATAACACACACTTTTTCCCCCTGAAAATAGGGGGCAAATGATGTATGCGTGTTATATGCCGATATTCATTGCGGCCCGGCAAAGATGCAGCATCACAGACTGCGCTGTATGAGCCGGGAGAGAGGAGGGGCTGGAGTCCGTAACTAGGGGCGGGGCCCGGTGCAGTCACTGTACTCTTACACCGGGCCCCGCCGCTCACCAAAGTATTTATAAACGTGAATCCTTATCCTGTTATTAAGTTGAACTAACGCTGCCCTCTCCCATGTTCCCATGTCCCCCCTGTATCCCCATAGCACTTACTTAAGCTTCAATACCAGGCAGAGCAGACGGCAGCAGTAACGTCACTCACTGACGTCGAGCGCCTGCTCCGCCCCCTTTATGAATGAAGCAGGCGGAGCAGACGCGCGACGTCAGTGAGTGACGTTACTGCTGCCGTCCGCTCTGCCTGCTATGGAAGCGTGTGAATCATAAGTGCTGTGGGGATACAGGGGAACATGGGAGAGCGCAGCGTTAGTTCAACTTAATAACAGGATAAGGATTCACGTTTATAAATACTTCGGTGAGCAGAGGGCTGGTGTATTGGGGGACACTGTTATGAGGGGGATCTGTGGATGACATATAGCAGTGTCATCCACAGATCCCCCCCATAACAGTTCCATCCACAGATCCCCCCACCCCATAGCAGTACCATCCACAGATCTCCCACCCCATAACAATGCCATCCACAGATCTCCCACCCCATAACAGTGCCATCCACAGATCAACAGTTGCTTTTACTGTCCTTTTACATTATTTACCTTATAAGTGGTAATAATATTAATAAAAAAAAGTTCTGAGCTACCCTTATTTTGCTTCAAAGTTCTTTATTTGAAATTGAATTTTTTTTCCTGAAATTTCCCTTAAAATGAAGGTGCGTGTTATACGCCGATAAATACGGTATATAGAGAGAAAAAAAATAATATTATACATTATATCTTCTTATTAACGAAGATAGAAAATAAAGTGCTATATAAATATAGACAGGAGATGGGTACAAAAGAATTTCCAAGGCATTAGATATACTATGGAACACAGTGAAGACAGTCATCATCAAGTGGAGAAAATATGGCACAACAGTGACATTACCAAGACAACTGGTCTGGGAGGCTACCAAGAGGCCTACAGCAACATTTAAGGAGCTGTAGGAATATCTGGCAAGTACTGGCTGTGTGGTACATGTGACAACAATATCCCGTATTCTTCATATGTCTGGGCTATTGGGTAGCTATTGGGTAGAGTGGCAAGACGAAAGCCTTTTCTTATGAAGAAAAACATCCAAGCCAGGCTACATTTAGCAAAAACACATCTGAAGTCTCCCAAAAGCATGTGGGAAAAGGTGTTATGATCTGATGAAACCAAGGTTGAAATTTTTGGCCATAATTCCAAAAGATATGTTTGGGGCAAAAACAACACTGCACATCACCAAAAGACCACCATACCCACAGTGAAGGATGGTGGTGGCAGCATCATGCTTTGGGGCTGTTTTTCTTCAGCTGGCACTGGGGCCTTAGTTAAGCTAGAGGGAATTATGAACAGATCCAAATACCAGTCAATATTGGCACAAAACATTCAGGCTTCTGCTAGAAAGCTGAATATGAAGAGGAACTTCATCTTTTAGCATGACAACGACCCAAAACATACATCCAAATCAACAAAGGAATGGCTTCACCAGAAGAAGATTTACGCTGCGTTGAGACCTGAGCGTACGGGATGGAGCGCTCTGTATGCGCGATTTTATGCGCGTTTACAGACACGGCTCCGGAATAAGCGAACGCCCATTGTCGCGCGTTCCCGGAAGTCTATGTACGGGAACGCGCGACAAGACGCCCCAAAGAAGCTCCTGTACTTCTTTGGGCGTTTTACAGCGCGATCGTACGCGCTGTGAAGCGCTCAGGTG
Organism: Bufo bufo; assembly: GCF_905171765.1. NCBI lineage: Eukaryota > Metazoa > Chordata > Amphibia > Anura > Bufonidae > Bufo > Bufo bufo. Next base: position 104,089,266 of record NC_053395.1, on the reverse strand, counting down.
AGAACCATTCCCATAGGGAAACATTGGTTCTTGCCTGTTGAGCGTTTTACAGCGCGTAGGAACGCGCTGTAAAACGCTCAGGTGTGAACCCAGCCTAAAGTTTTGGAATGGCCCAGCCAGAGCCCAGACCTGAATCCTATTGAAAATCTGTGGGGTGATCTGAAGAGGGCTGTGCACAGGAGATGCCCTCACATTCTGACAGATTTGGAGTGTTTTTGCAAAGAAGAGTCAAAATGTGTCATGCTGATAGACTCAGACCCAAAAAGACTGAGTGCTGTAATAAAATCAAAAGGTGCTTCAACAATGTATTAGTTTAAGGGTGTGCACACTTATGCAACCATATTAGTTTATTTTTATATTTTTTTTCTTCCCTCTATCTAAAAGATTTCAGATTGTTTTTAAATTGAGTTGTACGGTTTATAGGTCACATTAAAAGGTGGAAAAAGTTCTGTAATGATTTATCTTTGTCTCATTTTTTTACATCACAAAAACCTGACATTTTAACAGGGTTGTGTAGACTTTTTTTATCCACTGTATATATGTGCAGGAGGACTAGGAGTGGTCTGCGAGGTCACATGATTCAACCCATAAAGCACAGGAAGTGACGTGCGCCGACACTTAGGGAAGTGATGCAGGGAACAATCAGCAAGCATAATGTGGCCAGGGCTGAAAGGAAACTGTGGAGTGGATCCCAGGACAACAGTATCTACACGGACAGAGCCCAGGACTGCAGCGGTGAATGGGGAAGCACTGGCAGCAGATCACCTCTGAACACGGTGTCCGGGACTGCGGCGTAAGCAGGGAAACAGCGGCGCACAGTAGCCACTGTTACACCCTACAGCACTTTACTAACACATATGGGGAATTTCTGTAAACTGCAGAATCAGGGCAATGCACATTGAGGTTTATTTTGCAGTTAACCCTTGCTGTGTTGCAAGAAAAATTGATTTACATGAAAAATCTGGGAAAAAAAATTTAACTTTACCTCTATTTTCCTTTAATTCTTGTGGAACAACTAAAGGGTTAACAAAGTTTGTAACAACAGTTGTCAATAATTTGAGGGGTGTAGTTTCTAAAATGTTTTTATGGATGGTTTCTATTACGTAAGATCCTCAGAATCACTTTATAACTCAATTGTTGCTTACAAAAATGGTTTGGGAAATTTTCTTGGAAATTTGAAAAATTGCTTCTAAAATTCTAAGCTTTCTAACATCATAAAATAAAATTTACAAAATGATGCCAAAGTAAAGTAGACATATGGGAAATGATGACTTATAACTATTTTATGAGGCATTACTCTGTCTTAAAAGAAGAGAAATTCAAATTTAGTAAATTGTGGATTTTTCCAAATTAATCGACAAATATATCGACTCAAATTTACCACTGTCATGAAGTACAATGTGTCACAAGTAAACAGTCTCAGAATGGTTTGGATAAGTAAAGCATTCCAAAGTTATTACCACATAAAATGACACAGGTCAGATTTGCAAAAAAGGGCTTGGCCCAGGGTGGAAGAGGTTAATCTGCAAGGGTGCCTCTTTTTGTTTTACTCTTGCTTAATTACCTTCGTATATAACCGAGCATTGTCCAAAATTTTACTTTCTTCTTTTAAGCAGTTGTAAATAATCATAGCCATTTGTACAGGATCCTCTTGGAATAAATCCTACAAAATAAAATATGAAAACAATCAATTACGGTAAATAAAAAGAAAATACACGTATTTTTCACCCTATAAGACGTACCGGCCTATAAGACGCACCTAGGTTTTTGAGGAGGAAAATAAGAAAAAAAATATTTTTAACCAAAAGGTGTGCTTTTGGTGGGTTTTGAATTAATGGTGGTCTGTGCATGACACTATTATGGGGGATCTGTGGATGACGCACTGTCATGTGGGGGATCTGTGAATGGCGCTGTTATGGGGGATCTGTGGATGGCGCTGTTATGGGGGATCTGTGGATGGTACTGCTATGGGGTGGGGGGATCTGTGGATGGCATTGTTATGGGGTGGGGGATCTGTGGATGGCATTGTTATGGGGTGGGGGATCTGTGGATGGAACGGTTATGGGGGGGGGGGGGCTGTGGATGACACTGCTATATGTCATCCACAGATCCCCCTCATAACAGTGTCCCCCAATACACCGGCCCTCTGCTCACCAAAGTATTTATAAACATGAATCCTTATCCTGTTATTAAGTTTAACGAACGCTGGGCTCTCCCATGTTCCCCTGTATCCCCACAGCACTTACGAACAAGCTTCCATAGCAGGCAAAGCGGACGGCAGCAGTAACGTCACTCACTGACGTCGCGCACCTGCTCCGCCTGCTTCATTCATAAAGTGGGCGGAGCAGGCGCTCAACGTTAGTGAGTGACGTTACTGCTGCCGTCCGCTCTGCCTGCTATTGAAGCTTGTTCGTAAGTGCTGTGGGGATACAGGGGAACATGGGAGAGCGCAGCGTTCGTTAAACTTAATAACAGGATAAGGATTCATGTTTATAAATACTTCGGTGAGCGGCGGGGCCCGGTGGAAGAGTACAGTGACTCGCCCCTAGCTCCGGACTCCAGCCCCTCCTCTCTCCCGGCTCATACATCGCAGTCTGCGATGCTGCAGCATCGCAGACTGCGATGTAAAATAGAAGCATTCGCCCCATAAGACGCAAGGGCATTTTCCCCCCACTTTTGGGAAGGAAAAAGTGTGTCTTATGAGTCGAAAAATACAGTAATCATTCATAATGCATGCCTGGCTAGGATAAAACCTTGCCCAAAGTGGATATCATGTAACAAACCAACCACTGACAACTCATGGTCTCTCAGAATTTTGTGATGAGCACAGTTTTTCGTACAAATCGCAAGCATCCGCAAGCAAGTGCGGATGCAATGCGATTTTCACGCATGTTTGATAGGAGATGATGTTAGTAAATTGATTAACCTCTTAAGGACACATGAGGTATCGGTACGGCATGTTGTCCTGGTAACTTAAGGACACATGACGTATCGGTACATCATGTATAGTTCCGATCACCGCCGGCGGGCGGTGATCGGAACCCAGTGCCTGCTCAAATCATTGAGCAGGCACCTTGGCTAAATGCGCCAGGGGGTCCTGTGACCCCCCCATGTCGGCGATCGCAGCAAACCGCAGTTCAATTCAGACCTGCGGTTTGCTGCGGTTTCAGAAGTTTCTGATCAGACCGTGGGGATCAGAAACTTCAAATAAGCTCTAATCAGACTTTGTAAAGTGAAAATACAGTACACTATATAGTGTACTGTACTGCATTATACAGACATCAGACCCACTGGATCTTAAAGAACCAAGTGGGTCTGGGTAAAAAAAAAAAAAAGTAAAAAAAAAGTAAAAAATAAAAAAGCAAAAATCTAAAAACACATTTCTCACTCATTAAAAATGAAAAAAATAAATTTCCCTACACATGTTTGATATCACCGCGTCCGTAACCACCTGATCTATAAAACAGTCATGTTACTTTACCCAAACGGTGAACGCCATAAAAAAAAAAAAAATATGATGAAATTGAAATTTTGCCTACCTTACTTCCCAAAAAGGTAATAAAAGTGATCAAAAAAGTTGTATGTACGCGACAATAGTACTAATCAAACCGTCACCTTATCCCGCAAAAAATGATACCCTACCTAAGATAATTGCCCAAAAACTGAAAAAACTATAGCTCTCAGAATATGGAGACACTAAAACATGATTTTTTGGTTTTTGTTTCAAAAATGAAATAATTGTGTAATACTTACATAAATAAAAAAAAGTATACATATTAGGTATCGCCGCGTCTGTAATAACCTGCTCTATAAAAATATCACATGACCTAACCCCTCAGGTAAATACCGTAAAAAAAAAAAAGGTTTAAAAAATATATATTTTTTGTCACCTTACACCACAAAAAGTGTAATAGCAAGCAATCAAAAAGTCATACGCGCCCCAAAATAATGCCAATCAAACCGACATCTCATCCTGCAAAAATCATACCCTACCCAAGATATTTGCCCAAAAACTGAAAAAACTATGGCTCTCAGACTATGGAGACACTAAAACATGAAATCATTGTGTAAAACTTACATAAATAAAAAAAAATTGTATACATATTAGGTATCGCCGCGTCCGTGACAACCTGCTTTATAAAAATATTACATGATCTAACCTGTCAGATGAATGTTGAAAATAACAAAAAATAAAAACGGTGCCAAAACAGCTATTTCTTGTTACCTTGCCTCACAAAAAGTGTAATATAGAGCAACCAAAAATCATATGTACCCTAAACTATTACCAACAATACTGCCACCCTATCCCTTAGTTTCTAAAATGGGGTCACTTTTTGGGAGTTTCTACTTTAGGGGTGCATCAGGGGACCTTCAAATGGGACATGGTGTAAAAAAAAAAAAAAAACGGTCCAGCAACATCTGCCTTCCAAAACCGTATGGCATTCCTTTCCTTCTGCACCCTGCCGTGTGCCCGTACAGCGGTTTACGACCACATATGGGGTGTTTCATATGGGGTGTTTCTGTAAACTACAGAATCAGAGCCATAAATATTGAATTTTGTTTGGCTGTTAACCCTTGCTTTGTAACTGGAAAAAAATTATTAAAATGGAAAATCTGCCAAAAATTGTATCTCTATTTTCCATTAAATCTTGTGGAACACTTAAAGGGTTAATAAAGTTTGTAAAATCAGTTTTGAATACCTAGATGGGTGTAGTTTCTTAGATGGGGTCACTTTTATGGAGTTTCTACTCTAGGGGTGCATCAGGTGGGCTTCAAATGGGACATGGTGTAAAAAAAAACAGTCCAGCAAAATCTGCCTTCCAAAAACCATACGGCGCACATTTCCCTCTACGCCCTACTGTGTGCCCGTACAGTAGTTTACGGCCACATATGGGGTGTTTCTGCAAACTACAGAATCGGGGCAATAAATATAGAATTTTTTTGGCTGTTACCCCTTGCTTTGTTACTGGAAAAAATTGATTAAAATGGAAAATGTGCCAAAAAATCGAAATTCTGAAATTGTATCACCATTTGCCATTAACACTTGTGGAACACCTAGAGGGTTATCGACGTTTGTAAAATCAGTTTTGAATACCTTGAGGGGTGTAGTTTCTATAATGGGGTCATTTTTGGGTGGTTTCTATTATGTAAGCCTCACAAAGTGACTTCAGACCTGAACTGGTCCCTAAAAAGTGGGTTTTTTTTTGAAAATTTCTGAAAAATTTCAAGATTTGCTTCTAAACTTCAAAGCCTTGTAACATCCCCCAAAAATAAAATATCATTCCCAAATTTATCCAAACATGAAGTAAACATATAGGGAATGTAAAGTAATAACTATTTTTGTAGGTATTACTATGTATTATAGAAGTAGAGAAATTGAAACTTGGTAATTTGCAATTTTTTACCAATTTTTGGTAAATATATATATATTTTTTTTATAAATAAAAAAAAAGATTTTTTTTTTTTACTTCATTTTACCAGAGTCATGAAGTACAATATGTAACGAGAAAACAGTCTCAGAATGGCCTGGATAAGTCAAAGTGTTTTAAAGTTATCACCACTTAAAGTGACACTGGTCAGATTTGCAAAAAATGGCCTGGTCCTTAAGGTGAAACATGGCTGTGTCCTAAAGGGGTTAAAGTCAATTTAATGTATTATTTTCCCTCAGAACATGGTTATAAGGGAAAATAATAGCATTATTAATACAGAATGCTTACTAAAATGTGGCATGAGGGGTTAAAAAATAAAAAAAATTAACTCGCCTCATTCACTTGTTCGAGCAGCAGGCATCTTCTTCTTTATTCTTCTTTCAGGACCTGCTAAAGGACCTGCGCTGACATCACCGCGCTCAAATACGTCATTAAAGGTCCTTTGGCAGGTCCTGAAAGAAGAAGAAGAAGATGCCGGCTGCGCGAACAAGAAGATGACGTGAGTTAATATTTTTTTTATTTTTTAACCCCTCATGCCACATTTTAGTAAGCATTCTGTATTAAGAATGTTATTATTTTCCCTTATAACCATGTTATAAGGGAAAATAATAAAATCTACAGAACACCTAACCCAAACCCGAACTTCAGTGAAGAATTCCGGGTTCGGGTCTGGGTACCACAATCAGTTTTTTCTCATGCGTGTGTAAAATGCATTGCACTCGCGCGGAAAAAACTGAGCAACGCAATCGCAGTCAAAACTGACTGAAATTGCGTACACACTTGCACGATTTTCCCTGATCGCAGACGCAAAGCATCCGGACCTAATCCGGACAAGTTCGTCAGCAAGGGGCCTTCGAATCACTTAACTCATTTGGTTAGTTACGGGGCCAAAACTGACCAAATAACTCAAGTGTGAACTTACAGGTCAATGTTAGAGCCAGGAATAAAGAACAGTACAGTGGCCCAAGACTGTACTATAGAGTGAAAGAGTGCACTCCTATTACACAGTCGTCAGCTGATTACACATAGATTTCTACAGAACCTGTTCTGTTACACGCTGAGACAAGTAGTGTCCCCTTGACAGAGTGGAGAGGGTATCAGCAGTAAGTCTGTGTTTACGTCACTGTTTATTTTGCGCTTCTTTTCATCCATCATAAGAACATCCCCAAAAAAATGGATCCTGTATTTTGAGCATCGCCCTTCACACAGTCAGCATTTGCTCAGTAATCCATCACTATTGCTAAGGCCAAAAAAAGCCAGGAGTGGATCCAAAACAGAGATGACACGTGAACAGAATATTTGCATGTCTTCTGTGTTTTGCACCCACTCCTGCTTTTGGCTTCCAAATCAGATTCATGAGCATATCCTGATGCAAAATAGGGACCGCGTGATACAGGCCTTATAAATGCTCCAAAGATAGGATCCAGCATGAGTGCTCAACACAGTTGCCCAGTGACAGAGAGGTGAGGTGGCAACGGCATAAGGAGTCAAAACAGTGGCCCAGTCACAGAGTGGTGAGGGATGCAACAGCATAAGAAGTCAACACAGTGGCCCACTGACAGAGTGGTGAGGTGGCCACAGCATGAGGAGTGAACACCGTGGCCCAGTCACAGAGTGGTGAGGTGGGGGAAAAATCAGTGGCAGTAACAGCACAAGATGGTGGGTGGCAGTAGGAGTACATGGCAGCAGGTGTGTGGCATTGGGTGGGGGGCAGCATCCGAATAGTGGCTGAGGCAGGTGGGCAGAAGAAACGGGTCTCTTTATACAAAGTTTGGGTGTGACACCCAGAATGATCTAGTCTGATGCATCAGGCACTGGCGTGTGGAAATCCTGGCTGATCCACACCTGATTCATCTTCACAAAGGACAGTCTCTCCACATTTTGAGTGGGAAGGCGAATTCTCCTTGGGGTAACTATGCCCCCTGCCGCACTAAACACCCGCTCTGATGCCACACTAAAGGCAGGGTAGGAAATTTTGTCCAGGGTAAACTCAGCTATTATGGCCACAAATCAAGTTTGACTGTCCAGTCAGTCCAGGGGATCTTCCATGTGGGATGGCAGGGTGCAGTGTAAGTATGCCACCACATGCTGGTGCAGGATCTGCCCCATGTCTTGTTGCTGGTGGGTGGTTTCTTCACTAGGAAGGTGAAGAAAAGTGCTCAACAGAGACTCTAAACTTAAGTTGCTGCTGATGGAGCTGGGTACTGCTTCTGCCCCCCCCCCCCCCATCCCCCTCCAGCAGCCATGGCTGTGGAACTTAAGTGCAGAGGGCTCTCCAGGTCAGACCTTTGTGAGGATGGGTGAGGGCACACATAGGGAGCGGCCAACTGACTACATAGTAGTTCAGTTTATCCTCCCTTTCAGCAGGTGGAAAAAAGGCCGCCATTTTGGAGCGGTAGCGAGGGTCTAAAATGGTGGAAAGCCAGTACTGGTGTGGCTGGGCAGGAACCACATTTACCCAGTGGGTCATAAAAGACATATACTGTCAGGACATGAACCCAGGGACTCTTCCAACTGAGCTATTCAGCCTTCTGAACAGCTCCTGTGCTGAGCTGAAGCCTAGTTCCCTGTGCCCCTAGTTTCAGTTCCCACCTCCCTGATTTGCTCCACCCTGATGCCTGATTGAACATCCTATCTAAACCCAGCCTTGCACTTCCTTCCTTGCGAGATTATTGTGCTCTCAGCCTGTAATCAAGCTATCCTCTCCTGCTTTGCTGCAAATACTGACGTTCATCTTGTGCATCGACCACTGGCTTCCTCCTGACTACGGTATTTGCCTACTCCTCTAATAAAGTACGCTCATCTTGTGCATCAACCACTGGCTTCCTCCTGACTACGGTATTTGAATACTCCTCTAATACTGACGCTCATCTTGTGCATCGACCACTGGCTTCCTCCTGACTACGTTATCGGCCTTGCAATTACACCAAGTAGTTGCAATAAAAAACTCCGAACCAGACCCGAACTGTTACATATACTGTCCTTGACCATAGTTGCGACTCCACATGTCAGTGCTGCCATGAACTTTAGCAGACACCAATAGGCTCAAGGACTGGCCCACCTTCTGTTCACAATACGTATGCAGGGCTGGTAATGTCTTTTTGTAGAAGTAATGACGGCTTGGGACTCTTCACCTTGGTTCGGTACAAGGCATCAGTTCTCTGAAAGGTGCAGATTCCACCACATGGAAAGGGGGGGGACTGTAGTTCCAGCAACTTGGCCAGGAGCATGATCAGCTTCTGCACAGTTGGAAGAGCGCACCAATACTCTTGTCTTTTTGCAATCGCCTCTGTGATCGATTGCTGATGAAATGAGTGACGAGGAGGAGGAGGAACAGGAGCATCAGGACCAGTAGATAATGGGAAGGAAACACAACTCCCTTCTGCTCAGGTGGTGGAGCCTTGACTGCAGGAGAAGGGGTGCGGCCACTGGGTGATGCAGCGGTTGCTGCATCAGGCTGTACCACTACATTAGCGCCAGGGTTTTCCCAGGCCACATTATGGTAATGCTGCATGTGTTGATGCAGGGCAGTGGTGCCATCATTGGCACCCTGGTCACGCTTCACCTTCTGCCCACAGGTTCTGCAAATGGCCATGCTGACGTCCTCTGGAGGCTTGATGAAAAACTGCCACACCGTTGAGTATGCCATTTCCCCCAAAACACTCCACGCTGACTGCCTGCTACTACTGGCTCCATGAACCGCTACTTCTTTCCGAACAGGTAGGCTCCTGCGTAGTGGGCGGTCTACACCATTTACGTTTGGCTCTCAACCTCCCACTGCTACCACCATGCTGACTCACGGCCACACTACCACACTACTGGCTCAGCCGCTGCCTCACGCGCAAGCTGTCACCCTCTTCTCTTGATGATGAAGTGACTCTCATCATCATTACTTGCCTGCCTACTGGAGGAAGCAGCGGATCTCTCCTCCAGATCTTGGCTGGGAAGTAGATGCTGACTGTCCTCTAGAATCTCGTCCTCGCTGAAAAGTGGAGCCGACATGACGAGCATACAATAATTCTCAAGCTGAGGGAACAGAAAATGACAGAAGCAGGTTGAAGACAGGTGGGGGGATAGAGCTTATTCCCAGGCCATGCCAACTAAGTGTTGTGTCAGAGGAACCCACCGACTCCTGGCTGGGGGTGTCTGATGTCACTTGCGACAAAATAGAAGACTGAGTCAACCATTTAAGAACCGCTGGGTTGCTGGTCAAGACACGAACGCTAGATGACACTGGCAGCTCAGGCCTGTTGCTGCGACTGCTGCTGCCACCCCCCACTCTTCCATTCTTCTGCTGCTACTTCTGCCTGCTCCAGAAATCTTTTGGTCTCTGCCTGTTCCCTTAGAAGGGCCGGTCACATGTCTGTCCAACATACTGTAAATGAAAAGAAACTGCAAGGCTAAAAGAGCAATACTATCAGACTGCAATTTCACCCAGGAAGCAAGGATGAATAGACGTACTTGTATACAGCCAGGTCCATAAATATTGGGACATCGACGCAATTATAACATTTTTGGCTCCATACACCACCACAATGTATTTGATAGGAAACAAGATGTTCTTTAACTGCAGACTGTCAGCTTTAATATGAGGGTATTTACATCAAAATCAAGTGAACGGTGTAGGAATTACAACAGTTTGCATACATGCCTCCCACTTGTTAAGGGATCAAAAGTAATGGGACATAATAATAATCATAAATCAAACTTTCTTTTTTTAATACTTGGTTGCAAATACTTTGCAGAAAATTATAGCCTGAAGTCTGGAACGCATAGACATCACCAGACGCTGGGTTTCATCCCCGGTGATGCTCTGCCAGGCCTCTACTGCAACTGTATTCAGTTCCTGCTTGTTCTTGGGGCATTTTCCCTTCAGTTTTGTCTTCAGCAAGTGAAATACATGCTCAATCGGATTCAGGTCAGGTGATTGACTTGGCCATTGCATAACATTCCACTTTTGGTTGCTTTGCAGTATGCTTTGGGCAATTGTCCCTCTGCACTGTGAAGCGCCGTCCAATGAGTTTTGAAGCATTTGGCTGAATATGAGCAGATAATATTGCCCGAAAAACTTCAGAATTCATCCTGCTGCTTTTGTCAGCAGTCACATCATCAATAAATACAAGAGAACCAGACCAGTTCCAATGGCAGCCATACATGCCCACGCTATGACATTACCCCCACCATGCTTCACTGATGAGGTGGTATGCTTAGGATCATGAGCAGTTCCTTTACTTCTCCATACTCTTCTCTTCCCATCACTCTGGTACAAGTTGATCTTGGTCTCATAGGATGATCTTGGTCTTGTCCATAGGATGTTGTTCCAGAACTGTGAGGATTTTTTAGATGTTGTTTGGCAAACTCTAATCTGGCCTTCCTGTTTTTGAGGCTCACCAATGGTTTACATGTTATGGTGAACCCTCTGTATTCACTCTGGTGAAGTTTTCTCTTGATTGTTGACTTTGACACACATACACCTACCTCCTGGAGAGTGTTCTTGATCTGGCCAACTATTATGAAGGGTGTTTTCTTCACCAGGAAAAGAATTCTTCGGTCACCCACCACAGTTGTTTTCCGTGGTCTTCCGGGTCTTTTGGTGTTGCTGAGCTCACCGATGCGTTCCTTCTTTTTAAGAATGTTCCAAACAGTTCTTTTGGCCACGCCTAATGTTTTTGCTATCTCTCTGATGGGTTTGTTATGTTTTTTCAGCCTAATGATGGCTTGATTCACGGATAGTGACAGCTCTTTGGATCTCATCTTGAGAGTTGACAGACTCCAAATGCAACAGATTCCAAATGCAAATAACACACTTGAAATAAACTCTGGACCTTTTATATGCTCATTGTAATTGGGATAATGAGGGAATAACACACACCTGGCCATGGAACAGCTGAGAAGCCAATTGTCCCATTACTTTTGGTCCCTTAACAAGTGAGAGGCACATGTGCAAATTGTTGTAATTCCTACACCGTTTACCTCATTTGGATGTAAATACCCTCAAATTAAAGCTGACAGTCTGCAGTTAAAGCACATCTTGTTCGTTTCAATTCAAATCCATTGTGGTGGTGTATAGAGCCAAAATTATTAGAATTGTGTCAATGTCCAAATATTTATGGACCTGAATGCATATAAAAAATAAATACACCCCAAAACTGGTTGTATCGGGTCACAAATTCACCTCAGAAGAAAGTAAGTAGTTATATATCAACTAAATACACCCAAAAACTATTTGTACCAGACTGCTTTTTCAGTACAGAAGCAAGGGTGAATAAAAGTAGTTATACAGTTGCAAAAAAAAGTATGTGAACCCTTTGGATTTATATGTATTTCTGCACAAATTGGTCATAAAATGTGATCTGATCTTCATCTAAGTCACAACAATAGACAATCACAGTCTGCTTAAACTAATAACACACAAATAATTAAATGTTACCATGTATTTATTGAACACACCATAAAAACATTCACAGTGCAGGTGGAAAAAGTATGTGAACCCCTAGACTAATGACATCTCCAAGAGCTAATTGGAGTGAGGTGTCAGCCAACTGGAGTCCAATCAATGAGATGAGATGAGATTGGAGGTGTTGGTTACAGCTGCCCTGCCCTATAAAAAACACACACCAGTTCTGGGTTTGCTTTTCACAAGAAGCATTGCCTGATGTGAATGATGCCTTGCACAAAAGAGCTCTCAGAAGACCTACGATTAAGAATTGTTGACTTTCAGAAAGCTGGAAAAGGTTATAAAAGTATCTCCAAAAGCCATGTTGTTCATCAGTCCATGGTCAGACAAATTGTCTATAAATGGAGAAAGTTCACCACTGCTGCCACTCTCCCTAGGAGTGGCCGTCCTGTAAAGATGACTGCAAGAGCACAGCGCAGACTGCTCAATTAGGTGAAGAAGAATCCTAGAGTGTCAGCTAAAAAATTACAAAAGTCTCTGGATTATGCTAACATCCCTGTTAGCAAATATACGATACGTAAAACACTAAACAAGAATGGATTTCATGGGAGGATACCACAGAGGAAGCCACTGCTGTCCAGAAAAACATTGCTGCACGTTTACAGTTTGCAAAAGAGCACCTGGATGTTCCACAGCAGTACTGGCAAAATATTCTGTGGACAGATGAAACCAAACTTGAGTTGTTTGGAAGAAATACACAACACTATGTGTGGAGAAAAAGAGGCACAGCACACCAGTATCAAAACCTCATCCCAACTGTGAAGTATGGTGGTGGGGGCATCATGGTTTGGGGCTGCTTTGCTGCGTCAGGGCCTAGATGGATTGCTATCATCGAAGGAAAAATGAATTCCCAAGTTTATCAAGACATTTTGCAGGAGAACCTAAGGCCATCTGTCCACCAGCTGAAGCTCAACAAAAGATGGGTGTTGCAACAGGACAACGACCCAAAGCATAGAAGTAAATCAACAACAGAATGGCTTAAACAGAAGAAAATACGCATTCTAGAGTGGCCCAGTCAGAGTCCTGACCTCAACCCGATTAAGATGCTGTGGCATGACCTCAAAAAATCTATTCACACCAGACAACCCAAGAATATTGCTGAACTGTAAAGAGGAATGGTCGAGAATTACTCCTGACCGTTGTCAGGGCTCCAGACAAAAAAAATATCAAGGAGCCATTGGCTCCTAACCTAAAAAATTTAGGAACCAAATTAAAATACATATAATTACGGTATAATAAAAACAAAACAAAAAAAAACCCCACATATCTTAGGCTACTTTCACACTAGCGGCAGAACGGATCCGACAGGCTGTTCACCCTGTCGGATCCGTCCTGCCGCTATTTCGCCGTGCCGCCGGACCGCCGCAACGTCCCCATTTATTATAATGGGGACGGGGGCGGAGCTCTGACGCAGCACGGCAGTTCGCAGTGAGAGGCCGCAGGACTAAAAAGTCTGACATGCAGTACTTTTAGTCCAGGGGCCTTTTGAACAGCCTGTCGGATCCGTTCTGCCGCTAGTGTGAAAGTAGCCTTACCTAGGGTTGTCACAATACCAAAATTTTGACTCTATTTTGATACTATAAAAAAGGATTGCGATACTCAATACCACGTGAAAAAAATAAAACACCAAAAAAGCCGCGTGCATTCCAGATTTTCTGGAACGTCTGAACCATAATAGAACAGTCCTAACCTAATTTTTGTCGGGACAAGGCGACTAAAAAACTGCAAATTGCAAGGTTTTTTTCTGTTATGGCGTTCACCACATAGGAGATATTTTAAAATATTTTAATAGTTCGCACTTTTTTCGGGCGTGGCGATATGTAATTTTTGTTTTTGTTTATATATTTTATATGTAAAATTGGGCAAGGGGGTGATTTAAACTTAATATTTTGGCGTTTTGTTTTTGACTTTTTATTTAATACCTATTTACCCTCTTAGGGGCTAGAAGCTGGGAACTTTCATCCCTTGTCCTATTCACCCTGATAGAGATCTATCAGGGTGAATAGGACTTTACACTCTCCCTGCTGTTCTGTGCTTTGTGCACACAGCAGCAGGGAGCAGAGTATGGCAGCCAGGGCTTCAATAGCGTCCAGGCTGCCATGGTAACCGATCAGAGCCCCAGGCTTACACTGCTGGGGCTCCGAGCAGAACTGCCACTGGACCACTAATGATAATACATGGAGGATGGGGGGGTTGGGGCGCACTGCACCACCATTGATAATATTTGGGGGGTGTTGGAGGCGCACTGCACCACCAATGATAATAATACTCGGGGGGGGCACTGCGCCACCAATTATTTTGCTTTATAATACTGGGGTTGGGGGGGTTCAGTTTATGCCTAATACAAATGCAGGCTGCGCTGCGGGTGCCGGCCATATCACATACCCGGCACCCAGCCTCTATGACTGCGCGCTGCGATCCGCCGCTATTAACCCCTCAGATGCCGCACCAGAGGGGTTAATAGCAGCGGATCACAGCGCGCAGTCATAGAGGCTGGGTGCCGGGTATGGGATATGGCCGGCACCCGCAGTGCAGCCTGCGTTTGTATTAGGCATAAACTATATTCATTGGTGGCGCAGTGGCCAAAGCCCCTCCTCTCCTCATTGCTTCTATCAGACCATTGGTGGCAGCGGCAGCAGCGGTTCAGGGGGGAGGGACCGCCTCCTTCTCCCCTGTGCTGCTGAGGAGAACATGGCACGCGCTGACAGCAGCACGTTCCCATGTCAGTAATGTGAAAGCGGTAGAGCAGCGGCAGGTCTAGGCGCAAATGGCGACAAGACTACAAAGTTTATAAAGTGGGCGGAGCAGGCGCGTGACGTAGTGAGTGACACGCTGACCGCCCGCCCTCCCAGCCTGCTTCCTCCCTCCTCTGCTACGGAACTTGTTGTAAGTAATGCAGCCGGATTACACATGATTATTATAACAATGACTACAGGTTAGATAAGATTATACAACAGTGAGCGGGGCCGGTGCATTAGAATACAGGAACTGCACCGATCCCCGCTCTCATTCCTAATGCAGATGCCGGCCCCCAGCCCCTGTATTGGGGGTCATTCACACTACAGGGACACTTATGGGGGGGGATCTGTGGATGGCACATAGCATAAGATGCTATATATGTGTCATCTAGAGATGCCCCCATCACAGTGCCATCCAGAGATCCCCATAACAGTGCCATCTAGAGATCCCCCATAACAGTGCCATCCAGAGATCCCCCATAACAGTGCCATCCAGAGATCCCCCATAACAGTGCCAACCAGAGATCCCCCATAACAGTGCCATCCAGAGATCCCCCATAACAGTGCCATCCAGAGATCCCCCATAACAGTGCCATCCAGAGATCCCCCATAACAGTGCCATCCAGAGATCCCCCATAACAGTGCCATCCACAGATTCCCTATAACAGTGCCATCCACAGATCCCCCATAACAGTGCCATCCAGAGATCCCCCATAACAGTGCCATTCACAGATCCCCTCCATAACAGTGCCATCCACAGATCCCCCATAACAGTGCCATCCACAGATCCCCCCCATAACAGTGCCATCCACAGATCCCCCCCATAACAGTGCCATCCACAGATCCCCCCATAACAGTGCCATCCACAGATCCCCCCATAACAGTGCCATCCACAGATCCCCCCTTAACAGTGCCATCCACAGATCCCCTCCATAACAGTGCCATCCACAGATCCCCCATAACAGTGCCATCCACAGATCCCCCATAACAGTGTCATCCACAGTGCCCCTCCATAACAGTGCCATCCACAGATCCCCTCCATAACAGTGCCATCCACAGATCCCCTCCATAACAGTGCCATCCACAGATCCCCCCCCCCCCATAACAGTGCCATCCATAGCAAATAGACCTCTAGCACAATTCCCTTAAAATATCGCATTGCATATAGTTATCGCAATGTTTAGGGCCCTAATCGCTATCGCACAAAATTCCCATATCGTGCAGCCCTACTCTTAACTCACCGGGGACAGGAACCTCGATGACACATATATATATATATATATATATATATATATATCTTCTGTCAATGACGGCCCCTTGTGTTTTCCTACTAATTATATATATATATATATATATATATATATATATTATTGTGGCGAAAATAACCTCGCCAATGGGTTTTGGAGGGGCCTGTTTGCCAGCTTCTTGCCTCAGGATTATGGCCCATACTCAGCTGGAAGAAGGCTCTTGTGAGCCGAAACGTCGCAAAGTTGCCAAAGTTATGGGTGAATAAAGCTCCACTGATTTTTCACTTTATCTGGAGTGCAGTCCTATCTTTTTCAAGTAGTATATATATATATATCTTCTGTCAATGACGGCCCCTTGTGTTTTCCTACTAATTATATATATATATATATATATATATATATTATTGTGGCGAAAATAACCTCGCCAATGGGTTTTGGAGGGGCCTGTTTGCCAGCTTCTTGCCTCAGGATTATGGCCCATACTAATAAGACAGACCGGCCACACAGCTTAAATCTGTGGAACTGTTTTGGGCAGGAAAGCCATGCTTGCGGTCGGCCAAATGTGACTTCCATGGAATTCGGGAACCCCTGCTCGGATTTGGGTGATTTTTGGATATGTTGTTCACCCAGATCAGAGCTATCCATGGATGTATACATTATGGGGATATGTGGGGTTTTGAGGTGTGTGACAGAACCATCTGTCTTTGGAATTGTATTGTATGTTATGTGAGGGTACCCAGATAGCTAATTTTATTGTATTCGTGTAGTCTGAGTACCATTCACCTAATAATATGCACTCAGACTTAAGCTATCTGGGGATATGTTAAATGTCTGTGTTTACTGTAAGGGTTGTGACATTGTATGTTTAAATGGTGATTTCTGTCCTGTTGTCCCCACATGTGTATTGGCGATTTCCATTTGTCCTGAGAGATAATTGAATTACTCCTCGGGTGTCTCCAGGGCAGAGAGGAGGAAACCATGATGCATTGTGGGGATGTATTGTGTCTGTGTATCCTGAATTGCTGCATATCTGTCCTGTGTCACAGTCTTCCATCTGGTCCCCTAGGGGAGTGTCCACCAGATGGGGACCTGCATAAATACGGGCAGGTAGCCCTCAATAAAGAGTTCCTGTTTTACACTCAACATAGAGCCTCGTCTCATGTGTGTGGGGATTGCTATAGGTGTATACTCCCCTGGCTATTACTCTTAGCTCTTATAAGAGCTGTTCCTGTGGTGGTATCGGTGTCAAGTGGAGTGTTTGGAGTCCTCGGGAGGCACTGGGAGCATTTATCAACGGAGGTACCGGGGGGGCCAGGAGATCCGTTACAATTATAAATATATATATATATATATATATATATATATATATATATATATAATAGATGAAGGTTCAGGGCAGCACTCCTAGTAGCAAATGTTGGGTGCCAGCGGTATCGACACTCGACCACAGTGTCAAACAACCAGAAAAATAAATACACCGCAGCACGTCCATAAGGTGAAAATGTGGGATCCTTTATTCACCCAAGCAGCGACGTTTCGGTCCGCTTGCTGGGACCATTTTCAAGCATTGCTTGAAAATGGTCCCAGCAAGCGGACCGAAACGTCGCTGCTTGGGTGAATAAAGGATCCCACATTTTCACCTTATGGACGTGCTGCGGTGTATTTATTTTTCTATATATATATATATATATATATATATATATATATATATATATATATATAAAAGATGAAAGAAGGCCAGCAGCACACCACGGAATTCAGCAGAAAACGTGAAGTTTATTTGCCCAGTGTCAGCAGCGACGTTTCAACAGTTTGTTGCTGTCTTTCTCAAGCAAACACAATCCAAATAAATATAACGAAGCACTCCTTGGATAAAAAAGTGAAAAAATTTGATTTTTATTTAACACATGTTGATACAGGCAACGTTTCACCTCTCTCAAAGAGCCATTTTCAAGCCAAGTGAAACATACAATAAAGGGCATATATAGAGACATTGCAGGAAGTAATCAGTGCTAATTTCCTAATTAGTTACACACTGGTGCATATAAAAACTCAGTAAAAAGACAATTCATTCTCATGTGACAATTCATGGTGTAGCAGCCTTCTGATGCTCTCAGGTAAAGTGCATCACATATCCGTGATTATCTTCAATTTCTTAGTGCTTCATGTAAAGTGCAATCGTGCTTAACCCAATAGTGATAGTAGTTAAAACATCCATGGCTTGCTCAATCACAATTCACACCTCTAAGAAAACCGCAGATCACAGGAATCCAAGCTTCAGTTACCTTGTGCTCTCACCGCGCTATATCAAAGATGGAGCATCGCTCCATCTTGGCATGTCACTCTGCTTACTGTGCCTGCTCTACCCTCGTGGCGTAGTGCATCATGAACCCGGCGCCCGGGGCGGGTCAGTATCGCAACATGCAAATGTTTGACTCCGCCTCCCACCCTGTGTGTTTCTGTATATCACAGGACGAATCATTAGAGAGGCATTATAGTCGCCGCATGTGGACATCTGGCCAATTGCCAGTGTCCCATCATGTATCGACTCCATGCCATCCATCACTATATGCATTAAATCTACGCAGCCAGGCGCTACTTGCACTGAAGACAACAGTAACTACTTTGCAAAGACACAAGCCTAGGGTATGAAATCATTGTAATCGTTACCTATTTTTTATTGAGGACTAAAAATAATCTTAATCACTATCTATATCACCCACCCGGATTATTTCCCAGTGTATTTAGCAAATAGGCACTTGCATCCATATACTCACACATTAAAGTCTCTCTGTAATAATGGTAACGATTAATATTATAAGGTAACTGAAAAAGATAAAACCTGGATAAGCGATCTCTCCTGTAGGTGTCCACAACTCACAATGAGTAACTGCGGAATATAAAAAATACCAAAATTCAGTAACACAATCCTTATATCATAAGTATCATATACAATAACTCTAATGTCGCCAGAAGCCTGGGTCGCGGCATATTGCGGGCCACCTCCTGCATCCCTCAATTTATCATTCCAGAGGTCACCCTAAATTCTATATTTAACCCTTTGGTTTTAAGTGTTTCCAAACGATGGATCCACCTAAGTTCGCATTTCTTTAGGAGGGACACTCTATCTCCCCCCCTCCTCGGCATGGCAACATGATCAAGTATCATAAACCTCAGTTCTTGTTCTTTATGTTTATACTCACTAAAATGTTTGGATACCGGAAGGTCTTTCCTCTCATTTCTAATACTGAATCTGTGGTTGTTCAAACTAGAGTTGTTGCGATACCAAATTTTTGATTCGGTTTCGATACCATGAAAAAGTATTGCGATACTCGATACCATTCGATACCACGCGAAAAAAATAAACAAAAAAAGCCACGTGCATTCCTCATTTTTAAAAATGGCGAATCGCGCAGTTTTTATTTTATTTTTTCTGTTCCGGCATTCACCGCCTAGATTTTTTTTTTATATTTTAATAGTTTGGACTTTTCTGACGTGGCGATGTAATATGTTTATTTATATATTTTATATGTGAAATTGGGAAAAGGGGGGTGATTTATACTTCATTTTTTTTTTTTTTTTTTTCACTTTTTATTTAATAACTATTTCCCCCCTTAGGGGCTAGAACCTGGGATCTTTCATCCCTTTTCCTATTCACCCTGATAGATCTCTATCAGGGTGAATAGGACTCCACACTGTCCCTGCTGCTCTGTGCTTTGTGCACACAGCATCAGGGATGTTACCATGGCAACCAGGGCTTCTGTAGCGTCCTGGCTGCCATGGTAACCGATCGGAGCCCCAGGCTTACACAGCTGGGGCTCCGATCAGAAGCTGCCACTGCACCACCAATGAGGGGGAGGGGAGAGGACCCTGTGGCCACTGCCACCAATGATTTTAATACTGGAGGGTTGAGAGGGGCCGGCGCACTGTGCCACCAATGATTTTAATGGGATGGGGGGATTGAGGGGGGGGGGCACACTGCACCACCAATGATTTTACCCCTTTATACAGGAGGCGGGTACTAGCAGATCAGCGGCAGTTAACTGCCGCTGATCGCAGCTCCCTGTCAGGGGCAGGGTGCCGGCAATGCGATTCTGCTGCCGGCACCCGCCTCCTGTATGTGTTAAAGACTGACTACTGTATATGAGTCCAGACTTTCACTATCAGGCCACACAGAGCGGCGCCCAGCGATGTCTCAGCACTCACCATTTAGTCCTGGGCGCCGCTCCGTTCGCCCGCAGTGCCCCATTACTGTCTCCTCTCCTGCTCCACATGCTGCTGATTACTATCGGAGCGATGGGAGGAGACATCAGCTTCACTAGTGGGCGTTCCTTCTCCCTGGCTGTAGCGCTGTCCAATCGCAGCGCAGGGAAAAGGAACGCCCACTAGTGAAGCTGATGTCTCCTCCCATCGCTCCGATAGTAATCCTATCATTGGGGGCGCAGTGCGCCCGCCCCTCCTCCGCCCCTCTCTTCTCATTGCCGCCCCTCCTCCACCCCCTCTCTTCTCATTGCCGCCCCTCCTCCGCCCCTCTCTTCTCATTGCCGCCCCTCCTCCGCCCCTCTCTTCTCATTGGTGGCAGCGGCAGCAGCACAGGGGGAGGGAGGACAGCTTCCTTCTCCCCGTGCTGCTGAGAGAGAACATGAGCGCGCCGATAGCAGCGCGCTCATGTTCAGAGATACTATACTGCGCAGAAGCGCAGCCCAGTATCGAATAAACGGAAATCCCGGTATCGTATCGATACCGGGACAAAAGTATCGATTGGGTATCGAAATTTCGATACCCGCAACAACCCTAGTTCAAACGCGTCTTTACATCTGTGGTTTTCTCCCCCACATACAGCAGCTTGCAGGGGCACCACAAAACGTAGATCACCCATGAAGAATCACAGGTGAGGTAATGTCTAATTGTACATTTTTCTCCTGTTACTGGGTGTACAAATTCCTTCCCTTTTTGCATCAGTTTACAATTTACACAATTGAGGCAGGGATAACTGCCATTATTTTTGGTCTTAAAGAAAGTCTGTCGTATGCATGCTTGTTCTGGAACACTAGTCCTCACTACTCTATCTTTAATGTTACGCGTCCTTCTATTGGCCTCTTTAAAAGCTGACATATTAGGGTAACCACTCTGTAATATACCCCAATGTCTCCTGATGATTTGTTCCACCTTAGAGCTATCTTCATTGTATGTGGATACAAAAGGGATCCGGTTGGAGCTTTGCTTAGGGCGTAATTTTTTTCACCTCCTCATGAGGGATTGATTTAACCTCCTCATGTGTCCCATTACTAATGCTGTGGGATATCCCCTTTCCAGGAAGGAGTCCCCCATTTTTTCCAAGGCTCTATTTAAATGTTCTTCCTCATCCACAATCCTTTTAACTCGTAGCATCTGACTATATGGGAGCGAATTAATCATCCTAGTCGGGTGACAACTTGCAAATTGTAGAAAAGTATTTTTATTGGTTTCCTTGACATGCAAATCTGTATGTAGCTGCCCATCCTTCATGTATACCTGTGTGTCCAGAAATTGTACTCTTTCACTGGATGCCACCAATGTGAACTTGACATGCTCATCCATACCATTAAGGAACGAATGGAACTCCACCAGAGCATCCTGGGCTCCTGTCCAGATGAGGAACACGTCGTCTATGTACCTCCACCACATAAGAACATGTCTATAGTGGGGAGATACATAGACAAGGTTCTCCTCAAGAGAACAGAGCAAGATATTTGCATAAGTGGGCGCGACATTCGAGCCCATGGCCGCGCCCACCCGCTGCAGAAAATCTGTCCTGGAACCCAAAATAATTGCACCTTAGTGTAAGTTCCAAAAGATCCAAAAGAAAACGTTTGGTCTGCACAGAATACGTAGATCCTTCTAGTGCCCTACCCACAGCTCGCAATCCCTCTCTATGATCTATGGACGTATAGAGGGACACTATATCAAATTACGCCAAAATGCTACCATCTGGTACTCTAACTGCTGATATCTTCTCCAAAAATTCGCCTGTGTCCCTGACATATGATTTAGCCCCAATAGCAAATTCCCTCAAAGCTGTGTCCAAAAATATAGCAATATTAGACAGGATAGAATCCCTCCCCGAAATAATCGGGCGTCCTGGAGGGTTGTCTAAACTTTTATGTATTTTGGGCAATACATATATCAATGGGACAACAGGCGATTTGACAATCAAAAACTCCTTCAGCTGTTTGTCTATAATACCTTCCTTTTCAGCTTTTGTTAGTATCACCTCTATCCTCTTAGCAATTTCCTCTTAGCAATGTCGAACTTACTGTTCAGTA
Organism: Bufo bufo; assembly: GCF_905171765.1. Classification (NCBI taxonomy): domain Eukaryota; kingdom Metazoa; phylum Chordata; class Amphibia; order Anura; family Bufonidae; genus Bufo; species Bufo bufo. The sequence continues at coordinate 104,067,090 of NC_053395.1, read as the reverse complement.
ATTCGTATGTATCACCAGTCTGTAATTGACGCTCTATCTCCTGAATGTATTTGGCTGTGTCCATCACCACGATCCCACCCCCCTTGTCAGCGGGTTTTATGGTGAGATCGTGGTTTATTGGACAACCCCTCTAACGCACACATTTCCTCAGTAGTGATATTTGGTTTAGTTAATGGTGTACCACGTAACCTATCCTTGAGGTCCGTGATATCACACTTAAAGGAGTTGTCCGAGTTATGAAAAAAAATAATATAGCATGTATGTGTAGAACTACAAGTCCCAGCTGTATAATGACACTGCTAAGGGAGTGAATACAAGAGCTGCCCTGAGTGCTGGGAGACTCTGCAGCATGTTGTATGTGTAGGACTACACGTCCCAGCTGTATAATGACACTGCTAAGGGAGTGAATACAAGAGCTGTCCTGAGTGACATGTCTGCCTGCTGGGAGACTCTGCAGCATGTCGTACGTGTAGGACTACAAGTCCCAGCTGTATAATGACACTGCTAAGGGAGTGAATACAAGAGCTGTCCTGAGTGACATGTCTGCCTGCTGGGAGACTCTGCAGCATGTCGTACGTGTAGGACTACAAGTCCCAGCTGTATAATGACACTGCTAAGAGAGTGAATACAAGAGCTGCCCTGAGTGCTGGGAGACTCTGTAGCATGTTGTATGTGTAGGACTACATGTCCCAGCTGTATAATGACACTAAGGGAGTGAATACAAGAGCTGTCCTGAGTGACATGTCTGCCTGCTGGGAGACTCTGCAGCATGTCGTACGTGTAGGACTACATGTCCCACCTGTATAATGACACTGCTAATACACACAGGATCGTCCCCCTACCTTCTTGTGCAATGCTCTCTAGTCTGTCATTTCCCAGTCTCCTCACTGCCTGCAGAGCTGTGCAGCTGAAGGGATTAAGATTCCTAGGATAGAGCATACAGGCCAGCACAGTGACATTTCGTTTACAGGCTTGTAAACGACCTTTATCAGAGCAGAGAGAGAAGCTGACATCACAGGTCATGTGACCCTCAGTGAAATCTGAGAAACCAGCCACCGGAGATAGTGAGTGAATTGGAAAGCTGTTACATTTGCTTAGTTAGGAACATAGAGAGAACAAGAAAATAACTCGGACAACCCCTTTAACACACTCCATGAAGGACTCCATAACATGTGAACTAATCAAAGGTGTAAAATCACTTTTAGCATATAAATCAAATTGTTTTAAAGTCAGTGGATTTCCCTGTGTACAGGGTACACCACTTACAAACAGCTGAAAGAGTTTTTGATTGTCAAATCCCCTGTTGTCCCATTGATATATGTATTGCCCAAAATACATAAAAGTTTAGACAACCCTTCAGGACGCCCGATTATTTCGGGGAGGGATTCTATCCTGTCTAATATTGCTATATTTTTGGACACAGCTTTGAGGGAATTTGCTATTGGGGCTAAATCATATGTCAGGGACACAGGCGAATTTTTGGAGAAGATATCAGCAGTTAGAGTACCAGATGGTAGCATTTTGGCGTAATTTGATATAGTGTCCCTCTATACGTCCATAGATCATAGAGAGGGATTGCGAAATGTGGGTAGGGCACTAGAAGGATCTACGTATTCTGTGCAGACCAAACGTTTTCTTTTGGATCTTTTGGAACTTACACTAAGGTGCAATTATTTTGGGTTCCAGGACAGATTTAATCTGCAGTGGGTGGGCGCGGCCATGGGCTCGAATGTCGCGCCCACTTATGCAAATATCTTGGTCCGTTCTCTTGAGGAGCACCTTGTCTATGTATCTCCCCACTATAGACATGTTCTTATGTGGTGGAGGTACATAGACGACGTGTTCCTCATCTGGACAGGAGCCCAGGATGCTCTGGTGGAGTTCCATTCGTTCCTTAATGGTATGGATGAGCATGTCAAGTTCACATTGGTGGCATCCAGTGAAAGAGTACAATTTCTGGACACACAGGTATACATGAAGGATGGGCAGCTACATACAGATTTGCATGTCAAGGAAATCGATAAAAATACTTTGCTACAATTTGCAAGTTGTCACCCGACTAGGATGATTAATTCGCTCCCATATAGTCAGATGCTACGAGTTAAAAGGATTGTGGATGAGGAAGAACATTTAAATAGAGCCTTGGAAAAAATGGGGGACTCCTTCCAGGAAAGGGGATATCCCACAGCATTAGTAAAAGGACACATTAATAAAGTAAAATCAATCCCTCATGAGGAGGTGAAAAAAATCACGCCCTAAGCAAAGCTCCAACCGGATACCTTTTGTATCCACATACAATGAAGATAGCTCTAAGGTGAAACAAATCATCAGGAGACATTGGGGTATATTACAGAGTGGTTACCCTAATATGTCAGCTTTTAAAGAGGCCCTATAGAAGGACGCGTAACATTAAAGATAGAGTGGTGAGGACTAGTGTTCCAGAACAAGCATGCATACGACAGACTTTCTTTAAGACCAAAAAGAATGGCAGTTATCCCAGCCTCAATTGTGTAAATTGTAAACTGATGCAAAAAGGGAAGGAATTTGTACACCCAGTAACAGGAGAAAAATGTACAATTAGACATTACCTCACCTGTGGTTCTTCATGGGTGATCTACGTCTTGTGGTGCCCCTGCAAGCTGCTGTATGTGGGGGAGAAAACCACAGATGTAAAGACGCGTTTGAACAACCACAGATTCAGTATTAGAAATGAGAGGAAAGACCTTCCGGTATCCAAACATTTTAGTGAGTATAAACATAAAGAACAAGAACTGAGGTTTATGATACTTGATCATGTTGCCATGCTGAGGAGGGGGGAGATAGAGTGTCCCTCCTAAAGACATGCAAACTTAGGTGGATCCATCGTTTGGAAACACTTAAACCCAAAGGGTTAAATATAGAATTTAGGGTGACCTCTGGAATGATAAATTGAGGCATGCAGGAGGTGGCCCGGAATATGCAGCGACCCAGGCTTCTGGCGACATTAGAGTTATTGTATATGATACTTATGATATAAGGATTGTGTTACTGAATTTTGGTATTTTTTATATTCCGCAGTGTAAAGGAACGCCTAGCACCCCGACCGGGTACCTCCGTCGATACATGCTCCTAGTGCTTTCCGAGGACTCCAAGCACTCCACTTGACACCGTACGCACTGCAGACCCCACGAACCGCCGAAGCTTGGTTGGGGTCTCACCGTCTCCTACCCACCCTGGACCTACGACAAGGCTCCAGGCTGGGTAGGAGACGGTGAGACCTCAACCAAGCTTCGGCGGTTCGTGGGGTCTGCAGTGCGTACGGTGTCAAGTGGAGTGCTTGGAGTCCTCGGAAAGCACTAGGAGCATTATCAACGGAGGTACCCGGTCGGGGTGCTAGGCGTTCCGTTACATTTGGTGGCAAGCAGTGGGATGGCGTCCTAGTGTGAGGAGAAGCAGCTCGGAGACACCGTTCGTGGATTTACTAAATTGAGGGCAACGCTAGTATCCGTACAGCGCCCCTGGCTACAGCAGGATGGAATCGGCTAGTCTTCAGACAGCGTTCTATGACGAGGAGGAGGAGGCAGCCGCAGACTACAGGGATGCAGACAGAAAAGAAGTCTGGTATGATGCCCTGGAAAATGCCCAGCGGCGGCGAGGTGAGAGTCTCCCAGTTACGAGCAGCGGCTACAGAAGCGTGTGGCGATGCGGATGGGTCTCTTGGGAGAGCAGCCCCTGGATGACTGGGTAACAGAGCTCCAGAACCTGGTATGTAAGGAGCTTTGGCTAGAGGACGCTTAACAGGCCCTAAGGTGGCATGTCATTCAACATTCCCCCTGGATGGCTGAGCACGACAGACCCGAGGGTGAGGAGTTTGATGGACCGGGGTTACTATGGGATGCCTTGGAGGAGGACATTGATCTTGGCAGCACGGAGGAGTCTAGGTTTTGGGATATCTACAACTACCGGATGGGCATGCATGTTTATGCTGACGGAAGGGAGGTGAGCAAAGACATGACCCACCTGGTAACAAGGGAGTGGGAGCTGGAGCAGACCTACCAACACCTGCTCAGCTCTATTCATCCCCAACCTACTCGACAAGCAGAGCCAGATCTGCCCTCCTACAACTGGGAAGACTTGCTGGCGATACCCCCTGCTTCCCTACCAACTCCCAAAGTAGGGAACTTCATCGACTGGTTCTGGGAAGACCTCCCGATGGCATGTGGAGATGGGACCGAGGTCTCTCCACCGGCCCTACAGAGATGCTGGACGGCCGGTTCAGATCCCCCACCAACCCTGTAGGAATGCGAGGAGGAGGAGGTAAGCGATTCCTCCTCTCCACAGCCGATCTGCAACAAGGTCCTGGGGATAGGATTCCCTGACCACATCCCAGTAGAAGAGCTGGCATCTGGGCAGAGCGCAGTCAGCCTCTGCCGTCCCCTATCCTCTTCTCCAGAGCCGGACATCCCACAGGCTACCCCAGCGGAAGAGCTGGCATCTGGGCAGAGCGCAGTTGGCCTCTGCCCTCCCTTATCCTCTTATCCAGAGCCTGACTCCCCACAGGCTACCCCAGCAGAAGAGCTGGCATCTGGGCAGAGCACAGTCAGCCTCTGCCCTCCCCTATCCTCTTCTCCAGAGCCGGACATCCCACAGGCTACCCCAGCGGAAGAGCTGGCATCTGGGCAGAGCGCAGTCGGCCTCTGCCCTCCCCTATCCTCTTCTCCAGAGCCGGACGTCCCACAGGCTACCCCAGCCGAAGAGCTGGCATCAGGGCAGAGCGCAGTCGGCCTCTGCCCACCAAGTACCTACAGCTCCAAGCTAGAGAGCAACAAAGAAGCAAGGAGTAGCAGATGCCCCCTCAACAGCTGGGGACAAACAGAACAGAGCCAGGCCCCAAAATTCAACAGGTCCAGTATTGGGTTGTGGGTGGACTGCCAGACAAACTCAGATACCGACCGGCATGAGGTCAGGTATCTGGTTAGTCTTCCCTGGGAGGAAGAGATATGTGGCAAAACCAACCTCGCCACTGGGTTTCGGAGGGGCCTGGCTACCAGCCTCTTGCCTCAGGATTATGGCCCATACTAACTTTAAAGGAGCAGACAGACCGGCCGCACAGCTTAAATCTGTCTTTGCAATTGTATTTTTTTATGTGAGGGTACCCAGATAGCTAATTTTATTGTATTTGTGTATTCTGAGTGCCATTCACCTAATGATATGCACTCAGACTTGAGCTATCTGGGAATATGTTAAATGTCTGTGTTTGCTGTGGGGGTGTGACATTGTGTGTTTGGGTGGTGATTTCTGTCCTGTTGTCCCCACATGTGTATTGGCGATTTCCTATTGTCTTGAGAGATAATTGGATTACTCCTCGGGTGTCTCCAAGGCAGAGAGGAGGAAACCATGATGCATTGTGGGGATGTATTGTGTCTGTGTATCCTGCAGTGCTGCATATCTGTCCTGTGTCACAGTTTTCATTCTGGTCCCCTAGGGGCGTGTCCACCAGATGGGGACCTGCATAAATACGGACGGGTAGCCCTCAATAAGGTGTTCCTGTTTTATCCTTCATCATGTTGAGGCTGATGTTTGGGTAACTGATCAACACTGGGGGATTGCTATACGCTGAAGATTTGCTATACTCCCCTGGCTATAACTACTAGCTCTTTTAAGAGCTGTTCCTGCTCTCTGGTTTTAGGAGAGGTTCACCCACTGGAGCCTGGAGCCTTGTCGTAGGTCCAGGGTGGGTAGGAGACGGTGAGACCTCAACCAAGCTTCGGCGGTTCGTGGGGTCTGCAGTGCGTACGGTGTCAAGTGGAGTGCTTGGAGTCCTCGGAAAACACTAGGAGCACTATCAACGGAGGTACCCGGTCGGGGTGCCAGGAGATCCGTTACACGCAGTTACTCATTGTGAGTTATGGACACCTACAGGAGAGATCGCTTATCCAGGTTTTATCCTTTTCAGTTACCTTATAATATTAATCATTACCATTATTACAGAGAGACTTTAATGTGTGAGTATATGGATGCAAGTGCCTATTTGCTAAATACACTGGGAAATAATCCGGGTGGGTGATATAGATAGTGATTAAGATTATTTTTAGTCCTCAATAAAATATAGGTAACGATTACAATGATTTCATACCCTAGGCTTGTGTCTTTGCAAAGTAGTTACTCTTGTCTTCAGTGCAAGTAGCGCCTGGCTGCGTAGATTTAATACATATAGTGATGGATGGCATGGAGTCGCTACATGATGGGACACTGGCAATTGGCCAGATGTCCACATGCGGCGACTATAATGCCTCTCTAATGATTCGTCCTGTGATATACAGAAACACACAGGGTGGGAGGCGGAGTCAAACATTTGCATGTTGCGATACTGACCCGCCCCGAGTTCATGATGCACTACGCCACGAGGGTAACGCAGGCACAGTAAGCAGAGTGACATGCCGAGATGGAGCGATGCTCCATCTTTGATATAGCGCGGCGATAGCACAAGGTAACTGAAGCTTATGGATTCCTGTGATCTGCGGTTTTCTTGCAGGTGTGAATTGTGATTGAGCAAGCCATGGATGTTTTAACTACTATCACTATTGGGTTAAGCACGATTGCACTTTACATGAAGCACTAAGAAATTGAAGATATTCACGGATATGTGATGCACTTTACCTGAGAGCATCAGAAGGCACCATGAATTGTCACATGAGAATGAATGGTCTTTTTACTGAGTTTTTATATGCACCAGTGTGTAACTAATCAGGAAATTAGCACTGAATACTTCCTGCAATGTCTCTATATATACACAGTCACTTTATTGTATGTTTCACTTGGCTTGATAATGGCTCTTTGAGAGAGGTGAAACGTTGCCTGTATCAACATGTGTTTAATAAATATCACATTTTTTCACTTTTTTATCAAAGGAGTGCTGCGTTATATTTATTTGGATTGTGTTTGGACCCCAGGACCAAGTGGATAACGATGGCACCTGAACTGCTTGAAGCTAGGAGTGCTGCCCTGTGATTTTCTGGATATATATATATATATATATATATATATATATATATATGTGTCGTAGAGGTTCCTGTCCCCGGTGAGTTAAGAGTAGGGCTGCACGATATGGGAATTTTGTGCGATTGCGATTAGGGCCCTAAACATTGCGATAACGATATGCGATGCGATATTTTAAGGGAATTGTGCTAGAGGTCTATTTGCTGTGGATGGCACTGTTATGAGGGGGGGGGGATCTGTGGATGGCACTGTTATGGAGGGGATCAGTGGATGGCACTGTTATGGATGGGATCTGTGGATGGCAATGTTATGGGGGGATCTGTGGATGGCACTGTTATGGGGGGGAATCTGTGGATGGCACTGTTATGGGGAATCTCTGGATGGCACTGTTATGGGGATCTCTGGATGGCACTGTTATGGGGCATCTCTGGATGGCACTGTTATGGAAGGGATCTCTGGATGGCACTGTTATGGGGCATCTCTGGATGGCACTGTTATGGAAGGGATCTGTGGATGGCACTGTTATGGAAGGGATCTGTGGATGGCACCGTTATGGAGGGGATCTGTGGATGGCACCGTTATGGAGGGGATCTGTGGATGGCACCGTTATGGAGGGGATCTGTGGATGGCACCGTTATGGAGGGGATCTGTGGATGGCACTGTTATGGAGGGGATCTGTGGATGGCACTGTTATGGAGGGGATCTGTGGATGGCACTGTTATGGAGGGGATCTGTGGATGGCACTGTTATGGAGGGGATCTGTGGATGGCACTGTTATGGGGGATCTCTGGATGGCACTGTTATGGGGGATCTCTGGATGGCACTGTTATGGGGGATCTCTGGATGGCACTGTTATGGGGGATCTCTGGATGGCACTGTTATGGGGGATCTCTGGATGGCACTGTTATGGGGGATCTCTGGATGGCACTGTTATGGGGGATCTCTGGATGGCACTGTTATGGAGGGGATCTGTGGATGGCACTGTTATGGAGGGGATCTGTGGATGGCACTGTTATGGAGGGGATCTGTGGATGGCACTGTTATAGGGGGATCTGTGGATGGCAATGTTATGGGGGGGATCTGTGGATGGCAATGTTATGGGGGGATCTGTGGATGGCAATGTTATGGGGGGATCTGTGGATGGCACTGTTATGGGGGGAATCTGTGGATGGCACTGTTATGGGGAATCTCTGGATGGCACTGTTATGGGGGATCTCTGGATGGCACTGTTATGGGGGATCTCTGGATGGCACTGTTATGGGGATCTCTGGATGGTACTGTTATGGGGGATCTTTGGATGGCACTTTTATGGGGGATCTCTGGATGGCACTGTTATGGGGGATCTCTGGATGGCACTGTTATGGGGGATCTCTGGATGGCACTGTTATGGGGGATCTCTGGATGGCACTGTTATGGGGGATCTCTGGATGGCACTGTTATGGGGGATCTCTGGATGGCACTGTTATGGGGATCTCTGGATGGCACTTATGGGGGATCTCTGGATGGCACTTATGGGGGATCTCTGGATGGCACTTATGGGGATCTCTGGATGGCAGTTATGTGGGACCTCTGGATAGCACTGTTATGGGGGATCTCTGGATGGCACTGTTATGGGGATCTCTGGATGGCACTGTGATGGGGGCATCTGTGGATGACACATATATAGCATCTTATGCTATGTGCCATCCACAGATTCCCCCCCCCCCCCCCCATAACAGTGTCCCTGTAGTGTGAATGACCCCCAATACAGGGACTGGGGGCCGGCATCTGGATTAGGAATGAGAGCGGGGACCGATGCAGTCCCTGTATTCTAATACACCGGCCCCGCTCACTGTTGTATAATCTTAACTAACCTGTAGTCATTGTTATAATAATCATGTGTAATCCGGCTGTATTACTTACAACAAGTTCCGTAGCAGAGGAGAAAGGAGGCAGGCTGGGAGGGCGGGCGGTCAGCGCGTCACTCACTACGTCACGTGCCTGCTCCGCCCACTTTATGAATGGAGCAGGCGGCGCGGGCGCGTGACGTAGTGAGTGACGCGCTGACCGCCCGCCCTCCCAGCCTGCCTCCTCCCTCCTCTGCTACGGAACTTGTTGTAAGTAATACAGCCAGATTACACATGATTATTTTAACAAGGCCTACAGGTTAGATAAGATTATACAACAGTGAGTGGGGCCGGTGCATTAGAATACATGGACTGCCCCGCTCCCCTGCTCTCATTCCTAATCCAGATGACGGCCCCCAGCCCCTCCTCCCTCTTTTGATACACCCGCTGACCGCGCTGTGCGGCGGGTGCATAATTGTAAGTAATCGCAGCATTTTTGGGTCGGCCAAATCGTCATATCAACGATTATCACGATTCGATTGCTTTGGAGATATAACGTGCAGGCCTAGTTAAGAGCCGGTAATTTTAATTGTTAGCGGCAGATAGTGCTGACTGACACTATTGGCTAATTAGTGTGGGTGTAAAGCCGATCCGGGCCAGCTCTTACTAGGAGCAGCCAAAGTGCAGGGTGGGTGGCTGTTCCCCACGTTCCAGGCCAGGTTTTAGTTAGGGATATAAAACCCAGCCAGCAGTCTCAGCTGGGTGTGGATTATCCTCCATTTCACAGTGAATCTGTGGAGTCTCTGTGGTTTTGGGATCTGCATGATGCGTGCCGTACTAAAGGGCTGAGAACCGCATTGCTGGGAAGCATGCCCTAAAGCCTGTTAGGGACTTCTACTGCCAAAACCGCTGACAAGGTGAATGCTTTATGTTCTGTGGACTTGCCATGGTGGGAATGAACACCAAGATGACGAACTGTCATTTTTGTTTATGTGTGAATAAACACTGCACTGTTTGTGTCAAAGACTTTGTTTTTGCCTCTGTACTGCGTCCGCTAATCTGCCTACCAGAGTGAATCCCCACAATTGGTGTCGGATGTGGGCAAACGCAGTGAGGCAGGTCTGAAGGCCGAAAAGTTTTTGTTTTCCCCGACACAAGTGCATGTCCAACATTAAGCCGGCAAGGTTACGAACCGTGTCCACTGACAAAATGGAGACGGTCGTGAAGGCTATTGTGGAGGCTAACTTGAGATGTTGTGATGTGATGGCATTGCAAGCGGCAGGGGCATCCCTGAACGTCCACGATGCCCAGAAAGCTGTCCGTCCGGCGATCCCTAAGATGACCTCCTCGGATGACGTTGAGACCTATCTGGCGGTGTTCGAAAAGGTGGCCGTGAGGGAAAAGTTACCCCAAGACCAGTGGGCTGAGGTTGTCGCTCGTTCCTGGTGTCTGGACCCCAGCAAGTTTTTTCCGATCTCCCCGATGATCAAGCGGCCGACTACCTGACCGTAAAAGGTGAGATCCTGGCGAGACTGGGGGTGAATGTGTTGGTCCTGACCCAGCGAGTGCATCAGTGGGAATTTAACCCAGCTGAACCCGCCAGACCGCAGTATTATGACCTGCTACACCGTTAAAAATAGCTGCAGCCTGACGTACTGACCCCCACTGCTATGCTGTGGGGGAGGTATGTAGGACCGTCTCTTGGTGGATGTGTTCTGGAGGGCTTTGCCGTAACCCCTCCAGCACTGGATCGGCCAGGTGTCTCCGGGTAATGCCTTGGAGATAGTAGACCTGGTGGAGCGCTACGAGGCCACCAGAAATCTACAGGGGGGTTCTTTTGGGAGGGAGCCAGTCAAACCCCAGAAATCTCCACCCCAGACCCAGCAGCCGGTGCCTGCCCAACCCGCCCGAGACGTACTGGTACGGCCCGCCGAGAACACTGGCGGGCCGTACCTGGATCGGCGAAGTGTGTATTTATGGAGATTTAAAGGACTATCCCACCGCCCTGGTCTCTTTATCAACGGTGGCCGGCCGGTGGACTTATGAGGTAGCAGTCGCCACAAAATTACAGTATGAAGTCATAATTGGAAGAGAGTTCCCCAGTTTCCCGGCACTATGGCCGAATACGAAAGTTACTGATTCTCGGGAGACAGACGTAACACTAGCAGAGTGGCCAGGCTCAGGGGGAGACCAGAACTCTGGGAACCTGAGTCCGAAGGGCCAGCGGTAGGGGTGACCGCCACTTCGGTGGTAGAAAGGGAGACAACCCCGCTAAGTGTGATGGTGGGAGACGTAGGAAACGTCTCCGGAGATCATTTTGGTACAGCACAGCACCAGGACCCGACTCTATTCCGAGCCTGGGAGAATGTGGTAGTAATTGAGGGTGAGCCGCAACAACCGAGGGCCGAGTCTATGTTCCCCCGTTTTGTGGTTCAACAGGAGATGCTGTACCAGGTAAATCAAAGGGGTGAGCATATTGAACAGCTGGTGGTGCCAAAAGGTGTATCGCAAGCTTTTGTTGGAGTTAGCCCATCAACATGTTCTTGGGGGACACCTTGGCCAGCAGAAAATGCAGGACTGGATTCTACAGCGGTTCTACTGGCCCAGTGTGTTCAGAGAGGTGGAAGAGTATTGCAAGTCTTACCCAACCTGCCAGATAACCAGCCCCCAGCCACATTTCTGTAGTCCTCTGGTCCCTCTCCCGATTATTGAGGTTCCATTCGAGCGGATCGCTATGGATCTCATAGGCCCAGTACCGAAGTCTGCTAGAGGGCACCAACACATCTTGGTCATCCTCTATTACGCCACTCGGTACCCAGAGGCAGTGCCACTGCATCATACATCAGCCAAACTCATAGCTAAGGAGTTAATGGAGATGTTTTCTCGATGGGTCTGCCTAAGGAGGTTCTGACTGACCAAGGGACCCCGTTTATGTCCAAAGTCATGAGGGAACTCTCTAAATTGCTCCACATAAAACAGTTACGGACGTCCGTGTATCATCCGCAAATGGATGGCCTGGTAGAGAGGTTTAATCAAACATTAAAAAATATGTTAAAAAGAGCAGTGTCTAAGGATGGGAGGGACTGGGACCTTCTTGTGCCCTATCTAATGTTCGCAGTGCGAGAAGTGCCCCAGGCCTCTACTGGCTTCTCTACCTTCAAACTGCTATACAGCAGACACACTTGCGGTCTGTTGGATGTCGCCAAAGAGGCGTGAGAACACCAACCCACACCGCACAAAAGTGTTGTTGAGTACGTCCCCGAGATGCAAGGACGGATGGAAACATTGTTACCTCTGGTTAGCGAGAATATGGAGGCAGCACAGCGAGCTCAGAGTAGGGTCTATAATCGGCAGGCTCGGGTCCGGAACTTTAACCCGGGTGATCGGGTGTTAGTTCTGGTACCGACTGTAGACAGTAAGTTCCTAGCTAGGTGGCAGGGGCCCTACGAGGTACTTGAAAAAATTGGAGAGGTAGATTACAAGGTACACCAGCCAGGGAGGCGAAAGCCGGAGCAGGTGTACCATGTGTATCTGCTCAAACCATGGAAAGATAGGGAAACCTGTACGGAAGACAGCCCACGACCAGGGTTCTTAGGGGGAAGCGGTTTCAGCCCCTGTCTGTAGCAAGGGAAGCGGCTGCCACAGGGAAAATTGCAGACAGCCTCTCCTCTAAACAAGCTCAGGAAGCCAGGGAGTTCATTAGTAGGAACATGGATGTGTTCTCGGACCTCCCTGGACGCACTTCCATAATCCGACATGACATTATCACTGAGCCTCAGACAAAAGTCCAGTTAAAACCGTACCGGGTACCCGAGGCTCGGCGACAAGCCATCGCGGAGGAAGTGCAGCTAATGCTCCAGCTAGGTGTCATCAAGGAGTCAAAAAGTGAATGGGCCAGTCCGATAGTCTTAATACCCAAGCAGGATGGGACATTGCGGTTCTGTAACGACTTCCACAAACTGAATGAGGTGTCCAAGTTTGACACATATCCCATGCACCGAGTAGATGAGCTTATTGAGAAGTTAGGCCAAGCCCAGTAATGTTTCTGTGTTGGACCTCACCAAAGGGTACTGGCAGGTACCCTTGACGGAGGCAGCCAAGGAAAAACAGCTTTCATTACACCAGAGGGGCTGTATCAGTACAAGGTATTACCCTTTGGTCCACATGGCGTCTAATGGTCTGTACTACGCCCACATCGTCGGTACACTTCGGCGTAGCGTACCTGGACGATATCGTTTTCCATAGCACCGACTGGGAAAGTCACCTATCTAAGGTACAGGCTGTAGTGGACTCCCTTAGGAGGCTGGCTTAACCGCTAACCCAAAAAAGTGTGTGATAGGGTAAGAAGAGAAATTTCCGTCTGGGGACCGACCACTCCCCTATCAAGTGGATGAGCCAAGCCAAAGAGAGGAATGCTCGGGTCACCAGGTGTTTTTTGTCTCTACAGAACTGTCCCAGGTGCACTGGCGGGTGTTCACCCCCTCAGGGTTGAACAAAGAGGGGAGGTATGTAGGAAAGTGCAAGGGGCAGTCATTGACGGAAGATATGTGTCACCGGTGAGGTAAGAGCCGGTAATTTCAAGTGTCAGCGGCAGCTAGTGCTGACTGACACTATTGGTTATTTAGTGTGGCTGTAAAGCCAATCCGGGCCGTCTCTTACTGGGAGCAGCCAAAGTGCAGGGTGGGTGGCTGTTCCCCACATTCCAGGCCAGGTTTTGGTTAGGGATATAAAACCCAGCCAGTCTCAGCTGGGTGTGGATTATCCTACATTTCACAGTGAATCTGTGGAGTCTCTGTGGTTTTGGGATCTGCATGATGTGTGCCATACTAAAGGGCTGAAAGCCGCATTACTGGGAAACAGGCACTAAAGCCTGTTGGGGACTTCTACTGCCAAAACCGCTGACAAGGTGAATGCTTTTTGTTCTGTAGACTTGCCATGGTGTGAATGAACAACAAGACAACAAACTGTCATTTTTGTTTATGTGTGAATAAACGCTGCACTGTTTGTGTCAAAGACTTTGTTTTTGCGTCTGTACAGCGTCCACTAATCTGCCTACCAGAGTGAATCCCCACAAACTTTATTTATTTATTTTTATATATATATATACAGTACAGACCAAAAGTTTGGACACACCTTCTCATTCAAAGAGTTTTCTTTATTTTTCATGACTATGAAAATTGTAGATTCACACTGAAGGCATCAAAACTATGAATTAACACATGTGGAATTATATACATAACAAACAAGTGTGAAACAACTGAATATATGTCATATTCTAGGTTCTTCAAAGTAGCCACCTTTTGCTTTGATTACTGCTTTGCACACTCTTGACATTCTCTTGATGAGCTTCAAGAGGTAGTCCCCTGAAATGGTTTTCACTTCACAGGTGTGCCCTGTCAGGTTTAATAAGTGGGATTTCTTGCCTTATAAATGGTTTTGGGACCATCAGTGGCGTTGAGGAGAAGTCAGGTGGATACACAGCTGATAGTCCTACTGAGTTGACTGTTAGAATTTGTATTATGGCAAGAAAAAAGCAGCTAAGTAAAGAATGATGAGTGGCCATCATTACTTTAAGAAATGAAGGTCAGTCAGTCAGCCGAAAAATTGGGAAAACTTTGAAAGTAAGGGCTATTTGACCATGATGGAGAGTGATGGGGTGCTGCGCCAGATGACCTGGCCTCCACAGTCACCGGACCTGAACCCAATCGAGATAGTTTGGGGTGAGCTGGACCGCAGAGTGAAGGGAAAAGGGCCAACAAGTGCTAAGCATCTCTGGGAACTCCTTCAAGACTGTTGGAAGACCATTTCAGGGGACTACCTCTTGAAGCTCATCAAGAGAATGCCAAGAGTGTGCAAAGCAGTAATCAAAGCAAAAGGTGGCTACTTTGAAGAGCCTAGAATATGACATATTTTCAGTTGTTTCACACTTGTTTGTTATGTATATAATTCCACATGTGTTAATTCATAGTTTTGATGCCTTCATAGTCATGAAAATAAAGAAAACTCTTTGAATGAGAAGGTGTGTCCAAACTTTTGGTCTGTACTGTATATATATTTGTGGTCATGGCTACGGCAGAGAGCTAGTGCCCCGGACGTGCAGAGACCTGAGAGAGGAAACCAACCTGCCTAAACTGATATGGCTGGAGAGGTGCCCTTAGCCATGCCGCGGGTAAGCCTAAAAGGGGGCATACCCTGAGGAGTATGGAAAGAAAAGGGGAGGGAGGGTGGGGCACCGAAAACGCCCGCACATGAGGAGAGGGCGTGCCTCCTTTTAAGAGCGCCTACGCCCCTCCCACAAATGCAGGCTGACATGTCAGCCTTAAGCTACTTGTGGTCATGGCTACGGCAGAGAGCTAGTGCCCCGGACGTGCCGAGACCTGAGAGAGGAAACCAACCTGCCTAAACTGATATGGCTGGAGAGGTGCCCTTAGCCATGCCGCGGGTAAGCCTAAAAGGGGGCAAAAATACATATGAGTAGGGAGAGAAAAACCTTTGCCACTGACCAAGTTACAAAACCAAACTGTGGAATGCCTGGGATATCTTGGCCTGAGGGTAGGTATGTAACGTGAGAAGCCTGAGGAGCGCCAGCGACCCATTTGCGGATGACGTGGCCGGGGACGTTGTGCTTTGAAGCCGCGGATGCAGCTCCAATACGGAAGGAGTGTCCTGAAATGGTCTTGGGGTTGAAACCCAAGCCCGCCGCCAGGGTGCGAACGTGGGAGATGAAACTGCGAGGCCGTGCGGGCCGAGACCTGGAACGGGAGCAATGGGCGGTCAGGGGCGGAGTCCCCCAGAGCTGCCAGCCAGCTCCTGAGCACCTGGACCGGGCACCATGCGTTGGTGGACTGGAAGAACTTCACCTCCACTGGTGATCCCACCTGTGAGGTTGGAAGTGAGGAGATGTGAGGAGAAATGGTCGTCGTGCCATACCAGCTGACCCCCGGTTAAACCCTTGGACCTGACTGAACTGTGGGTGTCCTAAGAACCCGCGGAACTAAAGTACATGGCAGCCTTTATGACAGTGCTGGAAAGGAGCCCAAAAGGAAGACCATCTAGGGAGGTGGAAAGCTTCTAAATAATCCCCTGACACAGCCTGCCTGCTCGGGACGACCGCGTGACTACTCTTCTGAACACCCCCTAACCGTTTGAGACAGAAAAACCGACCTACTTTCGGGGTCTTCCAACATGGAGAAATGTTGGACTTCGGCCAAATATCGTTGATGGTGTTAAAGGATAGTTGTGGAACAGGATGGCCTGGATCTTGAGGACACATCAGCTGGGGGTGAGCCCTGAAACATGCATGAAGGGGCCCTACATTCGTTGTAATGACAAGCAGTTTGGCTGCGGCAGGGAATGAAAAGCGAGGGAGCAGTCTCGGTAGCGTACGGAACCCTACCTGGGGGAACGGGCCCTAGGGTGGAGGTTATTGGCAAGGCTAGAGTGGACTGGGCAGGTGGCAGCCCCCAGTAGGACTGGACGTCCGAAACCAAGGAGGCGACGGAGTTCATCCCGGCATGTAGCTGCGCCAGGGACACCTGAAGGGTGGACATGGAGACTTGCTCCAAGTCCGGGGCTGCTGGTTCAACCATCAGTAGCCTATACAGCTCTGCTTTACGGCGGAAGCAGGGTATTGGAATCCTCTCCGGTTAAGCTCCGTAACCAACTTCGGAATTGACCAACTCCTTAGGGCCGCTTGGATGCGGGTGTTTCCGGTACAGATAGGCCTTCTTCGATGTTGGAAATGCGACATACTGCAGCTGCGAAGTGACAAATAGAAAATAACATTTGACCAGGAAGCCCCGTACCTTGCAAGCGACACCCGAGACGTGAATGGTGGTTAAAGGAAGACTAGCGAGTGTCTAGTGCTCTGAACGGCGGGACCATGGCCTAAGCGTGAAATGACGTGAGAAGGCTAACCGTACTTGGCCCCAGACAGGAAAAAGAAAACTGAAGAGAAAACAAACATCAAACCTGAAATCGTACCGGAGAAAGGACTACCGAATCGAGTCTAAAACATGACAGGCGACAGAAACAGTAAATTAACAGTGTGAACCTGAAGTGACAGGTAACAGAAAATAAATGATACCACGTAAGACTTTGAGTGATCCGGACACTTATGTACGCCTGAGCGCGATAACCATGGCATGAGAAGTGACGAACGTGGACCCTAAACGAAAGAGGCAACGGAAACTGGAAACGTACATCGATGCGCAGCCGGTGGCGGACACGGCTTATGCCCCCGTGACATGAACGTAAGCCTGAAGCGTGACAGGCAACACCTGAAAAATAAAAAACACGTGAGCCTGAAGCGCAACAGGCAGCAGATGATTGATTGAAACGTAAGCCTGAAGCGTAACAGCCAAACCTATGACAAATTGAAAACGTAAGCCTGAAACGTAACAGGCAACAGATAATAAAAATAACACGTGAGCCTGAAGCGTAATAGGCAACCTAAGATAAATTAGAAACGTAAGCCTGAAACGTAACAGGCAACAGATAACGAAACTAACACGTAAGCCTGAAGCGTGACAGGCAACCTGAGATGAATTAAAACGTAAGCCTGAAATGTAACAGGCAACAGATGATGAAAATAACACGTAAGCCTGAAGCGTAACAGAAACAGATGATGAATTGAAAACGTGAGCCTGAAACGTGACAGGCAACAGATAAACATGGCAAAAAGATGACAGATTGAAACGTGCGTTTGAACGTGACAGGCAACAGATGATACACTGAACAAAAAACGTGAGCTTGAACCGTGGCAGGCACCCGACATGGTAAGATGTGCACGTGAGCCTGAAGCGCAAAAAGTGGCAATGGTAATAAAGCGTGAGTCTGAAACGTGACAGGCCAATGATTGAGAAAGGAACGGACGCCTGGACAGAACAGGTCGTGGGAGGCAAGAGGCGTGAGCCTGGCCGTGACCGCCAATTGATACATAGGCCTGACACGTGACAGCAACAGCCTGTCGTGGACAGGTATGACAGAGAAACAAAACATGGTGACATGAACAAGAAGTGACCTGAGACGTGACTGGAGGCAACCTGGTGACTACGACGTGACCCTGACGCGGGTGACAAAGGAATAGGAAGTTGCATAGCAGCGTAGCCTGGAAGACCGCGAATGTGTGGTAGAAAATGAAGCAGTCGCCGGAAGTGTCCGTGGATGTAGAGAGTGGAAAGCGATGGTCGGCAAACGGGACAAATGAGCGCAACCTGGCTGACGAGCGCAGCCAGAGTGGCGCAGCACCCGGGGACTGCAAAATAATTGGTAAAGTGAGGGGGAGACTACGCAGACCGGAATGCGCCAATGCGTCCCAACCGTGACATAGGGAACCATCATTTTTTTTTTTTTTTTTTTTTTTAAAGACTTCGATGCTGCTGCTTGACTGTGTGGAGAGAATAAAAACTTTGGGTGTGACTGGAGTGAGAAGGACTAAAAAACCAGCACCTACCTGTTTGAACCCCGAGTGGGGAATTTTATGACCTCTGTAAGGATGCATGGATCCCTGGTTGAAGATTAACGGCAGAGTACCCAGGGTCTGCCACAATAATCTTTTTTTTTTTTTTTTTTTTTTGGAAAATGAACACAAAAACTGGGGTCGTACTGTAGAAAATAATATTGATCGAATCTGGAATAAAAAAGGATAGCTACAAAGAATAGTGATTAACAGCATGAAGCTGGCCTGTAACCGGTAATGGATGAAAAAACGTAAACCTGAAGCGTAACGGGGAATAAATACATAAGAGAAACGTAAGCCTGATACACGTGACAGGCAACAGACGTGGTACGGTGGATACGTAAGCCTGAAACGTAACAGGCGACAAAAATAAAAGAAAAACGTAAGCCTGAAGCGTAACAGGCAACATGATACATTTAGAACGTAAGCCAGAAACGTAACTGGCAACAGAAAAGAAAAACGTAAGCCTGAAACGTAACAGGCAGCAGACATGATAGATTAGAAACGTAAGCCAGAAACGTAACTGGCAACAGAAAAGAAAAACGTAAGCCTGAAACGTAACAGGCAGCAGACATGATAGATTAGAAACGTAAGCCAGAAACGTAACTGGCAACAGAAAGGAAAAACGTAAGCCTGAAACGTAACAGGCAGCAGACATGATAGATTAGAAACGTAAGCCAGAAATGTGACAGGCAACAGACATGCTATATTAGAAACGTAACCCTGAAACAGGCACTGACGGCAAATAATACGTAAGCCTGAAGCGTGACTGGCAACAGATATAGTCTGGGAAAAACGTAAGCCCGTGGCGACAAGGGCAACAAATGGTAATGAATAATGCGTAAGCCTGACACGGAACAGGCCACAGACATGTTGGAGCATGAAAAGACATGCGTGAAACATGAAGAAAACCCGGCAATGAACATGGTGGGATGACATGGAAGCAAACCCGCCGTGTGACTGGTGACAGAACGGTGACTGAAAATAAGTATTTACCGAAAGGTCCGCAGATGTAGCAGAGTGGAACAGGCGGTGGTCAACACGGGCGGAAATTGTTTGAAAACCCTTGGCAGACGAAAAAATGGCTAGCACGGCCGAAAACCCAGGGTCTGCAACAACAGTCAGAGGCATGGGGGGGGGGGGGGGGGGGGGAAAGGGCCCGGAGCAGTCCATAGACTGCGCCATTTACCGACCCATAACCCAGGGATCCTTATACGTCCCTGTGATCTAACGAAATACTCTGGTGGGCTGCGGATGCCCTGCGTTTGTGGGACCTGACGTGGAGGGTAGCGGGAATTGCTGAACGTGCGGTGTGAAGGGTTGGCCTGTGGAGTGACTTGTCTCTGAAGCGTGTTGAAACTTATTTATTCATTCATTTATCTATACATATATATATGCATACACATACACACACACATATATATATATATATATGTATATATATACACACACATACATATACACACACACACACACACATTATTTTTTATTTTTATTTTTTTATTTTTTTTAGCTGGAGTGGACAGAAGCAAAAAGTGAATGAGGGGAGGAAGGGGGCGGGGAAGGTTCCCTGCGTCAGCTGACAGTGGCTCCGGATGACAGAGGAGGGCACGTGGGGACCCTGTAGCAGTTACTATGAGCTGAATTGCTCCTGTGTGTGTTTGATATGAGTGTGAATTAGAATTTGCGCTGCTAGCGTGTGCACCGTGCATGCGTATGAGAGGAGACTTTTTTTTTTTTTTTCCTTTAACTCTATTGAAAATTAACAACCGCCGGCCAGCAGCTGCGGCCGAGTGGAAGCGGCACCCCTGATGCGGCCCTGGCTCTGGACGGACCCAACCCCCGGGTGACCGGGCCGGACCCGCATTGCCCGGTATGTACGATGAGGGCGGCGGTGGACGAGAGGAGCGCAGACCGGAACCAGGGAGAGATCATGTGACCGCAGGGGGGAGGACACCAACGTCGCCGTGCAGACCGGGGCCGAGCCAGAGGGACAGCCGGCCACGAGACCACAATGGGAAAGCAACCGAACGCAGCGCACCCCGGAGCTTAGGAGGCAGTCGTGCCTTGTGGGTGCAGGAGGAGAACACTAAACTCGTTGCCGGGCAACATGGACGCTGCGGCGGACCTCATGCCCGGCGTCCCACGTGACCCCCCTGTGGACTGTGCCGGGAGCGGAGGTCGGACGTGGGGGAGATGCCTGGAATGGATGCGCTGCGGCGTGGAGGGTGAGTGACGGCAGTGAATGTGACAGAAACTTACCCGGCCGTCAAGTGCGGAAGACGGAGGAACCGGAGGCACCATGACGGGACTTACTTACCTGTCTAGCGGCACTGCTGCAAGGGGCGTAACGTTCGTGGCGGGAAGGCACCGAAAACACCCGCACATGAGGAGAGGGCGTGCCTCCTTTTAAGAGCGCCTACGCCCCTCCCACAAATGCAGGCTGACATGTCAGCCTTAAGCTATATATATATATATATATATATATATATATATATATATATATATATATATATATATATAAAACAAAAAAGTTCAGTGGCAGCACCGTCAAAGGAAAAAATACGGGTGCAGCTGGCCCAGTGTGGATAAAAGCCAATCCAAATAGATAAAATTGCAAAAAAGGGCAGCACTCCAGAAAGTAAAAGAAGAAAAACTTTAATTACCCATATGGGACAGGCGACGTTTCGGCTCAATGTGTGAGCCTTTCTCAAGCTTGAGAAAGGCTCACACATTGAGCCGAAACGTCGCCTGTCCCATATGGGTAATTAAAGTTTTTCTTCTTTTACTTTCTGGAGTGCTGCCCTTTTTTGCAATTTTATATATATATATATATGTATGTATAAGCAGGATATTGCTGCATTTGTGGGAGGGGAGGCTGATTACAAGGCTATTCATACGTACCTGTGGGCCCAGGCTGGCTGATTACTAGGCTATTTATAGGCACCTGTGGGTCCAGGCTGACGTCGATTCAGCTGATTTCACTACCTCTGAGTCAGTTCTAGGATACAGCAGCATGGTGTGGAGGTTTCTTACGGCTGGGCGACGGCAGAATGTCTCAGGAGGGCGCTAGTATTCATGGTAGGATTGGAGTTGTTTGCACGGGACCCACGCTGCGGTCCACGACATGTAGCGCTCTGGGATGAAGCAGAGTTTGGGCGCTAATGGTCAAACGATGGTTGTTAGTATTGTTTTTGTCTGGCTATTCAGAGGCCTGGTGGGGCCATTGCATACAGTTATTGGGGTAGCATGTGCTTAGAGTAGGCATGGTTTTCCGATACCTAGTTTACATGCAGGGCGCGTGTCTGCAGTGTGCTCAAGCTATGCACACTGTGTTAAGTAATGGTAAATATGGATCAATGGTCGATAAAAAAAAACTGCAGCATTGTATGGCAGCTCGTTCACATCTGGGTAAACAGTAAAAGGTGCCATGTGAATGCTGGCGCTCACGGTAGCATCGACCTTGCTGCACAGGACTCGCACTGCGGTCCGCGATTTGCAGTGTTCTGGGACGTAGGGGTTTTTGCGCTAATGGTCGAATGATTGTGGTTAGGGTTGGTGCCTTCAAAACTACGTCTGTGTGTCTGCATTTACATTTTGTCCTATACACCATTCACTACTAGAGCTGCGTTCATACGTCCGCTGTTGCGTTACGTTAATACTCTGCTCACTTCAGATTGCTTTCATACGGCTGCTTTATACCATGCTCTTCATGCTCGTACTCAGAGCTGTGCCCATACCATGTTTTAGACACCACTCACATCCAGAGCTGCATTCACCTACTTGTTCTTACATTACGTGTTATACTCTGCTTCCACTTGAAGCTGCATTTCTTTTCATTGCTACATCATGGTTACTCACTATTCTTACTAGGGCAAACAGCACACCGCTCTGATACTACTCTTCCGATAAACATAGCTGCTTTCTTTTCAGGCTTGCGTTTCTTTCCTTGGTGGTTTGTTACATTCCATAGGTCTACTTTTTCTGTTCACTTCAAAAAAAAAAAAAAAAAAATTGTGGAATTCTTTACTCCTGGTTTGCATTCACTAAGACTGGTCTCCTGACTTCTGGTTCGTATTCACTCAGATTGGTATCCTGCCCCAGTTAACCAAATGGCTCCCCAGCGGTCAGTGGGCCAATAGGAGTAAGGCCCTACTATATTTTCACAGTAGTTAATTCATTTTGTCACGATAAGGGTCTTCTCTTAGCGAACTGCAATGCCTCTGGCTCTTGTTTTTCTCCCATCTGTTTCAGTATTGCGGTTGGTTTAATGTTTCGTTTATACGCGTGGTTCGGATCACTAATGTCTATGCATGTTTCTTTAGGTCTGGGTCACGTTTTAATTACTTGTCACTGTAAGGTCATTTAGTTCAGTCTCTTGGCTTCGGGGGGCTTCATGGCCTCGGGGGCCCGATGACCGTTCTTCATGTTCGTTAGGTGTACAATATGGTTGTAGGCTGGTTAGCGTCCTAGGTTTATTAATCGGAGAGGGTCATTGGTTATGTGAGTCCACAAGTCATACTGGTGCTGCATAAGTGGTTTATATTTAAAAAAAAAAAGGAATCCGCCATTAGAGTCTCACGCATTGCTTCTCCGTTTTTAGTCTCACGCATGGCTCCGCCATTAGTTTCTCACGGATGACTCCGCCATTAGTCGCTCACGTATGGCTTCTCAGTTTTAGTTTACACATATGGCTTCGCCATTAGAGTCTCTCGCGCATGGCTCCGTCATTAGTCTCTCACGCATGGCTTCTCCGTTTTAGTTACAATTATGACTCCGCCATTAGAGTCTCTCACGCATGGCTCCTCCATTTTAGTTACACGTATGACTCCGCCATTAGAGTCTCTCACGCATGACTCCGCCATTAGAGTCTCTCACGCATGGCTCCGCCATTAGAGTCTCTCACGCATGGCTCCTCCATTTTAGTTACACGTATGACTCCGCCATTAGAGTCTCTCACGCATGGCTCCGCCATTAGAGTCTCTCACGCATGGCTCCGCCATTAGAGTCTCTCACGCATGGCTTCTCCGCCATTAGTCTCTCACGCATGGCTTCTCCGCCATTAGTCTCTCACGCATGGCTTCTCCGCCATTAGTCTCTCACGCATGGCTTCTCCGCCATTAGTCTCTCACGCATGGCTTCTCCGCCATTAGTCTCTCACGCATGGCTTCTCCGCCATTAGTCTCTCACGCATGGCTTCTCCGCCATTAGTCTCTCACGCATGGCTTCTCCGCCATTAGTCTCTCACGCATGGCTTCTCCGCCATTAGTCTCTCACGCATGGCTTCTCCGCCATTAGTCTCTCACGCATGGCTTCTCCGCCATTAGTCTCTCACGCATGGCTTCTCCGCCATTAGTCTCTCACGCATGGCTTCTCCGCCATTAGTCTCTCACGCATGGCTTCTCCGCCATTAGTCTCTCACGCATGGCTTCTCCGCCATTAGTCTCTCACGCATGGCTTCTCCGCCATTAGTCTCTCACGCATGGCTTCTCCGCCATTAGTCTCTCACGCATGGCTTCTCCGCCATTAGTCTCTCACGCATGGCTTCTCCGCCATTAGTCTCTCACGCATGGCTTCTCCGCCATTAGTCTCTCACGGATGACTCCGCCATTAGTCTCTCACGCATGGCTTCTCTGGTTTAAGTTACACGTATGACTCCATTAGTCTCTCACGCATGGCTTCATCGCCATTAGTCTCTCACGGATGACTCCGCCATTAGTCTCTCACGGATGACTCCGCCATTAGTCTCTCACGGATGACTCCGCCATTAGTCTCTCACGGATGACTCCGCCATTAGTCTCTCACGGATGACTCCGCCATTAGTCTCTCACGGATGACTCCGCCATTAGTCTCTCACGGATGACTCCGCCATTAGTCTCTCACGGATGACTCCACCATTAGTCTCTCGCGCATGGCTTCTCCGTTTTAGGTAACACTTATGTCTCCGCCATTAGAGTCCATCACGCATGGCTCAGCCATTAGAGTCTCCCGCGCATGGCTTCTCCGTTTAGATTTTACACACAAACTCCTCCATTCGAGGCCGGCTGCGTGGTCCCACCACAAGTAGGTTCCATGTCTTTTCTGCCTTCAGACCCGCTTGCATGGCTCTGTCATCTGTGGCTCGCAATACAATTTCTTGTGGTGGCTCGTGTCATTAGAGCCTCACTCACATTATTGTTTTCTCTAAATTTTAATTTCTAGGTTGTTGGGTATGAAAGGAAATCGTTGTTTTCTTTATAAGCCGTCATCCCGAGCCTGCCTTTGCGGACATCACCTTCTCCCAGGCAGACTTACTTCATCTACAAACTCGGGCTGAGGGTGTTGGTATCCGGCCTAAGTCCTGGGTATCTGTCTGTGTTCCAGTAGGAGGTACAGTGATAAGGCGCAAATTACGAAGTCTACCACGTCTACAGACACGACAATGCATATCACGACTACAGGCACAGTATACATAGTTTATCACGACCTTAAGCTTATTTGCTGTTACAACCGCAGGTATGGTGTACGTCTGTCCTTATTACAGGCAACATTAGCTCGTTAATCGAAATAGGCATGTATTCCTGTTTGTGGTTCCCCAGGCCTGGTGAGTTTACACATTTCTATTAATCTACTACTAGAGTAAGACAGCGTACGCCATGTTCTAATTTTTGGCTCCGTTATAAAAAATAAAAAATAAGAATAAGTGTGGCCTGGGGAATAAGTAGCGGTGAAGTATTTTGACACCAGGAACAGTTGGTGTCCTATCAGGGCCCTTGGCGAATGTTGGAGTTAATTTAGGCCCTTCCAACAGATTCACCATTGTTTGTTTCAGTCTGCAGCTCTCAGGATTCAGTCCTTCTCGTTGTGTGGTCACGTGTTAGTGTACATAGGAGTAAATCATTTCTGGTTACCGGCCACTCGTTCAATCACATCAGCATTAACCATCTCCAAGAACGATGTGCCGATGCACAAGACAAAGAGGTAAGGTAGATGGAAGTCACTGTGTTATATACGGTCTATTCCGCACCTTCATCGTGAAAGGTCTTTTCGTTCAAAGTGGGTGTCGTAACGGTATGTATATATTTACTCTAAACTAAGGTCTGCTCTTTTTGGCCACTTTAGGCTGCCCTTCCACAGCAGTTATGGCATAATTCTACTGCTCGTTGTAGATAGGGTTAGATAGGTCAGGTTCACCTTTCTGATAGCCGATCCGACCACAAATATATATATATATATATATATACACACACATACACTGCTCAAAAAAATAAAGGGAACACAAAAATAACACATCCTAGATCTGAATTAATTAAATATTCTTCTGAAATACTTTGTTCTTTACATAGTTGAATGTGCTGACAACAAAATCACACACAAAAAAAAATGGAAATCAAATTTTTTAACCCATGGAGGTCTGGATTTGGAGTCACCCTCAAAATTAAAGTGGACAAACACACTACAGGCTGATCCAACTTTGATGTAATGTCCTTAAAACAAGTCAAAATGAGGCTCAGTAGTGTGTGTGGCCTCCACGTGCCTGTATGACCTCCCTACAACGCCTGTGCATGCTCCTGATGAGGTGGTAGGACGGTCTCCTGAGGGATCTCCTCCCAGACCTGGACTAAAGCATCTGCCAACTCCTGGACAGTCTGTGGTGCAACGTGACGTTGGTGGATAGAGCGAGACGTGATGTCCCAGATGTGCTCAATTGGATTCAGGTCTGGGGAATGGGCGGGCCAGTCCATAGCATCAATGCCTTCGTCTTCCAGGAACTGCTGACACACTCCAGCCACATGAGGTCTAGCATTGTCTTGCATTAGGAGGAACCCAGGGCCAACCGCACAAGCATATGGTCTCACAAGGGGTCTGAGGATCTCATCTCGGTACCTAATGGCAGTCAGGCTACCTCTGGTGAGCACATGGAGGGCTGTGCGGCCCTCCAAAGAAATGCCACCCCACACCATTACTGACCTAATGCCAAACCGGTCATGCTAGAGGATGTTGCAAGCAGCAGAACGTTCTCCACGGCGTCTCCAGACTCTGTCACGTCTGTCACATGTGCTCAGTGTGAACCTGCTTTCATCTGTGAAGAGCACAGGGCGCCAGTGGCGAATTTGCCAATCTTGGTGTTTTCTGGCAAATGCCAAACGTCCTGCACGGTGTTGGGCTGTAAGCACAACCCCCACCTGTGGACGTCGGGCCCTCATATCACCCTCATGGAGTCTGTTTCTGACCATTTGAGCAGACACATGCACATTTGTGGCCTGCTGGAGGTCATTTTGCAGGGCTCTGGCAGTGCTCCTGTTCCTCCTTGCACAAAGGCGGAGGTAGCGGTCCTGCTGCTGGGTTGTTGCCCTCCTATGGCCTCCTCCACGTCTTCTGATGTACTGGCCTGTCTCCTGGTAGCGCCTCCATGCTCTGGACACTACGCTGACAGACACAGCAAACCTTCTTGCCACAGCTCGCATTGATGTGCCATCCGTCTCACGCTACCACTAGAGTGAAAGCACCGGCAGCATTCAAAAGTGACCAAAACATCAGCCAGGAAGCATAGGAACTGAGAAGTGGTCAGGTCACCACCTGCAGAACCACTCCTTTATTGGGGGTGTCTTGCTAATTGCCTATAATTTCCACCTGTTGTCTATCCCACTTGCACAACAGCATGTGAAATTGATTGTCACTCAGTGTTGCTTCCTAAGTGGACAGTTTGATTTCACAGAAGTGTGATTGACTTGGAGTTACATTGTGTTGTTTAAGTGTTCCCTTTATTTTTTTAAGCAGTGTATATATATATATATATATATATATATATATATATATATATATAAAATACACCCCAAAACTGGATGTGTTAGGCAACAAATTCACCCCAGAAGAAAGGGTGAATGGAAGTAGTTATATATCAACTAAATACACCCCAAAACTGTTTGTATCAGACCACACCTTCAACTCATTAAAAGAAGCTAGAATTACTGGAATTATTGATGTTTCAAAGAATGCAAACAATCTAGTAATAGATAATATGTAGTAATAGATCACTTTTTAACCCCAACAAGTGCAGCAATGTGTAATAGAATAGCTCCTATTACCCAGGCTATACACTCTCCTATTGGTTCCTGCTCTCTCTCTACAGTGTGGATAATGTCTCCCTATTCTTTCCCTACACTATGAATAATCTCTCTCTGAACTGCTCAATATTTTTTTTGTGAATAAAGTCTTTTCTAAATTTACTTATTCTATACAACAGTCATAAATCCATTGATAAAACTCCCCCATAGAGATCTAAGTCTCCTGCTTCCCCTTACAAAAGATATTATAAAACTTTATTCCTGCAGTCAACACATCTTAGTACATAGAAACATACACAGTTACCATTTAATTAAATTTTAGGGAGGTACTATCTCTTCTTGGGGAAACAGCGCCTTAGTCGGCGTGAGGAGACTCATAGGCTATACATGCTCCTCTGAAATTCTGGGAAGAAAGGGATGCAAATGTGCTCTTATGCCACCAGATGTAAGGCAGCTATCCTATAAGTCAATGTTCAAATTTTTAACCGCTTGCCGCACACCCAACGCCGATCGGCGTCCGGGCGGCGGCAGTCTCAGGCCCAGTGACGCCTATCGGCGTCATCTCGTGTTAGCCGAGTTTTCCAGTGAACGCGCGCTCACAGGATCGCGCAGTTCAGAAGTTCATCTACAGCCTGCCGGCAGCGATCATTGGCTGGCAGGCTGTAGATTTTTAAAAGATCCAATCAAAGAGGTATGTCAGACGCTATTTTGTAAATGGCGTCTGATATACCTGCTTCCTGGTCCTCTGGTGGTCCCTTTTGCTTGGATCGACCACCAGAGGACACAGGCAGCTCTGTAAGTAGCACAAATCACCGCCCACACACACACACACACACACACACACTACACCCCACCCCCCTGTCACTTATTAACCCCTTATTAACCCCTGATCACCCCCCTGTCATTGATCACCCCCCTGTAAGGGTCCCTTATCACCGCCAGTTAGTTAGCTACTTGTTAGGTAGTTAGCGCCCAGCCCACCGCACCGCAGTCACTGATTAGTCGATGATTACGTCATCGCTGTCGCTAATCAGCACTAATACTATATAGTATCTGTAAGTGATCAAGACTGTTCGCAATCAGATCTATATAAGTACATTAGGGTCACCTTCGGCTCTACAAAAAACGCAGTGTTCGCCCGATCAGGCCTGATCTTGTGCGCACACTTGCGTTTAGTCCGCCCCACCGCAGTGACAGAATTTATTTTTCTGATCACTGCAAAAACACCATAAAATCGCTGCGGCGCTATAAAGATCACTTTTAAGCTTTCTGGATCTTTATTAGCGATCACAGCTTTACTTTGCAAGCACTCCTTTTTACTAGGCAGGTTTGCTCTTTTTCCTGGGTAGTCTCAGAGGAATACCCCCTAAATTTAGTTAGCCCAAAATGTCAAATAAGGGGTATTCCGCTGAAAAGGCCTACAGTATTCTGGCCGTGATGGATGAAAGCGATGGGGACGCCTCACCCGCTGAATCCAGTGGTTCAGAATATGAACCTGTAGACAGCAGTGGCACTCTAACCGCTAGCGAAGATGACGAGGTTGAGGTCCCTGCTACGGTCAGGCGTACCCGATCCCATGTCAGTGTTCTGCATACCCCGCGTGATGAACCTCATTTGCAGCAGAGTGGTGCTAGCGCTGATCATTTTTATGGTGCGGCATACACCAGCAGCACAGCACATCCTGGACCTTCTACCAGCACTGCCGTATTCCCTGGTGAAGTAGCGAGCACCAGAAGGGCAGTTCAAGCTGGTACGGTGGCACGTGCAGTAACTCCCCAGTCGCAGTCACCACGTTCACAGGCCCGTAGAGCCCTTAGTCTCCCAGAGGTGCTGGCAAACCCAAACTGGCACTCCCCTGCTTCCGCCGCACCCGTATTGCCCCCTTTCACCGCCCAGTCTGGAGTTCGCGTGGAGACAGCTCATTTAGGATCAGCCCTCGAGTTTTTTGAGCTGTTCTTCACCGCAGATCTCTATGACTTAGTTGTGGCAGAAACCAACCGCTACGCCACACAGTATATTACCGCCAATACGGAAAGCTTCTATGCCCAGCCTTTCGGTGGAAACCTGTCACAGTTTCCGAATTTTAAATATTTTTGGGCCTTCTCCTCAGCATGGGTCTAACTAAAAAAACATGTATTGCGCTCCTATTGGTCTAAAGACCCAATACATTACATGCCCATGCTCTCTGCTGCTATGTCCAGGGCACGTTTTGAGGCCATCATGCGCTTTATGCATTTTACTGACAATAAAACCTGTCATCCAAGAGGCCACCCTGCTTATGACCGACCCCACAAAATTCGGCCCCTCATAGACCATTTGTCATCCAGATTTGCAGATGCGTATAACCCCAATCAGAACATCTGCATAGACGAGTCCATAGTACATTTTACCGGGCGCCTTGGCATCAAACAGTACATCCCCAGCAAGCGCGCCCGGTATGGGGTCAAACTGTATAAGCTCTGTAAAAGGGCCACAGGCTATACATATTGTTTTAGGGTCTATGAGGGAAAAGACTCAAAACTGAAGCCGGTCGGATGTCCTGACTACCTGGGGAGCAGTGGCAAGATTGTCTGGGACTTGGTGTCACCCTTACTCCACAAGGGGTACCACTTATACGTGGACAATTTTTACTCAAGCGTGGCCCTCTTTCAGCACTTACATCTAGTCGGAATTCAATGCTGTGGCACCGCGCGACCTAGTCCCCGGGGCTTCCCCCAACAGCTCGTTAGTACTTGACTTGCACGGGGGAAGAGGGCTGCCTTGTGTGACCAAGAACTGCTTGCGGTGAAGTAGAGGGACGTTTACCTTCTGTCCACCATTCACGCAGACACGACAGTACAAATTGAAAGGGCAACTAGAGTCATTGAGAAACCCCTCTCTGTCCACGACTATAACCTTCACATGGGAGGGGTGGACTTCAATGACCAGATGTTGGCTCCCTATTTAGTGTCCCGCCGCACCAGACGCTGGTATAAGAAGGTGTCTGTTTATTTAATTCAATTGGCTCTGTATAATAGTTTTGTTCTCTACAGTAAGGCTGGGAGAACGGGATCCTTCCTAAAATTCCAGGAAGAGATCATTTCGGAACTCCTGTATCCAGGAGGGTCCGTGCCCCAAGTCCCTGATGTAGTTAGCCGGCTACATGGCAGACACTTCCCAAGTGTCTATCCTGGTACCCCAACTCACCGTTCCCCAAGAAAAAGATGTAGTGTCTGTAGCATGGGTGGAATAAGGCGTGACACCACCTTTCTTTGTCCTGACTAGCCTGCCTTATGCATAGGGGAGTGTTTCCGCAAGTACCACACACAGGTACACTATTCGTATAGGGATTGATGACACAGGACAGGCACACAGGGGTCTTAGGGCCCTTTCACACAGAGGTGCCACAAACCTCTCCTTTCACCTGGGACAAAGTGCATAATGTACTTCGCCACATCTCTAGGCGATTTGCGCTTTGCACATTGTCCCATGGGGAAGGAGAGGTTTGTCCTCTAAAGGTAAAAAAATAAAAAATAAATCACAGGTAAGCAAAAAAGTTAATGTTCTGTTTCAAATGTTATAAAGTTTATAAAAGTTGATGTTAATAAATTTATTGGGTTGCGGCCTGTTTTTTTTTTTTTTTTTTACCTTCTAGGTGGACCAAGCGATCAACCAGCTGCAGCACTGATGTGCATTCTGACCGAAGCATTGCGCTGCTGTCAGATTACACAAAGTCGGTGTATGCAGCGCCGCAAGACGAGATTTCTCCTCTGCAGTAAAAAAAGATACGTTTGCCGTGGCTTATGAGCTTCATATGCTTTGGCAAACATTTTTTATAATAAAAAAAAAATTCTGCCAATGATTTATTCATCCACATCGATTGATGTGAATGGAGAAATCGGGTTTGCCAGGGCATACGAGCTCAGTGGGTTTGGATGTTGGGCGGAGCTCCTATGTCCTGGCAGACGCCTTTCCCCTCTTTTTTTTATTTTTTTTGCACATTTTTTGGCAGAGATTTTTTCATCCACATTGATCGATGCGAATGAAGAAATCTGTGCCGTTAATTTTTTCTTTCAGCCCAGAGGCGGAACGGAAAAAAATAATCTCATTACCCGTATGCTCAATATAAGGAGAATAGCAGAAACTCCTAATGCTGGCCATTTTGGAAAGAAGACACCCCAAGGTATTTCGTGAGGGGCATGGCGAGTTCATGTAAAATTTTATTTTTTGTCACAAGTTAGTGGAATATGAGACTTTGTAAGAAAAAAAAAATAATAATAATAATCAACATTTTCCGCTAACTTGTGCCAAAAAATAAATAAATATTCTAGGAACTCGCCATGCCCCTCACGGAACACCATGGGGTGTCTTCTTTGCAAAATTGAGTCACTTGTGGGTTATTTATACTGCCCTGGCATTTTAGGGGCCCTAAAGCGTGAGAAGTAATTCGGAATCCAAATGTGTAAAAAATGCCCTGTGAAATCCTAAAGGTACTCATTGGAATTTGTGCACCTAGGCTGCAAAAAAGTGTCACACATGTGGTATCGCCGTACTCAGGAGAAGTAGGGCAATGTGTTTTGGGGTGTCTTTTTACATATACCCATGCTGGGTGAGAGAAATATCTCTGTAAAATGACAACTTTGTATAAAAAAAATGGGAAAAGTTGTCTTTTACAGAGATATTTCTCTCACCCAGCATGGATATAGTACCAGATTCTCACAAATTCATGAATGAAAGATAAAAATGTATGTAAATTTATCATAATTCTCACAGTATACATAGGGTGGTAAAGGGAAGGGATAATTTGTGCAAGACAAGTGAATTTGATTGTATAATTAAGAAGCATATATATGTAAATAAATTTATATTGTAAATAATATAAATAAGCTGGTCCTGATACAAGCTGGTGATTGGGGAATATAAGAGATAAATGGTAAGGACATTCTACTGGATATGGACCTGGAGGATAAGGTAATGGTGGTAGAAAAGGTCTGGTGTTTGGTAATAATCTATTGAGGGATAATGGGGTGACATGAAGCTTGTAGCGCGGCCTAGCACGCCTGTGAAAAAGCGCGCCTAAAAAAGCAGGAGGGGAGGGGGCGGGGTTTGAGATTGACAGCCGCCCGGCCCGACAAATCGGAGCTGTCACTGCCTACACAGCATGTGCGCACAGGGAGTGTGCCGGGCGATGTGTTTGCTGGAATCCTGCCTTCACAGCATGCGCGAACAGGGAGTGTGCCGAGCGCTGTGTTCGCTGGAAAATTCAATGGCATAACGGAATGACAAGGGCATAAAGTGAAACTTATTGGGACACAAAGGGATAACTTAAGCACCTAAAGGGAACGCTTGGGGATAATCACATGTGATGCTATGTGAAGTGAATGGTTGGATGAGGAATATGGACCCCCAAAAAATTGATCAGAAGCATAGTATTGTTGAGGGACTAAGGGAAAATGGTTAAATGGATAGAGAGTGAAAAATGAAAGAATGGATGAGGCAATAAATGATAAGCAGATGGAAGAGGAGTGGGAAGTGAAAAATTACCATAACTAGTAGAATTGAAGGGAAGAAAGATAACCTGGTGCAGGGTACCGTAATGGATGGCAGATACGTGTCACCGAGGTTCCTGGCCTCGGTGAGGTAAGAGCCGGATTTTGTGTGTTAACAGCAGAAGTGGTTGACACCTTTAATACTTACAGTCGTGGACAAAAGTTTTGAGAATTACATAAATATTGGAAATTGGAAAAGTTACTGCTTAAGTTTTTATATTTAGCAATTTGCATATACTCCAGAATGTTATGAAGAGTGATCAGATGAATTGCATAGTCCTTCTTTGCCATGAAAATTAACTTAATCCCAAAGAAACCTTTCCACTGCATTTCATTGCTGTCATTAAAAGACCTGCTGAGATCATTTCAGTAATCGTCTTGTTAACTCAGGTGAGAATGTTGACGAGCACAAGGCTGGAGATCATTATGTCAGGCTGATTGGGTTAAACTGGCAGACTTGACATGTTAAAAGGAGAGTGAGGCTTGAAATCATTGTTCTTCCATTGTTAACCATGGTGACCTGCAAAGAAACGCGTGCAGCCATCATTGCGTTGCATAAAAATGGCTTCGAAGGCAAGGATATTGTGGCTACTAAGATTGCACCTCAATCAACAATTTTGTAGGATCATCAAGAACTTCAAGGAAAGAGTTTCAATTCTTGTTAAGAAGGCTTCAGGGCGTCCAAGAAAGTCCAGCAAGCGCCAGGATCGTCTTCTAAAGAGGATTCAGCTGCGGGATCAGAGTGCCACCAGTGCAGAGCTTGCTCAGGAATGGCAGCAGGCAGGTGTGAGCGCATCTGCACGCACAGTGAGGCGAAGACTTTTGGAAGATGGCCTGGTGTTAAGAAGGGCAGCAAAGAAGCCACTTCTCTCCAAAAAAAACATCAGGGACAGATTGATCTTCTGCAGAAAGTTTGGTGAATGGACTGCTGAGGACTGGGGCAAAGTCATATTCTCCGATGAAGCCTCTTTCCGATTGTTTGGGGCATCTGGAAAAAGGCTTGTCTAGAGAAGAAAAGGTGAGCGCTACCATCAGTCCTGTGTCATGCCAACAGTAAAGCATCATGAGACCATTCATGTGTGGGGTTGCTTCTCATCCAAGGGAGTGGGCTCACTCACAATTTTGCCCAAAAACACAGCCATGAATAAAGAATGGTACCAAAACACCCTCCAACAGCAACTTCTTCCAACAATCCAACAACAGTTTGGCGAAGAACAATGCATTTTCCTGCACGATAGAGCACCGTGCCATAAGGCAAAAGTGATAACTAAGTGGCTTGGGGACCAAAACATAGACATTTTGGGTCCATGGCCTGGAAACTCCCCAGATCTTAATCCCATTGAGAACTTGTGGTCAATCCTTAAGAGGCGGGTGGACAAACAAAAACCCACTAATTCTGACAAACTCCAAGAAGTGATTATGAAAGAATGGGTTGCTATCAGTCAGGAATTGGCCCAGAAGTTGATTGAGAGCATGCCCAGTCGAATTGCAGAGGTCCTGAAAAAGAAGGGCCAACACTGCAAATACTGACTCTTTGCATAAATGTCATGTAATTGTCGATAAAAGTCTTTGAAACGTATGAAGTACGAGTAATTATATTTCACTACAAAACAGAAACAACTGAAACAAAGATCTAAAAGCAGTTTAGCAGCAAACTTTGTGAAAACGAATATTTGTGTCATTCTCAAAACTTTTGGCCATGACTGTAGTATGGCTGCAAAGCCAATCCAGGCAGGCTTTTATTGGGAGTAGAGAGTTGGGTGGGTGCCTACTCCCCACGTTCCAGAACCAGGTTTTGGAGCTGGGATTTAAATTCCAAGGCAGCAACCTCAGCTGGAAGGAGAAGGAAAATCACTGTGAGTCTGGGTGGTTTATGCAGTGTGTGGAGCTGAGGCCTGGACCCCGACAGAGATTTACAGAGCGCCCAGCATCCTGTGAGGAAACTTTATGTGGCTGTGCGATCGGCCAGGACAGGACTCATTCCAGTAAAGGAGCCAGGTGAAACTGTTATTTTGTGTGTGAACCAACACCAAGTGACTGTTCTGCTTTTTCTGTTTGACCAAGTGTGAAATAAACGCTCTTTTGCTTCATTACCTGGACTCCATTTGCCTCTATACTGCACCCGCACCCCTGTCTACCGGAGTAATTCCCCACATTTGGTGGAGGATGCGCGCAGGTGCAGTGAGGCTGGCATGAGGGCCGGGAAAGTTTTGTTTTGCCTTAAACACCGGTGGATGTCGTACATTTAAGCCGGCAAAGCTGCGCCCTGAGTTCCCTGAAAAGATGGAGGATGTTGTGAAAGCCCTCGTGGAGGCTAACCTGCAGCAGCGGGAGGCGAATAAACAGCAGCAAGACACTAATAAGCTGCTGTTACAACATGTAATGGCGTTGCAAGCAGCAGGAGCAACCCAAGCACTTTTGATGCCAGGAAAGTGGTTCAGGCTGCCATCCCAAAATGGGTTCCTCTGACGATGTCGAGACCTACCAGGCGGTGTTTGAGAAAGTCGCCATCTGGGAGAAGTTGCCCCGAGACAAATGGGCTGAGATTCTCGCTCCATTCCTGTCTGGACCCCAGCAGGTTTTCTTCGATCTGCCTGAGGACCAAGTGGCTGATTACCAGGTCGTCAAGGGTGAGATATTGGCCAGACTGGGGGTGAACGTTTTGGCACGGGCTCAGCGGGTGCATCAGTGGGAGTTTAACCCGGCTGAACCTGCCAGACCCCAGTACTGTGACTTGGTGCATTGTTTACAAAAATGGCTGCAGCCAGAGACACTGAGCCCCGCTGCTATGCTGGACTGGTTGTTGGCTGACATCTTCTGGAGTGCTTTGCCATACACTCTCCAACACTGGGTAGGCCAGGTACCTCCGGGTAACGCCCTAGAGATGGTCGACCTCGTGGAGCGTTTTGAGGCCACTAAAAATTTACAAGGGGGTTCTTTTGGGATGGGGCCGGTTAAAGCCAGTAGAGCCCTGCCTTCGACCCGACGGCCTGTTCCAGCAAAGCCTGCTCGGGACGTGCCCCCTGCAGACTCGGCTCCCATTATCTGCTGGCGGTGCCAGGAATCGGGTCACATAAGAGCTGACTGTCCCCGTCAAGACAAACCCATGGACACCAACTATGGCTATCGGCAGTCGTTGTATAGCAGGAGACTCTGTGCAGCCGGTGCCCTTGAGACCTTAGACACAAGCCACCTGTGCCAAGTGAAGGTGGGAGATACTTTGGCGGTGGCGCTGCTGGATTCAGGGAGCCTGGTGACCCACGGGTCAAAAGGTAGGGGTGGTATGTATTCATGGGGACTTGAAAGATTAACCCACCGCCCGCCTTGTCCGCGGTGGCCGGCAAGTGGACTCACGAGGTGGCCGTAGCCACTACCCTCCCACACGAACTAGTAATAGGGAGAGACTTCCCCGGTTTCCCGTCCCTGTGGCCAGAGGTTAAATGTGATGATACACACAGGTCAGGGGTAGCCCCACCAGAGTGGCCCTGCTCAGGGGGGAACCCGGAGCCCTGGGAACTTGAGGCCGAAGGGCCCGCAGTGGGGGTATCCACCTCTGAGGAGGAGGAGGAGACAACCCCATTAAATGTGATGGTGGGAGACGTGGAGGAATTGCCACCAGGACCGAAGTTGGCAGACCTCAACGTCTCTGGTGAAAATTTTGGTACTGCACCGCACCGAGATCCCACCCTGACTCGGGCCTGGGAAAATGTGGTGATAGTAGAGGGTGAGCCGCAACATCCGCGGGCGGAATCTATGTTTCCCCGGTTTGTCGTTCACCAAGAATTGCTATACCAAGAAAATCAGTTACGGGGGAGCAAATTGAACAGTTGGTGGTGCCCAAACCTTACCGTAAGCTCGTATTAGAATTACAAATGGATGCCCAATGTATTAAAAATATATATTTTATTTCATAATAATAGACAATACATGATTATTAGAATATTAGGGATAATAAAAAAGAGATTTGAAGAGTCAGCATAAAAACCCTGGATGCCGCAGTCCCCCGGACGGTGTCTCTGTGACCCACCAAAAGATGGAACACATGTAAGGTATGTATAACATATGCAGTATGGCGAGTCACAGAAAAAAGAGGGTTATATGATATGCAAGCCCTGAGAAGTAATACTAACTGTGATCATCACCTAAGTGCTTAACCACAGGATGAGACTCAAGCGCTGGATCCTAATATATCACAGATGGAAACATGGAGAAAAAATAATAATGCCCATATGGGATACTCAAAATAAGTAAATAAATGAGACCCCATACGCCAGACTTTCAAGAGAGCTGTAAGCAAAACACATCCGTGGATATCCACGCTCTCCGGTGGTATTACTTGTGAACTTGGAGATCCGAGAGGAGATATTCAAGCAACATTTGCAACGGCAATGCCCACATTTATAGCTTCCAAGTAATCTGGGAAAATGGCTCACTGGGAAGCCCGAACACCACACAAATTTGAGGCGATTTGGAGACCCTGGAAGGAATATAGAGGTTTTTCGAACTGACAATTCTTTGATGTATTGATCGTGAACACGCACGACAATGTTTAACTAGATATTCTAATCCAAGTACTACCTTTATGCAACATAATTGGTGCCTTATCCCCTTTACCTTTCCCTCCCTCCGACCTTCCTCCCCCCTCCCTTTTATTCTTTGATTGTTTTTCCAATCTGACTGTACTGTATCAGCTGTATTTTTGGCGTCCTGGTAGGGCAATTAACGAATGTACGATCCTTCTGTTGTAAAACCAATAAAAATAATTTTAAAACAAACAAGTAATCAGGGAAAGAGGGTGGTGGGGTATGCTGTGTTCTTTTTAAAGTTCCATAACCGGCTTGGAGCGATAAAATTTTTGAGGGTTTGAGCAATCCTGAACGTTATTTGGGGTCTTGACCGGATGTGTTTTTTTAAAAAGGGGTCCGCTTGTGGGATTGGCCAATACTTGCTGAGGGTGTTCCGCAGGATATTGTGGTTGATATTGTATGTAGTGATGAAAGTGGATTTAAAGTTTTTGGTAGCCTTCGGGTCATTTAGTTTGATTTTGCGTGATGTAAGACACTCTATTTGGGTGTGTTCCTGAGCTCGCTGGTAGGCTGCTTCTATGACCTCCCTAGGATACCCTTTATTTTGGAATCTTTTTTTGATGACTTGTGTTTTGGTTCTTAAAATCCTCATCATTAGTACAATTTCTGCAGATACGCTTGGACTAAATGGAATATTGTTTTTCCATTTTTCGTGATGGGAACTTTGGTAATATAAATAGCTATTACCGTCAACTTTCTTAACCACTTAAGGACCACAGGTTTATGCCCCCCTAGTGACCAGGCCCTTTTTTACAAATCGGCACTTCACAACTTTAGCGGTTTATTGCTCGGTCATGCAACTTACCACCCAAATGAATTTTACCTCCTTTTCTTCTCACTAATAGAGCTTTCATTTGGTGGTATTTCATTGCTGCTGACATTTTTACTTTTTTTGTTATTAATCGAAATTTAACGATTTTTTTGCAAAAAATGAAATTTTTCCCTTTCAGTTGCAAATTTTTGCAAAAAAAACGACATCCATATATAAATTTTTCTCTAAATTTATTGTTCTACATGTCTTTGATTAAAAAAAAATGTTTGGGTAAAAAAAAAATGGTTTGGGTAAAAGCTATAGCGTTTACAAACTATGGTACAAAAATGTGAATTTCCGCTTTTTGAAGCAGCTCTGACTTTCTGAGCACCTGTCATGTTTCCTGAGGTTCTACAATGGCCAGACAGTACAAACACCCCACAAATGACCCCATTTCGGAAAGTAGACACCATAAGGTACTTGCTGATGGGCATAGTGAGTTCATAGAACTTTTTATTTTTTGTCACAAGTTAGTGGAAAATTATGATTTATTTTTCTTTTTTTCTTACAAAGTCTCATATTCCACTAACTTGTGACAAAAAATAAAAACTTCCATGAACTCACTATGCCCATCACAAAATACCTGGGGGTGTCTTCTTTCCAAAATGGGGTCACTTGTGGGGTAGTTATACTGCCCTGGCATTCTAGGGGTCCAAATGTGTGGTAAGTAGTTTGAAATCAAAATGTGTAAAAAATGACCGGTGAAATCCGAAAGGTGCTCTTTGGAATGTGGGCCCCTTTGCCCACCTAGGCTGCAAAAAAGTGCCACACATGTGGTATCGCCGTACTCAGGAGAAGTTGGTGAATGTGTTTTGGGGTGTCATTTTACATATACCCATGCTGGGTGAGATAAATATCTTGGTCAAATGCCAACTTTGTATAAAAAAATGGGAAAAGTTGTCTTTTGCCAAGATATTTCTCTCACCCAGCATGGGTATATGTAAAATGACACCCCAAAACACATTCCCCAACTTCTCCTGAGTACGGAGATACCACATGTGTGACACTTTTTTGCAGCCTAGGTGCGCAAAGGGGCCCACATTCCAAAGAGCACCTTTCGGATTTCACCGGCCATTTTTTACAGATTTTGATTTCAAACCACTTCTCACGCATTCGGCCCCTAAAATGCCAGGGCAGTATAAATACCCCACAAGTGACGACATTTTGGAAAAAGACACCCCAAGGTATTTCGTGATGGGCATAGTGAGTTCATGGAAGTTTTTATTTTTTGTCACAAGTTAGTGGAATATGAGACTTTGTAAGGAAAAAAATTAAATAAAAAAAATCATCATTTTCCGCTAACTTGTGACAAAAAATATAAAATTCTAGGAACTCGCCATGCCCCCCACGGAATACCTTGGGGTGTCTTCTTTCCAAAATGGGGTCACTTGTGGGGTAGTTATACTGCCCTGGCATTTTCCAGGGGCCCTAATGTGTGGTAAGTAGGTAAATGACCTGTGAAATCCTAAAGGTGCTCTTTGGAATGTGGGCCCCTTTGCCCACCTAGGCTGCAAAAAAGTGTCACACATGTGGTATCGCCGTATTCAGGAGAAGTTGGGCAATGTGTTTTGGGGTGTCATTTTACATATACTCATGCTGGGTGAGAGAAATATCTCGGCAAATTACAACTTTTCCCATTTTTTTATACAAAGTTGACATTTGACCAAGACATTTATCTCACCCAGCATGGGTATATGTAAAATGACACCCCAAAACACATTGCCCAACTTCTCCTGAGTACGGCGATACCAGATGTGACACTTTTTTGCAGCCTAGATGCGCAAAGGGGCCCACATTCCTTTTATGAGGGCATTTTTAGACATTTGGATCCCAGACTTCTTCTCACACTTTAGGGCCACTAAAATGCCAGGGCAGTATAAATACCCCACATGTGACCCCATTTTGGAAAGAAGACACCCCAAGGTATTCAATGAGGGGCATGGCGAGTTCATAGAAATTTATTTTTTTTGGCACGAGTTAGCGGAAATTGATTTTATTTTATTTTTTCTCACAAAGTCTCCCTTTCCGCTAACTTGGGACAAAAATTTCAATCTTTCATGGACTCAATATGTCCCTCACGGAATACCTGGGGGTGTCTTCTTTCCGAAATGGGGTCACATGTGGGGTATTTATACTGCCCTGGCATTCTAGGGGCCCTAAAGCGTGAGAAGAAGTCTGGAATTTTACGCATTTGGATTCCGTGAGGGGTATGGTGAGTTCATGTGAGATTTAATTTTTTTACACAAGTTAGTGGAATATGAGACTTTGTAAGAAAAAAAAAAAAAA
The DNA here is from genome assembly GCF_905171765.1 of Bufo bufo. Classification (NCBI taxonomy): domain Eukaryota; kingdom Metazoa; phylum Chordata; class Amphibia; order Anura; family Bufonidae; genus Bufo; species Bufo bufo. The sequence goes on along the minus strand of NC_053395.1, from coordinate 104,026,568 downwards.
TTCCGCTAACTTGGGCCAAAAAAATGTCTGAATGGAGCCTTACAGAGGGGTGATCAATGACAGGGGGGTGATCAATGACAGGGGGGTGATCAGGGAGTCTATATGGGGTGATCACCCCCCTGTCATTGATCACCCCCCTATAAGGCTCCATTCAGATGTCCGTATGTGTTTTGCGGATCCGATCCATGTATCCGTGGATCCGTAAAAATCATACAGACATCTGAATGCAGCCTGACAGGGGGGGGTGATCAATGACAGGGGGGGGTGATCAATGACAGGGGGGGTGATCAATGACAGGGGGGTGATCAGGGAGTCTATATGGGGGTGATCACCCCCCCTGGAAGGCTGTATGTGTTTTGCGGATCTGATCCATCTATCAGTGGATCCGTAAAAATCATGCGGACGTCTGAATGGAGCTTTACAGGGGGGTGATCAATGACGGGGGTGATCAATGACGGGGGTAATCAATGACGTACCAGCAAGGGATTGGATGCTGGAAGCATGTGACCCAAAACGAGCCTTCAAAGGCTGGACCCCGCCCCCAACACTCACACCTGCATCATCCCCTGAAGACGCTGTGTAACAGCGAAACATGTCGGGATGCAGGGTGTGTGAGAGTTAGCGTTTTGAGGCAGTGATATGCGGAAAAGCTCAAATAATAGTTCAATAAAGATAACTGTATAGCAGTAGCGAACCATAGGGCTTAGACCTGAATGGATGCAGTCAGCATAGAAGGCAGTGGATACAAGGAGCGTATAGGAGATGGAGAGAGCCTGATATGAAGTGAGAGGAGGAACTTACATAGGAGATAGAGAGAGACTGACATGAAGTGAGAGGAGGAACGTATCAAGGAAAAATAGGTGGTACTACCAGGGCACCAGCACGATACATGTCCCTATACATAAGGGAATGGTAATAGTTAATAGATCGTGACACACCTCCAACATATCGTCTCTTTAGTGAGGGCAATAAATAATAAAATAATAGAACAATTTCCCCCCACCTTCCCTCCTCTCCCTCTGTCCTCCCCCTTGTTCTCAATAGATGCCACACATGAATTAGGGGGGAAAAAAAGAGCCATACATAAAAAGGTCGCAGTAAATGCTATGTAATACTATGAGCGTGTATATCATTAAGAGCAAAGAATCTAGAGCCAATCCGCATCACTGATAGTTTTAAACGTCTGTAGCATAGTCTCAATATGAATATATGAATAAAAGGATAGTATTTATTAAAACAATAAAATAAAAGTGAAGTTTTAAAAGAAAATACAGTACTTGATCCAAGAACGTAAATAGGCCCTTCGGGACCACTAGTTAGCAAATGTAAAGTTTAACACCTTGACAAGTACTGTGAGGTCAAAAGTTATAAAAATCTATATGGGGTGATCACCACAGTCATTGATCACGCCCCTGTAAGGCTTCATTCAGACGTCCGTATGCGTTTTGCGGATCCGATCCATGTATCAGTGGATCCGTAAAAATCATGCGGACATCTGAATGGAGCTTTACAGGGGGGTGATCAATGACAGGGGGGTGATCAGGGAGTCTATATGGGGTGATCAGGGGCTAATAAGTGACGGGGGGGGGGGGGGTAGTGTGTAGTGGTGTTTGGTGCTACTTTACTGAGCTACCTGTGTCCTCTGGTGGTCGATCCAAACAAAGGGGACCACCAGAGGACCAGGTAGCAGGTATATTAGATGCTGTTATCAAAACAGCGTCTAATATACCTGTTAGGGGTTAAAAAAATCACATCTCCAGCCTGCCAGCGAACGATCGCCACTGGCAGGCTGGAGATCCACTTGCTTACCTTCCGATCCTGTGAGCGTGCGCGCCTGTGTGCGCGCGTTTACAGGAAATCTCGGCTCACGAGAGATGACGCCAATCGGCGTTAGCGTAGCCTGGGAGAGCCGCCGCGATGACGCCTTTCGGCGTTACAGTTGCGGGAAGTGGTTAAAGAATGTTTTGGTCTGTATAGCCTTTCTTTTTGAGGATATGACCAAATCCAGGTATTCTATGGCCACCTTTTGAGTAGTTTGCAGTAAAAGTAAGATTAAAGGTATTGTTGTTCAGATGGGACGTGAAGTTAATAACATCTTCCATATTTCCATCCCAAATTAGTAACAGATCATCAATGTACCTCCTGTAGAATATAAATTTGTTGTGCCAAGGATGTTTATTGTAAATATATTGGGTTTCAAATAGACCCATATATATTTGTAAAACTCTGCACGAATCGTGTACCCATAACGGTCCCTTTCGCTTGTTTAAATATTTTATTTTCAAAGGTGAAAATATTATGGTTCAAAATGAACTCTATCACATCCAAAATAAACTGGCTCTGTAAATCAGATAGTTTCATCTTGTTGGAGAAAATACTGTATGGCACTTATGCCTGCTGTATGTGGAATGTTGGAATATAAAGCTGAGATGTCCCAGTGCCGCAGGCTACGTGTCTGCACGCTAAATACATGAGAGCGTGAAGCACGATTGTTTGTTTCTTGTTAAGCTTCCAGTATTGCTCCTGATGACTAAGCTGCATGATAATAGCAGCTAAAGAAATGTGTCGAGAAGATAGGCTGATGTGCGTTTAGTGTTGCAAAGGCTAATACCTCATTAGGAAGCCAAACCACACTATAGCCAGTCTTTTTTCAGTAGATGTACCAAGGGTAACAGCCCAGGGTTGAGTGACAGTGTCCTTGCTTTCAGGCACTTTCACTTTGTTAACCCACGTTGTGCTGGAGGACTGTGTACAGGGGCTTATATGTTTACCCTGCTGATCGTCAGACACATTATTTACCTTTGTGATACATTGTCCTGGGATTAGGTCTGAGTGTATGACGTCACACTCTTACCGTATACTAGTGGGATCCAGGACGTGATAGTATTTATCTATGTTTGTACTCAAGTAGAATTATCCACATTTTAAGGACTTTTAATAAAAGTTATATTTTACTCTGGGACAAAATAGCAAAAGAGCTAAATGACAAATTGAAAACAAATCTATCCATAGAACCGGAAGAGCCTCAGATCCCGTTAGCGGCTTATTGCAGTCCTATTAGCCGCAAAAAGATGTATTCTATCACATTGGCTGTTGCCAACAATACCTTCGATAAATGAAGTTATAAATCATACAAAAGTGGCTGGCATTCATACTTTCCTTCTATCCCAGGGATATAGCTAATGATTTAATTTAGTAAACACGGAAGGTATAAGGATATACATTTGATTCTATGTACTTAATCCTAACCATATAATTCAGTCATGATCAGAAGCAGCATCTGAGTTCGAGAACAGTGTCACAAAATACAAGAATTGTATTGTGGAATGATATTACAGCATCTGGGGAAGGGGGTGGGGGGATAGTAGGGAATAACGAATGTGTATAAATATTTTACTCATTTATTTAATGACAAAAAATCAGTTTTTCTGTATACACTATCTGATATATGTCCAGATTTTAGACTGATTACTGAATGTCAAATACATGGAAAACTGAATAAAAATATGTTTAAAAACAAAATTATATTTTAGCGACAGACATTTTCATAAGTTAAATGCGTTATACATTTTTCTAAAAGCTATACAGTGAGTCATATAAGGGGACAGTGTCTACTGCAAATGTACAATGCAAAAAACAGCACATCCAAACAATGTGAAAAAAGGGGTTCATTTGTAAGCTACCATGGCTGCAATGTAAAAGCAAACAAGGACTACAAGTAACTTCACACTGCCATGTGCAAATACACGTGCAAACACTGGAAACTTACCATAAATGCAACTTACCATCCATTGCTATACTTAATAAACTCCCGCCTGTTGAAAGCCATCTTGCTGCTGGTAGATGAGCCTGACACAAAATTGATAAAAAAATGTGCGCAGAGAGCATCTAATTTCCATATTGTAAGCATATGCAATTTATATTTTATTCACGGTTTTAGTGTTTGCATGTGTCTTTGGGTCCACAATACACCCGGCCGGCACCCCCCATAGAACTGCCTATTCTTGTCCGCAATTGCAGACAAGAATAGGACACGTTCTATTTTTTTTGCGGAGCCACGGCCTGGAAGTTCAGGGCTGAAGGCCGGAAGTTCGGGGCCGCGCTCCGGAAATGCGGATGCGGAGACCACATAGTGCCCCATGGGAATGAATGGGTCCGCACCCGTTCCTGATATGGCGGAACGGATGCGGACCCATTTGTGGACGTATGAATGGAGCCGTAGTGCATGGCTGTGTGATGACTTATATATAGCCCTTGTTTGTTTTTACATTACAGCAATGGTAGCATCTACTAGAAATCCCTTTTTTCAAACTGTTTGCAGGTGATGGTCTAACTTTGTTTTCAGCCTGCAGGTAAACATTGAAGAAGATGATGAGCTCACACAAGTCCTGCATCTCCTTCAAACAGCTGATCGTGAGGGTGATCTGATCCTGATAACCTGTCCTGAGGATAGGTGATCAATATCTGTAGTCTGGTGGACAACCCCTTTAATAATAAAAATCCCCATCACAAATGACACTGGCACAAATGATTAGTGTCAGACTGTGATGGAACCCCCCCCCCCACACCACCAACTGGTAACACCCATCTGGACCTTCTTAAAAAATGAAATTGATTTATTCATAACATCTAGCAGGAATAATAAAGGAATGGCACAAGACCGAATAATAGAACCACCCACCGAAGTGAGCTTATTTTGAAAACTAGACCCCACAAAGTATTCAAGTAAGTTTGTTAACCTCTCCACCTATTTTTTTTTAAGAAATGTATCTATATGTTCATATTTTACACAAAAGTGTCATTTTAACCACCTCAGCCCGCCTAGCTAAAACACCCTTAATGACCAGGCCACTTTTTACACTTCTGACCTACAGTACTTTCACCGTTTATTGCTCGGTCATACAACTTACCATCCAAATGAATTTAACCTCCTTTTTTTCTCACTAATAGAGCTTTCGTTTGGTGGTATTTCATTGCTGCTGACATTTTTACTTTTTTGTTATAATTCGAAATTTAACGAAATTTTTGCAAAAAAATGACATTTCACTTTCAGTTATAAAATTTAGCAAAAAAACGACATCCATATATAAATTTTTCTCTAAATTTATTGTTCTACATGTCTTTGATAAAAAAAAAATGTTTGGGTAAAAAAAAAATGGTTTGGGTAAAAGTTATAGCGTTTACAAACTATGGTACAAAAATGTGAATTTCCGCTTTTTGAAGCAGCTCTGATTTTCTGAGCACCTGTCATGTTTCCTGAGGTTCTACAATGCCCAGACAGTACAAACACCCCACACATGACCCCATTTCGGAAAGTAGACACCCTAAGGTATTCGCTGATGGGCATAGTGAGTTCATAGAACTTTTTATTTTTTATCACAAGTTAGCGGGAAATGATGATTTTTTTTTTATTTTTTTCCCTTACAAAGTCTCATATTCCACTAACTTGTGACAAAAAATAAAAAATTCTAGGAACTCGCCATGCCCCTCACAGAATACCTTGGGGTGTCTTCTTTCAAAAATGGGGTCACTTGTGGGGTATTTATACTGCCCTGGCAATTTAGGGGCCCTAATGTGTGGGAAGTATTTTGAAATCAAAATGTGTAACAAATGACCTGTGAAATCGTAAAGGTGCTCTTTGGAATGTGGGCCCCTTTGCCCACCTAGGCTGCAAAAAAGTGTCACACATGTGGTATCGCCGTACTCAGGAGAAGTAGGGCAATGTGTTTTGGGGTGTCATTTTACATATACCAATGCTGGGTGAGAGAAATATCTTGGCAAAAGACAACTTTTCCCTTTTTTTTTTTTATACAAAGTTGGCATTCGACCAAGATATTTATCTCACCCAGCATGGGTATATGTAAAATGACACCCCAAAACACATTGCCCAACTTCTCCTGAGTACGGCGATACCACATGTGTGACACTTTTTTGCAGCCTAGATGCGCAAAGGGGCCCAAATTCCTTTTATGAGGGCATTCTTAGACATTTGGATCCCAGACTTCTTCTCACGCTTTAGGGCCCCTAAAATGCCAGGGCAGTATAAATACCCCACATGTGACCCCATTTTGGAAAGAAGACACCCCAAGGTATTCAATGAGGGGCATGGCGAGTTCATAGAATTTTTTTATTTATTTTTTACACAAAGTCTCCCTTTCCGCTAACTTGGGACAAAAATTTTAATCTTTCATGGACTCAATATGCCCCTCACGGAATACCTTGGAGTGTTTTCTTTCCGAAATGGGGTCACATGTGGGGTATTTATACTGCCCTGGCATTTTAGGGGCCCTAAAGCGTGAGAAGAAGTCTGGAATATAAATGTCTAAAAAATTTTACGCATTTGGATTCCGTGAGGGGTATGGTGAGTTCATGTGAGATTTTATTTTTTGCCACAAGTTATTGGAATATGAGACTTTGTAAGAAAAAAAAAAAAAAAAAGTTTCCGCTAACTTGGGCCAAAAAAATGTCTGAATGGAGCCTTACAGGGGGGTGATCAATAACAGGGGGGTGATCAGGGAGTCTATATCGGGTGATCACCCCCCTGTCATTGATCACACCCTGTAAGGCTCCATTCAGATGTCCGTATGTGTTTTGCGGATCCGATCCATGTATCCGTGGATCCGTAAAAAACATATGGACGTCTGAATGGAGCCTTACAGGGGGGTGATCAGGGAGTCTATATGGGGTGATCACCCCCCTGTAAGGGTCCATTCAGACGTCCGTATGTGTTTTGCGGATATGATCCATGTATCCGTAAAACACATACGGACGTCTGAATGGAGCCTTACAGGGGGGTGATCAATGACAGGGGGGTGATCAGGGAGTCTATATGGGGTGATCACCCCCCTGTAAGGCTCCATTCAGACGTCCGTATGTGTTTTGCGAATCCGATCCATGTATCCGTGGATCCGTAAAAAACATACGGACGTCTGAATGGCGCCTTACAAGGGGGTGATCAATGACAGGGGGGTGATCAGGGAGTCTATATGGGGTGATCAGGGGTGATCAGGGGTTAATAAGTGACAGGGGGGGTGTAGTGTAGTGGTGTTTGGTGCTACTTATTACTGAGCTGCCTGTGTCCTCTGGTGGTCGATCCAAGCAAAGGGGACCACCAGAGGACCAGGTAGCAGGTATATTAGACGCTGTTATCAAAACAGCGTCTAATATACCTGTTAGGGGTTAAAAAAAAATCGCATCTCCAGCCTGCCAGCGAACGATCGCCACTGGCAGGCTGGAGATCCACTGGCTTACCCTCCGATCCTGTGAACGCGCGCGCCTGTGTGCGCGCGTACACAGGAAATCCCGCGTCTCGCGAGATGACGCGTATAAGCGTGACTGTGCGCAGAGCTGCCGCCTCCGGAACGCGATCCTGCGTTAGGCGGTCCGGAGGCGGGTAAAGACAGATTTTTAGTAAGGAGCACATGGAAATGAAAGAGTACACAGAGTGCTTAAACTAGGGAACAGGGAGAGGGTAATTACATTATATGAGGGTGCAGTTAGGGACCTGAGTGAGGTAATGAAACTGGAAAGAAGTGGAAGGAGGGACTGGAACAGTTCTTAAGGAAAGGTGTAGGGTAAAAACAATATACAAAAAACTCTTAATTGTATGTATACCAATGCGAGAAGACTGACTAATAAAACTGGTGATCTGGAAGTAGTAATGTCTGAGGAGAATTATGACAGTGGGAATAACAGACATGGCTGGATAATGGCTATGACTGGACGGTTAACATACAGGGTTACAGTCCGTTTAGAAAGGATCGTCAAAACAGGAGAGGGGGAGGGGTTTGCCTTTATGTAAAATCCTGTCTAAGGCTACTTTCACACTTGCGTTCGGTGCAGATCCGTCTGGTATCTGCACAGACGGATCCGCACCTACACTCCCCTAAAGAATTATTAGGAACACCATACTAATACGGTGTTGGACCCCCTTTTGCCTTCAGAACTGCCTTAATTCTACGTGGCATTGATTCAACAAGGTGCTGATAGCATTCTTTAGAAATGTTGGCCCATATTGATAGGATAGCATCTTGCAGTTGATGGAGATTTGAGGGATGCAATCCAGGGCACGAAGCTCCCGTTCCACCACATCCCAAAGATGCTCTATTGGCTTGAGATCTGGTGACTGTGGGGGCCATTTTAATACAGTGAACTCATTGTCATGTTCAAGAAACCAATTTGAAATGATTTGAGCTTTGTGACATGGTGCATTATCCTGCTGGAAATAGCCATCTCATTCTGTTTACGCCAAATTCGGACTCTACCATTTGAATGTCTCAACAGAAATCGAGACTCATCAGACCAGGCAACATTTTTCCAGTCTTCAACAGTCCAATTTTGGTGAGCTCGTGCAAATTGTAGCCTCTTTTTCCTATTTGTAGTGGAGATGAGTGGTAACCGGTGGGGTCTTCTGCTGTTGTAGCCCATCCGCCTCAAGGTTGTGCGTGTTGTGGCTTCACAAATGCTTTGCTGCATACCTCGGTTGTAACGAGTGGTTATTTCAGTCAACGTTGCTCTTCTATCAGCTTGAATCAGTCGGCCCGTTCTCCTCTGACCTCTAGCATCCACAAGGCATTTTTGCCCACAGGACTGCCACATACTGGATGTTTTTCCCTTTTCACACCATTCTTTGTAAACCCTAGAAATGGTTGTGCGTGAAAATCCTAGTAACTGAGCAGATTGTGAAATACTCAGACCGGCCCGTCTGGCACCAACAACCATGCCACGCTCAAAATTGCTTAAATCACCTTTCTTTCCCATTCTGACATTCAGTTTGGAGTTCAGGAGATTGTCTTGACCAGGACCACCCCCCTAAATGCATTAAAGCAACTGCCATGTGATTGGTTGACTAGATAATTGCATTAATGAGAAATAGGTGTTCCTAATAATTCTTTAGGTGAGTGTATAATGCAAACGATGGTATCCGTTCATAACGGATCCGTCTGCACAACAGCTTTTTCAGATCTGAGTTTTCAAGATCGTGAAAACTCAGATCCAACAGTGTATTCTAACACAGAGGCGTTCCCATGGTGATTGGGACGCTTCAAGTTAGAATATACTAAGAACTGTGTACATAACTGCCCCCTTCTGCCTGGCACCACTCGATCTCTTACAGGGGGCTGAGATCCGCACAATTAATCCCTCAGGTGCCGCACCTGAGGGGTTAATTGTGCGGATCTCAGCCCCCTGATCGGGAGCTGCCAAGCAGCAGGGGCCAGACCCCCCTCCCTAGAATTAAAAGCATTGGTGGCCAGTGTGGCCCCCCCCCTCCCTCCCTTCCCAGTATTAGCATTGGTGGCCAATGCGGCCCTTCCTCCCTTCCCAGTATTAGCATTGGTGGCCAATGCGGCCCTTCCTCCCTTCCCAGTATTAGCATTGGTGGCCAATGCGGCCCTTCCTCCCTTCCCAGTATTAGCATTGGTGGCCAGTGCGGCCTTCCCCTCCCTCCCTCCCCAGTATTAGCATTGGTGGCCAATGCGGCCCTTCCTCCCTTCCCAGTATTAGCATTGGTGGCCAGTGCGGCCTTCCCCTCCCTCCCTCCCCAGTATTAGCATTGGTGGCCAGTGCGGACCACCCAGGCCCCCCCCCCGGTATAGCTTATACATACCTGCGCTGTCTGTGGCCGGCCGGAGCTCATCCTACTGGTAAGTGACAGGTCTGTGCGATGCCACCAATGCTAATACTGGGGAGGGAGGGACGGGGGGGCCGCACTGCCCACCAATGCTAATACTAGGGAGGGGGGCCGCACTGGCCACTGTGGCAAACCCAGCCACTGTATATTGTCATTCCTGTATGTACGATGTTATTGCATATGTGTATGCCACTTTAAAGAACCAAGCGTATATATGTTCTGTGTAATATGGATCAGGTGGGCTGTAACGTTCCTATGCTGGCTGCATGAAAACCGCCAGCATTCATGCAATTGTATGTTGTTATGCGAGGGGACCCAGATAGCTAATTGTATTGTATTTGTGTATTCTGAGCGGCATTCACCTAATGATATGCCCTCAGACTGGAGCTATCTGGGATATGTTAATGTCTGTGTTTGCTGGGAGGGTGTGCCATTGTATGTTTGAGTAAGTGATGTCTGTTCCATTGTCCCCACATGTGTATTCGTCTGTCTGTGATGACGCGTATAAGCGTGACTGTGCGCAGAGCTGCCGCCTCCGGAACGCGATCCTGCGTTAGGCGGTCCGGAGGCGGGTAAAGACAGATTTTTAGTAAGGAGCACATGGAAATGAAAGAGTACACAGAGTGCTTAAACTAGACCAGACTCCCCTTCGCCAACCGGCCTACCGTATCCCCGAATCAGTCAAAGGGAGTATGCATAAAGAGCTTGAGGAGATGCTACAGCTAGGAGTGATAGAGCACTCTGAGAGCCCTTGGGCCTCCCCAGTAGTTTTGTGCCGAAACGGGACGGAACGACCCGCTTCTGCGTAGACTACCGGAGGCTCAACGACAAAACCACCTTCGATGCTTACCCGATGCCCAGGATAGACGAGCTCCTGGATAAAATGGCCAGAGGCCAGTACCTCACCACAATAGATCTGTGCAAAGGGTACTGGCAAATTCCACTAGCCGAGGACGCCATCCCTAAGTCGGCGTTCGTCACCCCGTTTGGCCTGTACCAATTTAAAGTCATGCCATTCGGGATGAAAAATGCCCCGGCTACCTTTCAGAGGATGGTGGATCGGCTACTGGATGGGTTTCAGGAGTAGGCTTGCGCCTACTTAGACGATATCGCCATTTTTAGCTGCTCCTGGCCTGAACATCTGACCCACATAGGAGCCGTACTAGACCGGATTAGGGAAGCAGGGTTGACCCTCAAACCCAGCAAGTGCCACATAGGGATGGCCGAGGTCCAGTACTTAGGACACCGGGTAGGAAGCGGTCAGCAAAAACCCGAGCCGGCCAAAATAGAGGCTGTCGCCAAGTGGCCCACCCCTCGCACCAAGACACAGGTCTTAGCATTCCTAGGTACCGCAGGGTATTATCGCAAATTTGTACCCAACTACAGCGCCCTGGCCAAACCCCTCACTGATTTAACCCGCAAGAACCTGCCCAAGATAGTAACCTGGGCCCCAGAGTGTGAACAGGCATTCCAACAGCTCAAAACGGCACTTGTTAACTCTCCTGTACTTTCGGCTCCTGATCCAACTAAACGATTTCTCGTTCATACAGACGCTTCTATGTTTGGATTGGGAGCAGTACTGAGCCAAGTCGGAGCGGATGGCGGCGAGCACCCAGTGGCTTATTTAAGCAGGAAACTTTTACCCCGGGAAGTGAGCTACGCCGCCATTGAAAAGGAGTGCCTGGCTGTGGTGTGGGCCCTCAAAAAGTTGCAACACTATTTGTACGGACAACCGTTTTCTTTACTCACGGATCACAACCCGTTGGTGTGGCTGAACAGGGTGTCAGGAGACAATGCCCGGCTGCTGCGCTGGAGTTTGGCGTTGCAGCCTTTTGACTTTACCATCCACTACCGCCCTGGGAAGCAAAACGGCAACGCCGACGGGTTATCCAGACAAACGGACATTGACAAGTGATCCGTGAGTACTCCTCCGGACATCCCCAAGCCGATCCGTTAGGATCAGACTCTGTATGTTGGCTTGGTTCTGGGGGAGCATTGTGGCAAACCCAGCCACTGTATATTGTCATTCCTGTATGTACGATGTTATTGCATATGTGTATGCCACTTTAAAGAACCAAGCGTATATATGTTCTGTGTAATATGGTTCAGGTGGGCTGTAACGTTCCTATGCTGGCTGCATGAAAACCGCCAGCATTCATGCAATTGTATGTTGTTATGTGAGGGGACCCAGATAGCTAATTGTATTTGTGTATTCTGAGCGGCATTCACCTAATGATATGCCCTCAGACTGGAGCTATCTGTGATATGTTAATGTCTGTGTTTGCTGGGAGGGTGTGCCATTTGTATGTTTGAGTAAGTGATGTCTGTTCCATTGTCCCCACATGTGTATTCGTCTGTCTGTGATGATTGCATCAACCCAGTGTGAGGTAATTCTATCACGGACAGAGGGGAGGATTTTGTGGGGATGTGTTGTAATATATTGATTGGTTGTATTTCCAACCCCTGTGGGCAGTACGATGTTTTTGGTTTGTGAATAAAAGAGGCTGTACGTGAAGTACAGTCAGTTCCTGTTTTAACCCTCAAAGTGAAGTGTCGTCTCATTCTTGGGGGAGGATTTATTGTATGCTGTACCGGCCTATTTGGATCATTGCCTGCTTTTCCTGTCTACCAACGGAGTCCTTGTGGATCGTGCTACCCCTCCGCTACAGCCACCAATGCTAATACTGGGGAGGGAGGGGGGTGCCGCACTGGCCACCAATGCTAATACTGGGGAGGGAGGGGGGGGGCGCACTGGCCACCAATGCTAATACTGGGGAGGGAAGGGGGGGCAAACTGGCCATTAATACTGGGGAGGGAGGGGAATCTGGAACCTGCTGCCTGGCAGCACCCGATCAGGGGACTGTGATCCTCACAATTAACCCCTCAGGTACGGCACCTGAGGGGTTAATTGTGCGGATCACAGCCCCCTGTAAGAGATCGGGAGGTGCCAGGCAGCAGTTATGTACACAGTTCTTAGTATATTCTAACTTGAAGAGTCCCCATCACTATGGGAACGCCTCTGTGTTAGAATATACTGTCGGATCTGAGTTTTCACGATCTAACTCAAATCCGATGGTATATTCTAACATAGTGATGGGGACACTTCAAGTTAAAATATACCATCCGATCTGATGGTATATTAATAGGGACTGCTGGCTTTACATTGAAAGTCAATGGGGGACGGATCCATTTGCAATTGCACCATATTGTGTCAACGTCAAACGGATCCGTCCCCATTGACTTGCATTATAAGTCAGGACGGATCCGTTTGGCTCCGCACAGCCAGGCATTTGGGTGTCCGTCTCCTGAGCGGAATTGAGGCGGAAAGGAGCCAAACTGATGCATTCTGAATGGATCCGCATCCATTCAGAATGCATTCGGGAAGTACGGATCCGTTTGGGGCTGCTTGTGAGAGCCTTCAAACGGATCTCACAAGCGGAACCCCAAACGCAAGTGTGAAAGTAGCCTAAAGCTCACACTCCGGGAGGCCATAAGTGAGGAAAATAGTGTAACTGCCATTCTATTTTTATTTGTGTAATGTATAGGGGTAGTGATACTGACAATTTTTGTAACATTTAATTACTGAAATCATAAATTTATATTAGAAAAATAGCTCTAAAGTGGCCCATTTTGAGCCTTAGCAATGCTCCTCTGTCTTCTGTTTACATAACATAGTCAATGTTGAGAAAGTGGCAACTGTTATGTAAACAGACGACAACAAAGTGTTGCTAAGTCTCGAAATGGGCAACTTTAAAAATATTTTTTCTAATAGAAATATGTTTTCAGTAATTAAATATATTACAAAAATGGTCAGTATCACTGCCCCTATAAATTACACAAATACAAATAGAATGGCATTTACACTTTAACATGTGGAGTCACTGTGGGTAGAAATACATGGAGGCAAAAACAATAATAAAATACTGATAGGAGTTTGTTATAAGCCACCTAATATACCAGAGTCCACAGAAAATCTACTACTTCGGGCTCATGCACATGGCCGTTGTTTTGGTCCGCATCCGGGCAGCCGTTTTGGTGGCTCGGATGCAGACCCATTCACTTCAATGGGGCCACAAACTATGCGGACAGCAGTGGCGTCTCTAGCTTTCAAATTTTGGGGGGGCACACTGGGGGCCAGGACAAAAGTAGGGGGGGCAGCTATAACAACGATACATTTACACAAGTATGCTTAGAAATGCTGCAATACTTTACCCAATACCTAAAACCGCAACAGGGAAGAAAAGTCCAGCTGTCTGTGGATGACACTTTTATAGAGAGGGGGATCTGTGGATGACACTGCTATGGGGGGGGGGGGATCTGTGGATGCCACGTACCGTATATAGCATCTTATGCTATATGTGTCATCCACAGATCCACCCCATGACAGTGTCATCCCCATTTCCCCCTCCATAACAGTGTCATCCACAGATCTCCCTCCCCGCCTCTCACAGGAGTGTACATATATAAAATAAACATATTTTACATGAACACTTACAGTTACTTGGCCCTTGGGGATCTCGGACGCCACTTCAACACTTTGGCCGGGGGCTCGGTGGAGCTGATGTGTTTTTTCCTAATGAGAAAGATTTCATAATAAGGATTTGGAGAAGGGGCAGAGGAATAGCAGAGCAGAGAGAGGATGGAGCTGCTACTAGGGGGTCATACCATGGGGGAGTAATAAAACCCACCATAATGCCCCCCAGTAGAAATAATTCTCCTTATAATGTGCAAAACATACCCCCTTATGCCCCCAGTTGAGCTAATGTCCCCCATAATGTGCCAGTATATAAAAAAAACTATATAGTGCCCCAGTAAATGCCTCCATAGTGCTCCTCTCCCCCCTTCCTGCTAGTGCCCCCATAATGTACCAGTATAAAATGCCCCATATATCGTGCCCCAGTAGATGCCCTCAGTGTCCCCCATAATTTGCAAGTATAAAATACCCCTTCTTAGTGCCCCCGTAGATGACTCCATAGTACTCCTGTCTCCCCTTCTCCATAGTACCCACCATAATGTGTCCCAGTATAAAATGCTACTGTACAGAGCCCCCCATATAAAACACCCCTTCTTTGTGGCCTCAGTAGATGCCGCTATAGTGCCCACCAATAATGTGCCAGTAAAAAGGGCCCTCAATAACGTGCCACTTCCAGTAACAAGAGCCCCCCAATGTGCCAGTAATAAGCCCCCATCACGTGCCAGTAACAAGAGCCCCCATCACGTGCCAGTAATAAGCCCCCCATCACGTGCCAGTAATAAACCCCCCATTACGTGCTAGTAATAAGCCCCCCCATTACGTGCCAGTAATAAGCCCCCCCATTACGTGCCAGTATTAAGCCCCCCCATCATGTGCCAGTATTAAGCCCCCCCATGTTCCAGTATTAAGCCCCCCCATCATGTTCCAGTATTAAGCCCCCCATCATGTGCCAGTATTAAGTCCCCCCCATCATGTGCCATTATTAAGTCCCCCCCATCATCATGTGCCAGTATTAAGTCCCCCCTATCATCATGTGCCAGTATTAAGTCCCCCCATCATCATGTGCCAGTATTAAGTCCCCCCATCATGTGCCAGTATTAAGTCCCCCCCATCATCATGTGCCAGTATTAAGTCCCCCCCATCATCATGTGCCAGTTTTAAGTCCCCCCCCATCATGTGCCAGTATTAAGTCCCCCCCCATTGTAATAAGCCCCCATAATGTGCCAGTAACACTATTGTAAAAAAACAAAAAAAAAAAACCCACTTATACTTACCTCAGTGTCAGCGATGCGATGCAGACTCTTTCTGTGTCCCGCTCTGTAAGGCTCAGGCGGCGCGATGACGTCATCGTGCCGCCTGCGCCGGCCTCTGATAGGCTGCCGGCCTAGTGCCTGCAGCCTATCAGAGGAAGGGGAAAGGACACGCCTCTCCCTCCCCCAGTGGCGTAGCGTGGGTTGCCAGCATCCGGGGCAAGCCAAAAATTGCGCCCCTACCCCAGGCACGCCCCTTTTAACAGATACTGTAGTAGATCACCTGCAGTCCTATGTAACACCACAGATAACACAGTGATAACTCTGAGTACAGATAATGTAGTAGATGGGTGTAGGCCCCCAGAATTCAGAACACACACAGTGTGACCTGAAGTCTGGGGCCGAATGCGACAGTGTGGGCCATATTCTCAATCTCCTCCCCCAACCCTACTGTGAAACAGATATGTGTATGGACATTATTATTACAGTAGAATACCGCCCCATACCTGTTACATCCAGTGACGTCTCCTGTGATGTAGACTCTCCTCGACGTCTTCATTCAGAGATAAGACCGCCATGACACCTTCTTTCAGCCGTGTCTCTGCAGAGTTTCACCGAATTTTTTTTAGGTTCCTCACTTTACTCTCATCCTCTCCTTCCTGGTGTCTCAACAACTCATCCTGCTGCCCCCCAATACTGTGCTAGAGCCAGACAGATAGTCCCCCATTCCTCATAATATTATTTCCCCTGTATATTATAATGGCCCCCTCTTTGTTAATAATACAATAGCCCCCTCTTTGTTATTAATATAATGTCCCCGCTTTATTATTAATATAATGTCCCCGCATTATTATTAATATAATGTCCCCCTCTTTATTATTAAAGAGGGGGCCATTACATTAATAATAAAGAGGGGGTCATTACATTAATAATAAAGAGGGGTCATTATATTAATAATAAAGAGGGGGCCATTATATTAATAATAAAGAGGGGGACATTACATTAATACTAAAGAGGGGGCCATTATATTAATAATAAAGAGGGGGACATTACATTAATACTAAAGAGGGGGCCATTATATTAATAATAAAGAGGGGGCCATTATATTAATAATAAAGAGGGGGACATTACATTAATAATAAAGAGGGGGCCATTATATTAATAATAAAGAGGGGGCCATTATATTAATAATAAAGAGGGGGACATTACATTAATAATAAAGAGGGGGCCATTATATTAATAATAAAGAGGGGGCCATTATATTAATAATAAAGAGGAGGCCATTATATTAATAATAAAGAGGGGGACATTACATTAATAATAAAGAGGGGGACATTACATTAATACTAATGTATTGGCCCCCTATTTATTATTAATATAATGTCCCCCTCTTTGTTATTAATATAATGGCCGCCTCTCCCCTCCTCTCACCTAATTACAAAGGGGGGGACTCTGCACTCAGGGACTGTCACTCACTCTGGGTCGCTTGAATCACTCTCTGCCTGGAGTCTGGACTTCAGTTGTGCATCTTCTTTCTTGCTCCGGCTACTGGGCTGGCTCTGCACTCACTGCCTTTCCTGCCTGGAAGGTGGGCGGAGCCTATCGGGAAATGCCGTGCATGCCCCGCCCCCTTTCCCCTCCTCACTCTGCTCTGCAGCCAGACGCTGTGTGAAGACGCTGGCGGCTCACTTCACTTAGGGGGGGCATTTTAGTTGGGGGGGCACATGGGGGGGCACAGCATGATGTAGGGGGGGCCATGGCCCCCTCTGGCCCCCCCCTGGCGACGCCACTGGCGGACAGCACTCAGTGTGCTGTCCGCATCCATTGCTCTGTTCCGTGGCCCCGCAAAAAAAATATAACATGTCCTATTCTTGTCCGTGGACAAGAATAGGCAGTTATCTTAAAGGGTGTCTGTGCCATTCCACAAATTGCGCGGAACGCGCACGGACGCCATCCGTGTTTTGCGGACCACAAAACACACCACGGCCGTGTGCATGAGGCTTAAAGGGCACAGGTGAGACGGAAAATCATGAGGTCGTTGTTGTGGATGACTTCAACTACCCAGATATAGACTGGGAAACTGTAACCTGTAGATCTCATAAAGTAAACAGGTTCTTGGTAATAACCTAAACACAATTATCTTTCCCAACTGGTTAAAGACTCAACTAGGGGACAGCTATACTTGACTTAGTACTAACCAATAGACCTGAGAGAACAACAGATGAGCAGGTTTGGAGACACCTGTAAAATAGCAACCATAAAATATTAACTTTCTATTTGTCATTCAAAAAAATGTTTCTTCAGGGAGGCACAAAAATAACAAACTTCAAAAAAGCTAAATTTGACCAGTTAGGAGAGGCCATTAGCTTAACTAACTGGGACAATGTCCTCAAAAATAAAAATGCAGCTACAAAATGGGATATTTCTTAAAAATAATCCTAAACTCTAATTGTGAGAGGTACATACCTTATGGGAATAAAACGGTGTTGAACAAGAAAAAAAGTATTTGGATAAATAAAAATGTAAAGGAAGCAATACATGGCAATACATGATAATGAAAGTATTTAAATCACTAAAACAGGAAGGTAGCAAGGAAGCACTGAAAAACTATAAAGAAAAAAATTCAATATGTTAAACGTAAATAAAAGCAGCCAAACTGAAGAGAGATTCAGTGCCAAAGAGTAAAACTAATCCTAAAATGTTCTTCAATGATATAAATGGTAAAAAGTATAAATCTGAATCTGTTAGCCCTTTACATAATGATGAGGAGAAAGCAAAGCTATATTTTTTTCTCCACTGTATCTACTGAGGAAAATAAACTGTCAGATGAAATGCAGAACGTAAAAGAAAATTTCCCATAAAAAATGGCCTGTCTGACCCAGGAAGAAGTGCAGCAGCGTCTTAAAAAACTTAAAATGGACAAATCGCCGGAACCAGGTGGCATACAATCCCGTATCCTAGGAGAATTAAAGAGGTATTCCAGTTACCATAAATATAACTTATGTTTTAGACTAATTCATCATCAACAATTACTTAATATAATGTAAATTTCACATATTTACCGTTCAGTAGTTATAAAAGTACTTTTCTTCCTCTGCTACCCACTGTGTTTCCTCATAAATTACCATGGCATCGACCTGTACTTCTGAGCCTTTGTAAGGCTACTTTCACACTTGTGTTCGGAGCGGATCCGTCTGGTGTCTGCACAGACGGATACGCTCCTATAATGCAAACGATGGTATCCGTTCAGAACGGATCCGTCTGCATAACTGTTTTTTTCAGATCTGATTTTTCACTTCGTGAAAACTTAGATCCGACAGTATATTCTAACACAGAGGCGTTCCCATGGTGATGGGGACGCTTCAAGTTAGAATATACTAAAAGAACTGTGTACATGACTGCCCCCTGCTGCCTGGCAGCAACCGATCTCTTACAGGGGGCTGTGATCCGCACAATTAACCTGTCAGGTGCGGCACCTGAGGGGTTAATTGTGCGTATCATAGCCCCCTGTAAGAGATAAGGTGCTGCCAGGCAGCAGGGGCCAGACCCCCCTCCCTCCCCAGTTTTAAATTCATTGGTGGCCAGTGCGGCCCCCCTCCCTCCCTCCCCAGTATTATATTCATTGGTGGCCAGTGCGGCCCCCCTCCCTCCCTCCTCAGTATTATATTCATTGGTGGCCAGTGCGGCCCCCCTCCCTCCCTCCTCAGTATTATATTCATTGGTGGCCAGTGCGGCCCTCCCTCCCCAGTATTATATTCATTGGTGGCCAGTGCGGCCCCCTCCCTCCCCAGTTTTATATTCATTGGTGGCCAGTGCGGCCTCCCCTCTCCCCCCAAATTATTGGTGGCAGCGGACAGTTTCGATCGGAGTCCCAGTTTAATCGCTGGGGCTCTGATCGGTTACCATGACAGCCAAGACGCTACTGCAGTCCTGGCTGCCATGGTTACTTAGCAATTTTAGAAGCATTATACTTACCTGCGATGTCTGTGACCGGCCAGGCGCTTCTCCTACTCGTAAGTGAAAGGTCTGTGCTATAAGCAATGCGCCGCACAGACCTTTCACTTACCAGTAGGAGGAGCGCCCGGCCGGTCACAGACATCGCAGGTAAGTATAATGCTTCTAAAATTGCTAAGTAACCATGGCAGCCAGGACTGCAGTAGCGTCTTGGCTGCCATGGTAACCGATCGGAGCCCCAGCGATTAAACTGGGACTCCGATCGGAACTCTCCGCTGCCACCAATGATGGGGGGTGATTTTAATTAGAAGTGGGGGGAGAGGGGAGGCCGCACTGGCCACCAATTAATATAATACAGGGGAGGGAGGGGGGCCGCACTGGCCACCAATGAATATAATACTGGGGAGGGAGGGGGGTCTGGCCCCTGCTGCCTGTCAGCACCTGATCTCTTACAGGGGGCTATGATACGCACAATTAACCGCTCCTGTAAGGCTCCATTCAGACGTCTATATGTGTTTTGCGGATCCGATCCATGGATCCGTGGATCCACAAAACACATACGGACCTCTGAATTGAGCCTTACAGGGGGGTGATCAATGACAGGGGGTGATAAGGGAGTCTATATGTGTTTTGCGGATCCGATCCATGGATCCGTTAAACACATACGAACGTCTGAAGGGAGCCTTACAGGGGGGTGATCAGGGAGTCTATATGGGGTGATCATTTCCCTGTCATTGATCACCCCCCTGTAAGGCTCTATTCAGACGTCCGTATGTGTTTTGCGGATCCGATCCATGGATCCGTAAAACACATACGGACGTCTGAATGGAGTCTTACAGGGGGGTGATCAATGACAGGGGGGTGATCAGGGAGTCTATATGGGGTGATCACCCCCCTGTCATTGATCACCCCCCTGTAAGGCTCCATTCAGACGTCCGTATGTGTTTTGCGGATCCGATTCATGGATCCGTAAAACACATACGGACATCTGAATGGAGCCTTACAGGGGGGTGATCAATGACAGGGGGGTGATCAGGGAGTCTATATAGGGTGATCAGGGATTAATAAGGGGTTAATAAGTGACGGGGGGGTGTAGTGTAGTGTGGTGCTTGGTGCTACTTATTACAGAGCTGCCTGTGTCCTCTGGTGGTCGATCCAAGCAAAAGGGACCACCAGAGGACCAGGTAGCAGGTATATTGGACGCTGTTATCAAAACAGCATCTAATATACCTGTTAGGGGTTAAAAAAATCGCATCTACAGCCTGCCAGGGAACGATCGCCGCTGGCAGGCTGTAGATCCACTCGCTTACCTGCAGTTCCTGTGAACGCGCGCGCCTGTGTGCGCGCGTTCACAGGAAATCTCGCGTCTCGCGAGATGACGCGTAGATGCGTGCCTCTGCCTGAGACTGCCGCCTCCGAAACGCGATCCTGCGTTAGGCGGTCCGGAGGCGGTTAAGTAATGTCATAGGCAGACCACAGGGTTGATGCTTAAAAAATGTGGTACCAAAAAGGAGTAAAAAACAGAGCCTGGAAACTATAGGCCGGTACGTTTAACATCCGTCAGGGGTTAACTGTTTGAAGGTTTTCTAAGAGATGCTTTGTGGAGTACCTCAATAAAAAAATAAAGTGAATAACGCAGTCTCAACATGGCTTCATGAGGGATCAGTCGTGTCAAACTAATTAAATACGTTTCTATGAGAAGTTAAGTTCTAGTTCTAGACATGACCATGGCAAGTCAATGGATGTCATATATCTTGACTTCTCCAAAGCATTTGATACTGTGCCACATAAAAGGCAAGTATTGTGACAGGACCAAAGTGGTAGAAGAAGTCTACATTTCACCTAGGTTCCTGTCCTATACGTTCTAAAACGCAGCCAGGGAATTGACAGCAAGGAAAACTAGGTTTTCTCTTTGCAAGGGTTTTGTTAAAAAACCTGGTTAGAAGGGCCTGGCTGCTTAGAGCACGGAGAGTTGGGTGGGTCCCTGCTCCAATTAGCCAATCTAGGTATTCAGGGTAACTGTGGCTAATCACCTTGGAACCTGGGTGTGCTATAAAAGGGCAAACAGCTCACTAGCTGAGTTCTCTGCTCCTGGGAAGAACCTTGCTGTGTGAGTAAAAACAACCATATGTTTTGTTGATGGAGCTGGGCACAAGGCTCAGTTTCATGTAGTTAGGGACTACTGCCTGTTTAGGCGTAGTGGCCAGACGGCCAGGTATTTTATTTGTTTTGAACTGTTTTTGTTTAATACTTTTATCTGCAAAAGTCAATAAAACTGGCTGAGGCCAGTTGCACCATACTTGCGTGGACTGGACTGTGTTTTATGTGCCTATAGCGCCCGTCTATCCCAGGAGACTGCGGTCCCATGAGATAATCCTGTTACAATATATAAAATGAGAATGCCTGGACTGGGAGAAAAGAGGGTGCTTATTAACAGTACATACTCAGATTGGGTCACCATCACTAGTGGAGTACCACAGGAGTCAGTAGTTGGCCCTATACTCTCAATATATTTATTAATGATCTTGTAGAAGGCTTGCACAGTAAAATAATTTTTGCAGATGACACTAAACTATGTAAAGTAATTAACACAATAGAGGACAGTATAAGGCTACAGATGGGTATGGATAGATTGGAGGCTTTGGCAGAGAAGTGGCAGATGAGGTTTAACACTGACAAATGTAAGGTTATGCACATGGGAAGGTATAATGCAAGTTACCTGTACATAGCAAATGGTAAAATACTGGATAACACTGACATGGAAAAGGCCTTTAGTCGATAGCAAATTAAACTGTAGAAGACTGGCCCCTTTCACACGGGCGAGTATTCCGCGCGGATTGAACGCATTGCACCCACACTGAATCAGGACCCATTCATTTCTATGGGGCTGTGCACATGAGCGGTGATTTTCACGCATCACTTGTGCGTTGCGTGAAAATTGCAGCATGCTCTATTTTGTGTGTTTTTCATGTAACGCAGGCTCCATAGAAGTGAATGGGGTTGCGTGAAAATCGCAAGCAAGTGCGGATGCGGTGCGATTTTAACGCACGGTTGCTAGGAGACGATTGGGATGGAGACCCGATCATTATTATTTTCCCTTATAACATGGGGACAAGGGAAAATAATAGCATTCTGAATACAGAATGCATAGTACAATAGCGCTGGAGGGGTTAAAAAAATAATAATAATTTAACTCACCTTAATACACTTGATCGCGCATCCGGCATCTCTTCTGTCTTCTTTCTTTGCTGTGTGCAGGAACAGGACCTGTGGTGATGTCACTCCGGTCATCACATGATCTTTTACCATGGTGATGGACCATGTGATGACCGGAGTGACGTCATAAAATAATATAATCGACAGAACACCGATCCCAAGCCCGAACTTCTGTGAAGAAGTTCGGGTTTGGGTACCAAACATGCCGATTTTTCTCACGCGAGTGCAAAACGCATTACAATGTTTTGCACTCGCGCTGAAAAATCGTGCATGTTCCCGCAACGCACCCGCACCTTTTCCCGCAACGCCCGTCTGAAAGAGGCCTTATACTGCTGCTGCTGCCAAGGCCAATAAGATATTGAGTTGCATCAAAAGGGGAATAGAGGCACGTGATGAGAACATAGTCCTGCCACTTTACAAATCACTAGTCAGACCACACATGGAGTACAGTGTACAGTTCTGGGCTTCTGTGAACAAGACAGACATAGCAGAGCTGGTGAGGGTTCAGAAGAGGGCAACTAAAGTAATAACTGGAATGGGTGGATTACAGTACCCAGAAAAATTATCAAAATGAAGGTTATTCAGTTAAAAAAAAAAAAAATGATTGAGGGGAGATCTAATAACCATAATATACACTCACCTAAAGAATTATTAGGAACACCATTCTAATACGGTGTTGGACCCCCTTTTGCCTTCAGAACTGCCTTAATTCTACGTGGCATTGATTCAACAAGGTGCTGATAGCATTCTTTAGAAATGTTGGCCCATATTGATAGGATAGCATCTTGCAGTTGATGGAGATTTGAGGGATGCAATCCAGGGCATGAAGCTCCCGTTACACCACATCCCAAAGATGCTCTATTGGGTTGAGATCTGGTGACTGTGGGGGCCATTTTAGTACAGTGAACTCATTGTCATGTTCAAGAAACCAATTTGAAATGATTCGAGCTTTGTGACATGGAGCATTATCCTGCTGGAAGTAGCCATCAGAGGATGGATACATGTTCTCATTCTGTTTACGCCAAATTCGGACTCTACCATTTGAATGTCTCAACAGAAATCAAGACTCCTCAGACCAGGCAACATTTTTCCAGTCTTCAACAGTCCAATTTTGGTGAGCTCGTGCAAATTGTAGCCTCTTTTTCCTATTTGTAGTGGAGATGAGTGGTACCCGGTGGGGTTTTCTGCTGTTGTAGCCCATCCGCCTCAAGGTTGTGCGTGTTGTGGCTTCACAAATGCTTTGCTGCATACCTCGGTTGTAACGAGTGGTTATTTCAGTCAACGTTGCTCTTCTATCAGCTTGAATCAGTCGGCCCGTTCTCCTCTGACCTCTAGCATCCACAAGGCATTTTTGCCCACAGGACTGCCGCATACTGGATGTTTTTCCCTTTTCACACCATTCTTTGTAAACCCTAGAAATGGTTGTGCGTGAAAATCCCAGTAACTGAGCAGATATCATATACACAGATAACAAAACAAACAAAGTTACTAGGCGAGAAGCTGGGGATAAGGTCACCTCCTAGCAAATCCCTACAGCTCTCCCTATTCTGCTAAGCCCACATTTAGACCCTGAAGGTGGGAATAATGTGTCCTCGTGCCTGGGCTGAAAATACCCTAGAATCCCTGAGATGGTGAAAGGGGAAAAGGGGCAGCCTGCTCCCTCAGCACCAGGAGGGAACAGACGACACTCAAACAGCCTAGACAGCAAACCAAAGAAATCAGAAACCAACTTATCTTATCAGAGCAGGAAAAGCCAATCCTTCACTCCTTGCTTCCACAGCCTGACAGAAGCTATAACCCGCACGGTACACTGGGAGTGAGAGTAATTTAAACCAACGACCCCACCCAGTGCACCTGAAGGGAGGCGGATCTAACAACTCCAAAACAAAACACAAGACTAGACGCGTGCTGCTAATCTGGCAGACCTCCGCACATAGTCTGAGCAGGGCAGGACATCATTATTTTATGACGCTTTGCCCAATAAAATAAACATTTATTTTGGCCAGGGATTACCATCCCAGAAAGACTCTGGATTGGTTACTCACCGAGAGTACAACTCTGTATGCTGCAATACAAAATTGCGATGAGTCTCCTGAAATTTAAAAGAGCGAGTGAGGAAATAGCAGAAACTCTGATAAAAAGAGATCAGGGAAAATTTGAAAGCCCTAAAAGGAGTTATGCTGAGGTGGTGAAAACTCCTAGACCTTCCCAGCCAAATAAAATTCAGCCTAGGCCAGATGGGAATAAGGGTCCAAAAGTTGCTGAAAAGAACCTAAACCACCAAAAGGAGTTTAGAAATAGACGGTTCCCTCCTTTTCAAAGACATCAAAGTAATTATTATAGGGGATATCAACATAGGCCAGAAAGGGTTCAAAGTGGTTCTGAATCAGACGGTTCTGGGAGGTCACAATCATATCGGTCCCAAAATCAATCTCCCAAAGATTATGGGAGAAATAGAAGTAACCTATATGATCGAATGGATCAAATCCAAAATCAGTTTGGTATGTTGATGCAGCGGATGGAGGAATTGTCTAAAACCATCACTGCTAACCCTAAAAATCCTTTTTTAGGGGAAACCCCTCCTGTAGAGAGTCCTCCCCAAATATAAAGGGGGAGAAGCAGGTAAGTATGTCAAATGTTGCAGAGGTTGATGACTTAAATGTATATAAAGTGGAGCAATCTAATATAATTGTCTTTCCCTTTAAAAGGAATTTAACCCTTACAAAGCCACATGGCAAGGGGGAGGGGAAACCTGTTTGTTCTGTCTTACAGCACACAAAGTCTTCAGCTGCACAGATTAAGGCATATGATCCTGCTAATAAAAGGAAGGAGGAGGAAGCGAGGACAAGTATAATTGCCAAGCAGGAAAACAATTTCAATAATCATTCCAAATATCTTTGTTCCATACAGGAAATAGAAAATGGATATTATATGAAAGTTGAATTATTTGATAATTTCCCACCAATAATAGCCTTGATAGATACAGGTAGCCAAGCAACTTTATTATCTTTTAAAGTACTTCCAACAATTACAGGATGTATCTTATAACAGGTATAAGTTTAAAAGTTTTAATGCTAACCTGGTAAGTGTCTCAGGCAATGCCCTCAAGGTTTTAGGTAAAGCTTGGCTGGATTTTAAAGTAGGAAATAAAGTAATTAGTAGGGATGTCCCGATACCGATACCAGTATCGGTATCGGGACCGATACCGGGCATTTGCACGAGTACATGTACTCGTGCAAATGTCCCGATACCACTGCAGATACCTGTGCACCGCTTCTATGTGTCTGTGTCAGTCCGCGGCCCCTGCACCTCGCACAGCTAACAGCTTCAGAGGCAGCAGCAGGCAGTGTAATAGGAGCCGACAGTGGAAGCTAGCTCCGCCCCGCCCCTCCCCGCCCTCCAACCAATCAGAGACTCACAGCACAGGGAGCGTAGTGCAGGGACTCAGAGAATCGTCTGACAGTTTATTAGTTAAAAGAATCGAATGAGTCACCGGGTCCCTGCCAGACTTCCTGCTCTGCGGCTCCCTGTAAGTCCGTCCGGTGGGAAGGGGGGGGGGGGGGGGGGGGAATTATTAGCATAGCATGTAGTGGGGCTGTGTGTGTACAGGGTGCATGTAGCAGAGCAGGAAGCCTGGCAGGGACTCGGTGACACAGTCTCTGACTCATTCGATTCTTTTAACTAATAAACTCTCAGACGATTCTCTGAGTCCCTGCAATAACTATACATTGTAATTACATCAGTCTGCTCCACTGCATTCACTGCAGCAGAGCTGTGTTTGCCAGGAGCGAGTCCCTCTAAAGGTGATAGTGTATGTCTTCTATGGCCCTGGTCCTTCCCTTCCTGCTTGCAAGCTGCACATTGATCTCTAAAAGCAGGCATTAGGGCAAGAAGAAATATACATTACTGTATGATGGCCACAAGACTATTATACTGAGGAGGGGGGCTTCAGAAATTGTTGTCCTGACTCCTTACAGTATGTCTCCTTGTGGCCCCCATACAGTATAACGTCTCCTTGTGGCTGCCCCCATACAGTATAACGTCTCTTTGTGGCTGCCCCCCATACAGTATAACGTCTCCTTGTGGTTGCCCCCCATACAGTATAACGTCTCCTTGTGGCTGCCCCCATACAGTATAACGTCTCCGTGTGGCTGCCCCCATACAGTATAACGTCTCCTTGTGGCCGCCCCATACAGTGTAACGTCTCCTTGTGGCCGCCCCCATACAGTATAACGTCTCCTTGTGGCTGCCCCCATACAGTATAACATCTCCTTCTGGCTGCCCCCATACAGTATAACATCTCTTTGTGGCCCCCATACAGTATAATATCTCCTTGTGGCTGCCCCCATACAGTATAACGTCTCCTTGTGGCTGCCCCCCATACAGTATAACGTCTCCTTGTGGCTGCCCCATACAGTATAACATCTCCTTGTGGCTGCCCCATACAGTATAACGTCTCCTTGTGGCTGTCCCCATACAGTATAACGTCTCCTTGTGGCTGCCCCCCATACAGTATAACGTCTCCTTGTGGCTGCCCCCATACAGTGTAACGTCTCCTTGTGGCTGTCCCCATACAGTATAACGTCTCCTTGTGGCTGCCCCCATACAGTATAACGTCTCCTTGTGGCTGCCCCCATACAGTATAATGTCTCCTTGTGGCTGCCCCCATACAGTATAACGTCTCCTTGTGGCTGCCCCCCATACAGTATAATGTCTCCTTGTGGCTGCCCCCCATACAGTATAACGTCTCCTTGTGGTTGCCCCCATACAGTATAACGTCTCCTTGTGGTTGCCCCCCATACAGTATAATGTCTCCTTGTGGCTGCCCCCATACAGTATAACGTCTCCTTGTGGTTGCCCCCCATACAGTATAACGTCTCCTTGTGGCTGCCCCCCATACAGTATAACGTCTCCTTGTGGCTGCCCCCCATACAGTGTAACGTCTCCTTGTGGCTGCCCTCCATACAGTATAACGTCTCCTTGTGGCTGCCCCCCATACAGTATAACGTCTCTTTGTGGCCCCCATACAGTATAACGTCTCCTTGGAATGTTATAGTTCTGTTTTTGGGCCTTTTGGTTGGTCAGTGGTCAGAAAATACATGTGTGTGTATTTTATTGTTAAAATTAGTATCGGTAATTGGTATCGGTGAGTACTTAAATAAAAGTATCGGTACTCGTACTCAGTCTTAAAAAAAATGGTATCGGGACATCCCTAGTAATTAGCCATCCTACATTGATCGTGGATATGCCCATTGATCGATTAATTATTGACATTGATTTCCTGAAAAGATTAAGCCCAGTTATTGATTTTGTTAATAAGGTGATATGGTCTCTAGTGAGGATGTCCATTAATTATTAACAATCACAATCCTATCACAATAGGCGTAACTGCCATGTGATAGAGGAAAGGCCGGATTATATAGAGGTACATTTCCGAAATAGCCAGATCCCTGATGTTTCTTTCCTGCAAACCACAAAAAATTCCACTATAGGTGAACAGGAAGATAACACCATATGTGTGTCTCCTGAACGAGTAAAAGAAGTCTGTTTGGAAGGGGATGTTCTTACAATCCACCTACACCCAGAAACTACTGACCCTACTGGGTTTAATGGTCACGAACAATTCCTATTGGGAATGGAAAAGGTGGATGATGAGATGTTCTTCCCAGTACAGGGGAATGAGTTAGGAAGAACTAAGAGGGCTAAATTGGATTTGCGCCATGAAAATAGTTATATTAGTAGGGATCTACTAAATCAAGTGGCCAATTCTTAAGTGATTCGATATGCAAATCCACAGGATAATTGGATACATGACTTGGATAATGATTCTGCGGATCATAATATAATTGCAAAATGTATATTAACCATTTCTATTGCAGGAAAATCGGCTACTCATTTATTCCTGGTGCTTGATGAACCCAGATATCCCATGTACATTGGCAACGATATTTTACAGTTTTGCCATCCATGTGGATATAGTGAATTCCACATTGTGGACAAGATTGAAAGGGATGCTGTATAAGGGCTGTGTACTAGCTTGTACACACTGTGATACCTTTTGGCGCAAAACCACAATAGCGAAAGTCGTCTTTTTAGAAATATTTATTTGTTCAGGTGACAACGCGTTTCGAAGTAAAAATACTCCTTTGTCAAGTCTTAAGGGCCGGGCATACACGATTGGCAGGGCTGGTCCAATTGCTGGTGCCGGTTCCTGTCCTTGTGTAGCGCGGCCAAGATTGAAAGGGAGTCCTGATGGTTTTATGGATGAACATGAAGCACTCAAGTCATCCCAGATACTGCCTTATGCAGTTAGTGTATTAGTGCCACGAGATATAATAATCCCTCCAGGTACTAGTAATTTCCTGTTACCCATTCAGGTATCAAAAGGTCAAAAATTTAAGAATTGTGATGCATTGATATGCCTATCAAACGGAATGCAACAATTAAGTATTTCAGTAAATCATACCCCTATGGTGAATTTACAAACCTTTAAAACCCAAATAATTGTGAATAATGGTATGCCAAATGAAGACCATTTGTCTAAAGACACTATCATTGGTAAGGCATTAGATTCAGATTATTATACTTTTGGGTTTCAGAATGTAATTATTGGCCTAATATCTGAATCGTATGTAACAGAAGAACAATTGGTTGAACAAACATTTTATTCTTCTCCTGAAGGATTGTTCACCATTAGTTCAGTATATCCTTTTAATCTTGAATAAGGTACCTGTAAGGTAGAGGAATCCTCTCTTACCTTTAATCATACAATCAATGAGCAGGAAGCCCAGGAATATCATGAGTTTGCTGAAAAAGCAGGTAAGTCAAATCATGACCTCACTGACAGGTTGAAGGAAACCTATGAAATAGGTCAACCTGAAGTTTTCCCAGGGTTTATGGAAATGGTCCAGCAACAAATCTCATTAGCTGATGGATGCTCCAATGACCCAGAGCGACAACTAAAGGAAGTTCTCTTAGAATTCAAGGATATCTTTGCTAAAGATTCCTTTGATTGTGGTCTGACTGACATACACATTGCCAGGATTCAGACTGATCCTGAGGCACCTCCCGTTTATATCAAGCAATATCGTCTTCTGCTAGCTAGTTACGACTCGCTAGCGGAAATATTTCGAAATCTCAAAGAGAGAGGTATTATAAGACCAGTGCACAGTTCTTATAATAATCCTATTCTTGGAATTCTTAAACCGAATGGTCAATGGCGTTTATGTGCTGATCTTCGTCAGCTAAATAAACGTGTATATATGTCCGGCTGGCCCGTGCCATATATAGACCATTGTTTGGTACAAATGCAAGGCGCTAGGATCTTTACCACAGATTCCGCTCAGGGATATTGGACCATCAAAGTGAGTCCTGAAGACCAATACAAATTGGCCTTTACTTTTGGCAAAGAACAGTTTGCCTGGACTAGACTACCGTTTGGGTACATAAATTCAGGTCATGAATTTGCGGTGTTTTTAAATAAGGCTATGCCTGATGCCACAGAAAGAGGAAATTTAACTTATGTAGATGACATTTTGATGAAAAGTACTTCATTTGACCAGCATATCCAAGAAATTAGGCATGTACTGAATCAGTTGAGAGAGGCAGGTGTGAAAATTTCTTTACAGAAAGCCCAGTGGTGTCGAAACAAGGTAAATTTCCTTGGACATGAGGTTACCTGTGAAGGCCTGAATCCCCAGAAGAAAAAGGTGGAGGCTGTGATGAAATCTAAAACGCCTACCAACATCAGTGAATTAAGATCATTCCTGAGAATGATAAATTACTCCCGTAAATTCAATGATAACTATGCTGAGATTAGTAAACCGTTGCTGACATTGTTAAAGAAAGGAGTACCCTGGACATGGGGGGAGGATCAGGAACAAGCTATGTCTGAGCTTAAAAAGGAGACTCACCCAAGCCCCATGTCTAGCTTAAAAGGTAAACCCTTTTATCTGGAAACTGGTTTTACGAATCTTAGTATTAGTGCTGTCCTATGCCAAAAACAGGATAAATTGCATAAAATTATAGCTTATGCAAGTAAATCCCTGTCACCAGTAAAAATAAAGTTTAGCGACTGTGAAAAAGCTTTACTAGCCACAGTCTGGGCACTTCAAAACTTTAGAAGTTTTGTACAGGGTGAGAAAATCATTGTTGAAACGGCCCATCAACCCCTACAATATCTACAGAGTGATAAAATTAGGGATGGTAACTTGTCTAACAGCAGGATCACTGCTTGGACCTTGTCTTTACAAGGATGGCCGTTGGAAGTTCAGTATAAACATAATAAAAAGTGTCCAGTAGCCCAAAATCTTGTAGAACTGCATTATTGTGCCGCTCATTCTTATACAGAAGAGCTGATAGATGATTTTCTAGAGGAACAAAAATCTCCCCATTGCAAAGTGTATGACGAAGACTCTCTACTCCCCTGTGCGTACATAGATGGTTGTGCTTACCACACCACTGTAGGGGACGAAAGAAAACTAGTGGCAGGAAATGGCATTACTTGGATAGATGAGTGCCCGAGTATTTCAATAGGTTACAGTATTGGTGCTAAGAGTAGCCAGGTAGCCGAATTAGCAGCTGTCTATCAAACCGTTAAAATTGTTATAGAGCACAATATAAAGGAATTCGTCATAGTTACTGATTCAAATTATGTGCGGAACAGTTTTGTAGAATATATGCCCACATGGAAGAGGAGTCACATGTTACGGTCCAATAACAAACCAGTGAAACACACCAAGTTGTTTTGTGCCATAGATGAGCTGGTTAGACATAATGATCTAACCATTTATTGGAAAAAGACTAAAGGTCATTCCAAAACCCAAAATAAAGATAAAGAGGGTAATGACCTAGCTGATAAACTGGCCAAACAAGGAGCCATAAATGGTGATCATGTGAATATAGATCATTTACTAGAGATGATTCCCATTGACGCTATCACTAGACAACAGGCTAAGACCTAAACTGAAAATAGTGTAGTTCAATGGAGCCAAGAATCTTCTAGTGAGGATCTGATCAAAAGCCAGAAGGAAGATCTTATATTGGGAATCTTCTATAAACATATTGAGGATCCTAATAATAATCCCATATCAGAGGATAATTATACCCAAAAAGAAGACCTTCGATTACTTATGAAATCCAAATCCCAATTTAGTATTCAGGATGGGTTATTAATGAGAACCTCTAAAAATGGTATTCAGCAGTGGGTAGTTCCTACTACATTTAGAGGTTTAATGTTACAGCATGCCCATGATGCACCTACAGCTGGTCATCGTGGAGAAAAGATTACATATGAGTCACTACGTGATTATGCCTACTGGCCTCATATGTTAAAGGATGTCCAGAGTTATTGTCAAGGTTGTTTGGTATGTGCGCAATTTCAACCTCAAGGTCCTAAACATCGTGCTCCACTTCAGAAGTAAGGTTTTTCATTACCCTGGTCTGACATCCAAATCGATTTTATTGGTCCTGTTACCCAGTCATCCTGAGGGAATAAATACATGTTGACCGTCACTTGTGTGTTTTCAAAATGGGTAGAGTGTCTTCCGGCCCGCAATAACACAGCAGAGACATGTGCATTTATGTTGATTAACCATGTATTTTCCAGATTTGGGTTACCGTTAAGGATTGATTCAGACTGTGGATCACACTTTGTAAGTGAGGTAATGGCGAAGAGGTGGAAGATGTGGGTGTGAAGAAAAAATTACACATTGCCTATCGTCCAGCATCTAGCGGATCCGTTGAGCGCTATAACCAGTCTATTGTCAATATCCTTAAGAAATATGTTAAGGAGTCGGGTAAAGGCTGGGATATAAGGTTACCATTAGTACTCATGGCCATTAGAGCTACTCCAAGCACTGCTACCCAGATGTCACCTTTTGAGCTGATGACGGGGAGAAGAATGGTACTTCCTCAACATCTGTTGTATCGCACATCAGATCATAACCTGATCAATGCGGCCACGACACATCAGTATGTGGAGGACCTTCGTAAGTATCTTCAATACGCGTTTGCTTTCGCGCAAAAGAATCTCGAGAAAGCTGCCATAAGC
Organism: Bufo bufo; assembly: GCF_905171765.1. Classification (NCBI taxonomy): domain Eukaryota; kingdom Metazoa; phylum Chordata; class Amphibia; order Anura; family Bufonidae; genus Bufo; species Bufo bufo. Next base: position 103,993,992 of record NC_053395.1, on the reverse strand, counting down.
AACAAAACTTATTATGACTTGAAAACTACCAAAAAGGAATATGAGGTAGGAGATAGTGTATCTCTATAACTTTGCCCGGGATCGGGTAAAAGAAAGAAAATTTCTCCCATCATGGAAAGGTCCATATGATGTAATTGATAAAATATCACCTGTAGTTTATAAGGTGAAAATTAATACCAAAGATGATTTAATCGAGAAATGGGTCCATGTAAATCAATTGCGAGTATGTCATCCGAGATCACAACTGAGAATCATAGAAGGTGATGCTGAATAAGAGAATGAATAAGGATTGCGTTAATCTGATTTCTCTCAATTCACAGATGTTCCGATTTTGGTGTTTCCTTGCAAAGCATTTTACATAGCAACGCTAGGGAAACTGTATATCTCAAAAGATTAAAGAATATGCATTCATACTTTCATTTTATTTTATAGAAAAAGGACGGGCGGAACCAGACGACGAAGATGACAACAAAGATACAGATATCGTGCGGATGGTGTTGATCCGAGAGGTCCAATTAAAGACGGAACTAATCATCAACCCGAATCTACAGCCGTGTTTCAGATGTCCCAGGATTGTGAATGATGGCAAAGAAGATTTTACTTCAAGAATCTTTGCTAAATTGGATCCAAGGACATTCATTGGATGAAGATACCGGATATCACCATTTTAGCTTGGGAAAGGAACCAAATTGGTACATTATGCATGGGAACAAAGTCACAGCAATAATGGCATGATTGGTGCCAAGTTTTGCATTTTCTTACATGCTAAAACCATTGGACACAGGATCTCTGTGATAATATATTTTTCAAGGATTGACTTTATGATGCGACAAAAGACTCGGATAAAATATATTGATGAACATGAAAATTCTTCCGACCTTCTCCCAGTTAGGTCTTGACTAACGTGGGAAGAAGGGGGGGGGGGGAGGGGGATGTGTCAGAACTATTGGGTATAAATAAAGTCCATAAGTATAAGGCCTATATAAGATGTATGGACATGAACCTAAAGAACAACCATTTTGTCTTATTTTAAAAGTGCAGGGTGAGTTCAGGATTTTAACTCAGGATTACTAACCTAAGATTATCTAAGGGTACTTTCACACTAGCGTTTTTCTTTTCCGGCGCCGAGTTCCGTCCTAGGGACTCAAATCCGGAAAAGAACTGATCAGTTTTATCCTAATGCATTCTGAATGGAGAGTAATCCGTTCAGGATGCATCAGGATGTCTTCAGTTCAGTCTTTTTGACTGATCAGACTTTTCAGAAAACCGTAGCATGTTGTATTTTTACCTCCGGACAAAAATCCTGAACACTTTGACTGAACGCCGGATCCGGTCTTTTCCCATTGACTTGCATTAACGCCGGATCCGGCGCCATGTATTCAGTCAAACCGGATCCGGCTTTTGCATGTTAAACCTGAAAAATGTGAAAAAAAAGTTAAAGTCCATAAATGGCGGATCCGTTTTTTCCAATGCATTTTTTCATTGTGATCAAAATCCTGATCAGGAATCAAATGTAATCCGTTTTCACACGTTTTCTCCGGATCCAGCGGGCAGTTCCGGTGTCGGAATTGAACGCCGGATTTAAACAATGCTAGTGTGAAAGTAGCCTAACAATATGTACCAGAGTGTTTACCCAAGTCTGGTTTTGGGAGAAGGAGGTTTCCCAAGGTCTAATGAAAAGTATTTGTCTAGATAAGACAATGTATTAGAAATGTGCTGAGTTTTGATGACTTTCAGTGAATAGAAAGACTTATTTTTCTTTGGGGTTTTTATATTAATGTATGAGTGGATTTTGATTTTTATATCATCAATTTAAATATGTGTGCTTTATATATAAAAAGAGTGTGGTCCTTATAGATATATTCAGTTTTAAGGTTAGAATTGAGATACAAACTCCTGTGTCATTTTTAGAATCTCTCCCAAAGTAAAGCACAAGTTAATGATCTCTTTCCTGAAGATTTCTTGAATGGAGAAATGTGGATACATGTGATCATAAACAAACCCTGTCTTTTCCCCAGAACAATGACTTGAGTATGGTCGTGTGTATCTTGATTTAATTAGGTCTGGTCAAAAGATTAAAGGATGAACTAGATGTATGACTAAATACAAAAGTCATTGTCTATTTAAGATCTCCTCAAGGTTTTGTCTAAAACATTAGTTAAAGTTTATTTCAAGTAAATGAATAAGAGAATATATAGAAAAGAGAAATAAGTGCCTCGACTTTTGTATGGAGTACTAGTGCCATCTAGTGTTAGGGTAACAAAGGTTTAGGGTGTATTTTCCCTAGGGGAGGTTCTATTAATTATAAAGTGAGGTCACTAGTTAATGATAAAACTTGGCCAAGCCCTTTCTAAGATAGGATAAAAAGATGGTATGGGCTGACAGAAAAAAAACTATCATCAGAGGAACTATCATCAGGAAACCATCAAAAGGGAGAAGACCAGATCCAGCCCTGACCACCTTTTCAGTCATTGGAGGCAGCCATCTTAGAACCAGTGAAACTGATTTCTGCTAGCTGACATTTTGGTATAGTATAACCTTACCTATATTTTATAGGATAAAAAAATTAATATAATACATATCTATATATATTCAATTAACCATACCTTGTGTATAGTATCTGTTTTGGAATAAGATTGGGGTGTACCTGCAGCATCATCCTGAAAATTAATCCAATACAGGGAGATTGAAAATATACTGGTGAAAACACGGTATTATCTCCAACGAATTGAATTCAGTTCTAGACCGGTATGGTTGATATACACTGCTCAAAAAAATAAAGGGAACACTTAAACAACACAATGTAACTCCAAGTCAATCACACTTCTGTGAAATCAAACTGTCCACTTAGGAAGCAACACTGAGTGACAATCAATTTCACATGCTGTTGTGCAAATGGGATAGACAACAGGTGGAAATTATAGGCAATTAGCAAGACACCCCCAATAAAGGAGTGGTTCTGCAGGTGGTGACCTGACCACTTCTCAGTTCCTATGCTTCCTGGCTGATGTTTTGGTCACTTTTGAATGCTGCCGGTGCTTTCACTCTAGTGGTAGCATGAGACGGAGTCTACAACCCACACAAGTAGCTCAGGTAGTGCAGCTTATCCAGGATGGCACATCAATGCGAGCTGTGGCAAGAAGGTTTGCTGTGTCTCTCAGCGTAGTGTCCAGAGCATGGAGGCGCTACCAGGAGACAGGCCAGTACATCAGGAGACGTGGAGGAGGCCGTAGGAGGGCAACAACCCAGCAGCAGGACCGCTACCTCCGCCTTTGTGCAAGGAGGAACAGGAGGAGCACTGCCAGAGCCCTACAAAATGACCTCCAGCAGGCCACAAATGTGCATGTGTCTGCTCAAACGGTCAGAAACAGACTCCATGAGGGTGATATGAGGGCCTGACGTCCACAGGTGGGGGTTGTGCTTACAAACCAACACCGTGCAGGACGTTTGGCATTTGCCAGAAAACACCAAGATTGGCAAATTCGCCACTGGCGCCCTGTGCTCTTCACAGATAAAAGCAGGTTCACACTGAGCACATGTGACAGACGTGACAGAGTCTGGAGACGCCGTGGAGAACGTTCTGCTGCCTGCAACATCCTCCAGCATGCCCGGTTTGGCATTGGGTCAGTAATGGTGTGGGGTGGCATTTCTTTGGAGGGCCGCACAGCCCTCCATGTGCTCGCCAGAGGTAGCCTGACTGCCATTAGGTACCGAGATGAGATCTTCAGACCCCTTGTGAGACCATATGCTGGTGCGGTTGGCACTGGGTTCCTCCTAATGCAAGACAATGCTAGACCTCATGTGGATGGAGTGTGTCAGCAGTTCCTGCAAGACGAAGGCATTGATGCTATGGACTGGCCCGCCCGTTCCCCAGACCTGAATCCAATTGAGCACATCTGGGACATCACGTCTCACTCTATCCACCAACGTCATGTTGCACCACAGACTGTCCAGGAGTTGGCAGATGCTTTAGTCCAGGTCTGGGAGGAGATCCCTCAGGAGACCGTCCGCCACCTCATCAGGAGCATGCACAGGCGTTGTAGGGAGGTCATGGAGGCACGTGGAGGCCACACACACTACTGAGCCTCATTTTGACTTGTTTTAAGGACATTACATCAAAGTTGGATCAGCCTGTAGTGTGTTTTAACACTTTAATTTTGAGGGTGACTCCAAATCCAGACCTCCATGGGTTAAAAAATTTGATTTCCATTATTTTTATTTTTTTTGTGTAAAGAACAAAGTATTTAAGAAGAATATTTAATTAATTCAGATCTAGGATGTGTTATTTTTGTGTTCCCTTTATTTTTTGGAGCAGTGTATATATATATATATATATATATATATATATATATATATATATATATATACACACACTCTCACCTAAAGAATTATTAGGAACACCATACTAATACGGTGTTGGACCCCCTTTTGCCTTCAGAACTGCCTTAATTCTACGTGGCATTGATTCAACAAGGTGCTGATAGCATTCTTTAGAAATGTTGGCCCATATTGATAGGATAGCATCTTGCAGTTGATGGAGATTTGAGGGATGCACATCCAGGGCACGAAGCTCCCGTTCCACCACATCCCAAAGATGCTCTATTGGGTTGAGATCTGGTGACTGTGGGGGCAATTTTAGTACAGTGAACTCATTGTCATGTTCAAGAAACCAATTTGAAATGATTCGAGCTTTGTGACATGATGCATTATCCTGCTGGAAGTAGCCATCAGAGGATGGATACATGTTCTCATTCTGTTTACGCCAAATTCGGACTCTACCATTTGAATGTCTCAACAGAAATCGAGACTCATCAGACCAGGCTACATTTTTCCAGTCTTCAACAGTCCAATTTTGGTGAGCTCGTGCAAATTGTAGCCTCTTTTTCCTATTTGTAGTGGAGATGAGTGGTACCCGGTGGGGTCTTCTGCTGTTGTAGCCCATCCGCCTCAAGGTTGTGCGTGTTGTGGCTTCACAAATGCTTTGCTGCATTCCTCGGTTGTAACGAGTGGTTATTTCAGTCAACGTTGCTCTTCAGCTTGAATCAGTCGGCCCATTCTCCTCTGACCTCTAGCATCCACAAGGCATTTTTGCCCACAGGACTGCCGCATACTGGATGTTTTTCCCTTTTCACACCATTCTTTGTAAACCCTAGAAATGGTTGTGCGTGAAAATCCCAGTAACTGAGCAGATTGTGAAATACTCAGACCGGCCCATCTGGCACCAACAACCATGCCACGCTCAAAATTGCTTAAATCACCTTTCTTTCCCATTCTGACATTCAGTTTGGAGTTCAGGAGATTGTCTTGACCAGGACCACCCCCCTAAATGCATTGAAGCAACTGCCATGTGATTGGTTGACTAGATAATTGCATTAATGAGAAATAGAACAGGTGTTCCTAATAATTCTTTAGGTGAGTGTATATGTAATATATATATATATATATATATATATATATATTCTGTACACTGCGTGCAGAATTATTAGGCAAATGAGTATTTTGACCACATCATCCTCTTTATGCATGTTGTCTTACTCCAAGCTGTATAGGCTCGAAAGCCTACTACCAATTAAGCATATTAGGTGATGTGCATCTCTGTAATGAGAAGGGGTGTGGTCTAATGACATCAACACCCTATATTAGGTGTGCATAATAAGCTGGCTGAGCAAGGCCTACAGCTGAGCCCATATCCGGTAGTTATCCAGGCAGTTAAAGAGAAGGGCAGACTTCATGGGCCCCCTTGTAGGGAGGCTTCCAGTAGGGCCCCTTGGGTTTGTAGTAGGGGGGCTGTAGCCGGTAAGTGGGCCCATAGTTTGGGAAGGGCGGATAGGGAGGGTGCATGATCAGAGTCCTGCAAGGAGCAGGTGGGCTGTGCGGCTGCCCCTTATATCAGCCTAACGTTACTTTAACGACCGGCAGCCTTAACACCTTCACTGCCAGCCACACCTGAGCCTCCCCAGCGTGGTGGCATCTCCACATCGTAGGCTGTACAAATGGCAGAGTGCTCCCTCATACCGCTGCACGTGCGCCAACTGATGGAACTGGTCACAATCACACTTATCAGGCTCACACCAGAAAAGGTTCCCCCCCACTTTAGCATAAAATAGGAGATGTGCAGAGAAAGTTAGGTAGGTAGGCGGGGGGAATACTGGGCAGCAGCAGCCATTAGCAAGTGGTGAGGTGATCATCAGTCATCTCACCACTTGCTAATGTTAAGTATGTAAAGGGTTAATAGGAGCCCCGCGCTGGTCAAGACACTAAAAAGCCAGTGAACCATATCTCTTTCAAAAGTCTTAGGAGGAGGAGATAACCTCCAGGAGATAACCTCTCCTCCTACTAAGCAAGGACTATTGAAAGAGATATGGTTCACTGGCTTTTTAGTGTCTTGACCAGCGGCTCCTATTAACCCTTTTATTCCCTTATTAAGAATGTTTGTGAGCCCAGGCAGGGAGCTCACACGGAGCACCAGCAGCGGCCCCCTGAGTGTTATCAGGGTTGTAAAGACGATAAGGATTAGCCTTTATCAGCGGCAGCGCAGGGGTGACTGTGACAGTCTGTGGCTTCTCAAGCTAACCTCTGTTCTATGGAGCGGCTCCCTGTCTTCATGACTCTGAAGCTGCTGCTGTGTTCAGCGCGGGAGAATGGGGGTGTGAGAGGAGCATCCAATGGTACAGCAGCACACTGATACTGACCAATCAGCAGCCTCCTCTCTAATAACAGAGCTCTATACTGTGCGGAGCTCTGTTATTGGATTGCCGCCTGCCTGCTGTATGAAATGCCGTTCTTCTTAAAGCGGCAGAGCAGCGGAGGCTCTAGGCGCAAATGGCGACAAGACTACAAAGTCTTGTCGCCATTTTGCAATTCTAAGTCGCATTGGCGACCATTTTGGTCGCCATCTGGAGCCCTGGGGTATATATTTGTTTTTTGTTAAGTTGCCTAATAATTATGCACAGTAATAGTAACCTGCACACACAGATATCCCCCTAAAATAGCTAAAACTAAAAACAAACTAAAAACTACTTCCAAAAATATTCAGCTTTGATATTAATGAGTTTTTTGGGTTCATTGAGAACATGGTTGTTGTTCAATAATAAAATTAATCCTCAAAAATACAACTTGCCTAATAATTCTGCACTCCCTGTATAGATAAAAGATAAACCAGATTTGGGATTATTCAGACATTTGTCGGCTGAGAGAAATCAAGTATTAAATGGATTTAAAATAGAATTGAGGGGTATCATTATAATAAGGCATAATTGTGTATATATATATTGTCAATTATTTTTGACTTTCTCACTATTTTGCATATCATTGATTGAATTTCAATTGTCACCAGTTTTATTATATATTATTTTGCACTAAAAATTGTATTAATAAATTACATATATAATTTTGTTTGTAACTGGGTTTTGTCTTCAATTCACGCTTGTTTTAGCTTGATATTTATGATAATAAATTGGAATCTCCCTTACAGATTTTAATTTATTCACATAGATAATATAGACTGTCAATCGGAGACAGCATAAATATTCCGACAGTGCCTTCAGCTCTCCCCCACCTTAGTGCCATCAGCTCCACTCCCCCAGTGACTTCGGCTCTCTCCCAACCAGCGCCATCAGCTCCACTCCCCCAGTGATTTCGGCTCTCTCCCACCCAGTGCCATCAGCTCCACTCCCCCAGTGCATTCAGCTCTTCCCACTCAGTGCCATCAGCTCTACCCCACCCCAGAGCCATCAGCTCTCCCCCACCCCAGTGTCTTTAGCTTTCCCCCACCCCAGTGTCTTCAGCTCTCCCCACCCAGTGCCATCAGCTCCACTCCCCCTTGTGCCATCATCTCTCCCCCTTGTGCCATCGTCTCACTCCCCCTTGTATCATAGTCTGTGCTCGCCTTTGTGTCATAGTCTCTGCTCCCCTTTTGCCCTTCTTCCCCTCCTCTTGACACCCGGAGTGCACAGCATCATTGGTTGCTATCACGCTGTGCACTACGGGAGCCCGGCCATAGTCGGGCATCCACCCCCGCGGTGTCACCAACTTACGTTTACAGCAGGGGCGCCGCCGACACTTTATCGTTCCACGCTGCTCTGGGCCTGATGTCACACAGTGCGTTAGGTCACGGCGTGCATATAGGGAGTGCAGAATTATTAGGCAAGTTGTATTTTTGAGGATTAATTTTATTATTGAACAACAACCATGTTCTCAATGAACCCAAAAAACTCATTAATATCAAAGCTGAATATTTTTGGAAGTAGTTTTTAGTTTGTTTTTAGTTTTAGCTATTTTAGGGGGATATCTGTGTGTGCAGGTGACTATTACTGTGCATAATTATTAGGAAACTTAACAAAAAACAAATATATACCCATTTCAATTATTTATTTTTACCAGTGAAACCAATATAACATCTCAACATTCACAAATATACATTTCTGACATTCAAAAACAAAACAAAAACAAATCAGTGACCAATATAGCCACCTTTCTTTGCAAGGACACTCAAAAGCCTGCCATCCATGGATTCTGTCAGTGTTTTGATCTGTTCACCATCAACATTGCGTGCAGCAGCAACCACAGCCTCCCAGACACTGTTCAGAGAGGTGTACTGTTTTCCCTCCTTGTAAATATCACATTTGATGATGGACCACAGGTTCTCAATGGGGTTCAGATCAGGTGAACAAGGAGGCCATGTCATTAGATTTTCTTCTTTTATACCCTTTCTTGCCAGCCACGCTGTGGAGTACTTGGACGCGTGTGATGGAGCATTGTCCTGCATGAAAATCATGTTTTTCTTGAAGGATGCAGACTTCTTCCTGTACCACTGCTTGAAGAAGGTGTCTTCCAGAAACTGGCAGTAGGACTGGGAGTTGAGCTTGACTCCATCCTCAACCCAAAAAGGCCCCACAAGCTCATCTTTGATGATACCAGCCCAAACCAGTACTCCACCTCCACCTTGCTGGCGTCTGAGTCGGACTGGAGCTCTCTGCCCTTTACCAATCCAGCCACGGGCCCATCCATCTGGCCCATCAAGACTCACTCTCATTTCATCAGTCCATAAAACCTTAGAAAAATCAGTCTTGAGATATTTCTTGGCCCAGTCTTGACGTTTCAGCTTGTGTGTCTTGTTCAGTGGTGGTCGTCTTTCAGCCTTTCTTACCTTGGCCATGTCTCTGAGTATTGCACACCTTGTGCTTTTGGGCACTCCAGTGATGTTGCAGCTCTGAAATATGGCCAAACTGGTGGCAAGTGGCATCTTGGCAGCTGCACGCTTGACTTCTCAGTTCATGGGCAGTTATTTTGCGCCTTGGTTTTTCCACACGCTTCTTGCGACCCTGTTGACTATTTTGAATGAAACGCTTGATTGTTCGATGATCACGCTTCAGAAACTTTGCAATTTTAAGAGTGCTGCATCCCTCTGCAAGATATCTCACTATTTTTGACTTTTCTGAGCCAGTCAAGTCCTTCTTTTGACCCATTTTGCCAAAGGAAAGGAAGTTGCACACCTGATATAGGGTGTTGATGTCATTAGACCACACCCCTTCTCATTACAGAGATGCACATCACCTAATATGCTTAATTGGTAGTAGGCTTTCGAGCCTATACAGCTTGGAGTAAGACAACATGCATAAAGAGGATGATGTGGTCAAAATACTCATTTGCCTAATAATTCTGCACGCAGTGTACGTCAGGAGGTCAGTGCAGCGCGGGACCATGGACGTGCTGTGGAGTGTCCGGAGGCCCCCTGCTGGAAAAGTGAGTATTTCAAGTGCACTGCGGACCAGCGGGAGAACCCGGACCAGGAGTAAAAGCAAGCCTTTCACTCATGATGGTGGTTGGGCTTTTAGTATCCATAGGGTTTCACACGCAACTACCTTTCAAGGGGTTGTCCGGGTTCAGAGCTCAACCCTGACATACCCAAATTTTCACCCAGGCAGACCCCCTGATGTTAGTATCGGAGTATCTCATGCTCCGATGCGCTCCATTGGCCTGTGCTAGATCGCACAGGGCACGGGCTATTTTGTTTACAATCACACACTGCCAGGCAGAAGCTTCTACTCGGCAGTGTGTTCAGTGACGTCACCGGTTCTGATGGGCATGCTTTAGCGCTGCCCTAGCCGTTTTACTGGCTAGGGCGGCAATAAAGCACACCAATCAGTGCCGGTGATGTCACCGGGCTTCCTCGCAGCCCCATGGAGAGCCTGGTTCGTCACCTAAACTCCAGAAAATGCCTTTAGCGATTTAGCTCAGGGCAAAGGAGAGCATCGGAGCTCTGAACCCGGACAACCCCTTTAAGCTTGGTCCTCTGGATGGACACATTCGTTACTTTCAGTGGGATTGGACCACCACACTTCATCATACGCATCTGTATCGCTTTGTTGAGCCACAGATATAGTGATGCTATATATGCGGTACCTCCCACTCCTATTACTTCTTCCCCCCGCGCTTATGTGGCATAACACAGCCTATGGTGTAATTCCCCATCCCCCATGCTAAGGAGGAATTATACAGCCCATGGCATCATCTCGCATATGTTAGTTAGGTCAGATTGGTTACAAGGCATCCAGTCGCGCGTGCATGCCACTGTGGAAATATAATGAGTTATCATGGTCGGCTTGAATACAGAGGCCCGGGTAATAATTAACCCGTAGGATACAAGTACAGCTGGTCCCTGAGTGAAATTGCTCCGTGACCAGGGTACGATAGCTGCTCTGCACGGCAGGCATCCATCTTTCCTACAGGCACAGGGAGGTTTTTCAGCCCCCCTTGCAGCCGAAATCGCTGCAATTGGCCGATTTCTGCAGACCAGCCAATCACAGCTCCGGATCATTAATGGAGCTGCAGGGGGGTGGTACAGGGCTTGTACAGGGGTGGCTGGTGCTGAACTAGTCAGCACCAGTCTCCACCGAGGTCGGGCAGTGGGAACAACGCTCCAGCCAATGGCAGTGCTACAGCAGCACAGGAAAGGGATGAACCTGTCAGCAGTCAACCATTCTAGCTGGTGAATGCGTGCAGAGAGGTTCTGTCCTTTTCTATGCTGCTGTTGGCTTGCTGGGACTTGTGGTGCACCACCACAGAGATTTAACCCTTTACTACTGGAAGAAGAAAATCTGGAATTGCTGCCGATTTTATTTTATTTTTTTATATGCAGCAGTTCCAGATCCCTAAACCACCGTCCGTCCCTGTCCATTCCTGCCCTCCCCCCCTCTCTCCCCCCCAGCCTTCCTGTCATTTTTTTATGGACGCCATTTGGTCCGTGCACTTTTTTTGGTATTTTTTTTTTATTATTATTATTTTTTTACAATTTTCCAGCTCTGCACCACTTTTTCTGGGTGCAAACTGTGACCGCCAAGTGCTGTTCAATGCATACCTGCATAATAAGCACCTGGGAATTATTATTTGCGCTTTTTTTTCACATCTGTTCAAATCAAACATTTGGTTCAAAAAGAAGAAATTGTAATTAGGGTTTTATATAAATACAGTCCTGATCAAAAGCTTAAGACCACTTGAAAAATGGCAAAAAATCATAATTTCGCATGGCTTGATCTTAACAAGGTTCCAAGTAGAGCTTCAACATGCAACAAGAAGAAATGGGAGTGAGAAAAAACATTTTTTGAGCATTAAATTTAATGAAAACAACGAATAAACTGAAACAGGCTGTTTTTCAGCTGATCAAAAGTTTAGGACCACACCTTCAAAAAAAAAAATACTCCCCCCCCCCCCCCCAAAAAAAAAAACAGAAATTCAACTTCCAAACATGAACTCAGTAATGAGTAGCTCCGTCGTTATTGTTTATCACTTCAAAAATTAGTTTCCGCATGCTTGATGCAAGCGTTTCCATGAGATGAGTGGGAACATTTCTCCAAGTGGTTTAGACGGCCGCACGAAGGCCATCTAGTGTCTGGAACTGTTGTCCATTTTTGTAAACTTCCCTTGCCATCCATCCCCAAAGGTTCTCAATTGGATTTAGATATGGGGAACACGCAGGATGGGCCAAAAGAATGATGTTCTTCTCCTGGAAGAAGTCCCTTATCCTGCGGGCATTGTGTACTGTAGCGTTGTCCTGTTGAAAAACCCAGTCGTTACCACACAGACAAGGGCCCTCAGTCATGAGGAATGCTCTCTGCAACATCTAGACATAGCCAGCGGCCGTTTGACGCCCCTGCACTTCCTGAAGCTCCATTGTTCCACAGAAGGAAAAAGCACCCCAGACCATTATGGCGCCCCCTCCACTGTGGCGCGTAGAAAACATCTCAGATGGGATCTGCTTGTCATGCCAGTAACATTGAAAACCATCAGGACCATCAAGGTTAAATATTTTCTCATCAGAGAATAAAACTTTCTTCTACCCTTGAATGTCCCATGTTTCGTGCTCTCTTGCAAAGTCCAAACAAGCAGTTCTGTGGCGTTCAAGGAGACGAGGTCTTTGAAGACATCTTTTGTTTTTGAAGCCCTTCAGTCTCAGATGCAGTCTGATGGTTATAGGGCTGCAGTCAGCACCAGTAAGGGCCTTAATTTGGGTCGAGGATCGTCCAGTGTCTTGACGGACAACCAATTGGATCCTGCTGCTCAGTGCTGATGAAATTTTTTGGGGTCTTCCACTTGACTTTTTGTTCCATAACCCTTAGGATCATTTAAGAAATTCCAAATGACTGTCTTACTGCATCCCACCTTAGCAGCGATGGCGCGCTGTGAGAGACCCTGCTTATGCAGTTCAACAACCCGACCACGTTCAAAAAGGGAGAGTTTTCTTGCCTTTGCCATCACAACATTTTCTGTGACTACCTGACAGAAAATGACAATGAATACACATCTTTGCACAGATTTGGCCTTTTAACGCCTTAAGGACCCTGCCATTTTTCACCTTAAGGACTTGGCCATTTTTTGCAAATCTGACCAGTGTCACTTTAAGTGCTGATAGCTTTCAAACGCTTTGACTTATCCAGGCAGTTCTGAGATAGTTTTTCCGTCACATATTGTACTTCATGACACTGATAAAATTGGGTCAAAAAAGCTAATTTTTTTGCATAAAAAAATACCATATTTACCAAAAATTTTTACAAATTTAAAAAATTTAAAAGTTTCAGTTTCTCTACTTCAGTAATACATAGTAATACCCCCAAAAATTGTGATGACTTTACATTCCCCATATGTCTACTTCATGTTTGTAGCATTTTGGGAATATTTTATTTTTTGGGGATGTTACAAGGCTTAGAAGTTTAGAAGCAAATCTTGAAATTTTTCTGAAATTTACAAAAACCCAATTTTTAGGGACCACTACAGGTCTGAAGTCACTTTGAGATGCTTACATAATAGAAACCGCCCAAAAATGACCCCATTCTATAAACTACACCCCTCAAGGTATTCAAAACTGATTTTACAAACTTCGTTAACCCTTTAGGTGTTGCACAAGAGTTATTGGAAAATGGGGATGAAATTTGAGAATTTCATTTTTTTTTTGCCTAATTTTCCATTTTAACCCATTTTTTCCACTAACAAAGCAAGGGTTAACAGCCAAACAAGACTGTATCTTTATTGCCCTGACTCTGCCGTTTACAGAAACACCCCATATGTGGCCGTAAACTACTGTACGGGCACACAGTAGGGCGTAGAGGGAAAGGTGCGCCGTATGGTTTTTGGAAGCCAGATTTTGATGGACTGGTTTTTTGAAACCATGTCCCATTTGAAGCCCCCCTGATTCACCCCTAGAGTAGAAACTCCATAAAAGGGACCCCATCTAAGAAACTACACCCCTCAAGGTATTCAAAACTGATTTTACAAACTTTGTTAACCCTTTAGGTGTTGCACAAGATTTAATGGAAAATAGAGCTACAATTTCAAAATTTAACTTTTTTGGCAGATTTTCCATTTTAATAATTTTTTTCCAACTACAAAGCAAGGGTTAACAGCCAAACAAAACTCATTATTTATGGCCCTGATTCTGTAGTTTACAGAAACACCCCATATGTGGTCATAAACCGCTGTACGGGCACACGGCAGGGCGCAGAAGGAAAGGAATGCCATACGGTTTTTGGAAGGCAGATTTTGCTGGACTGGTTTTTTGACACCATGTCCCATTTGAAGCCCCCCTGATGCACCCCTAGAGTAGAAACTCCAAAAAAGTGACCCCATTTTGGAAACTACGGGATAGGGTGGCAGTTTTGTTGGTACTAGTTTAGGGTACATATGATTTTTGGTTGCTCTATATTACACTTTTTTGTGCGGCAAGGTAACAAGAAATAGATTTTTTAGCACGTTTTTTTTTTTGTTATTTACAACATTCATCTGACAGGTTAGATCATGTGGTAATTTTATAGAGCAGGTTGTCACGGACGTGGCGATACTTAATATGTATACAATTTTTTTTATTTATGTAAGTTTTACACAATGATTTCATTTTTAAAACAAAAAAAAATGTTTTAGTGTCTCCATAGTCTAAGAGCCATAGTTTTTTCAGTTTTTGGGCGATTATCTTAAGTAGGGTCTCATTTTTTGCGGGATGAGATGACGGTTTGATTGGCACTATTTTGGGGTGCATATGACTTTTTGATTGCGGTGATACCTAATATGTGTAGTGTATTTTTTTTATTTTTATTTTTTATTCAGTGATAAAGGTGTTTTTTTTTATCTTAACTTTTTTCACTTTTTTTTAACATTTTTTTGACCCAGACCCACTTGGTTCTTGAAGATCCAGTGGGTCTGATGTCTGTATAATACAGTACAGTACAATATATATTGTACTGTACTGTATTTTACTTACACTTTGTCTGAACAGATCTCTACAGATCTGTTCAGCACCATGGACAGCAGGATGCCTGAGACGGCGTCCTGTTGCCATGGGAACCTTCCCCGTCTGCTCAGAACTTCGCAGACGGGGAAGGGTAAGGACAGGGCTGTCTGGGGGCTCTCTCCCTCTCCCATCGGGGGCTGCAAAGGCACAGCAGCCCCCTAATGGGAGAGGGAGGGAGCTCCCTGAGCTGTTAACCTTTTCCATACAGCGGTCCGTACGGACCGCTGTATGGAAAGGGTTAAACGGAAGACATCGCATCACTGATGTCAGCCGTTTATACCAGGGTGTCAGCAATGTGCTGGCACCCTGGTATACCCACTAGACGCCAACGATTATTCAAGGGGAGGCCCCGCCTGCCGCACCGCCCGCCTCCCGCACCGCCTGCGACACCCCCCCTGCACCACCCGCCCACATAATATCATTCAGGGGTGCAGGTGGGGTTAATAAAACTTTATTTCAGACATTTTAAAGTCTGATCCCCACGGTCTCTGAATCGGCTAAAAGCGCAGCAAACCACAGGTCTGAATTGACCTGCGTTTTTCTGCGATCGTCGATAAGGGGGGGTCAAATGACCCCCCCCCCCCTGTGTTGTTACAGGATGCCGGCTGAATGATTTCAGCCGGCATCCTGTTCCGATTAACCCCCGCGGAGCCGGAATCGCGAATTAAAACCATGACGTACCGGTACGTCATGGGTCCTTAAGGATTTGGGACCCATGCCGTACCGGTACGTCTTAAGTCCTTAAGGGGTTAAAGGCATGTGGTCCTAAAATTTGGATCAGCTGAAAAACAGCCTGTTTCAGTTTAATTGTTGTTTTCAATTAATTGAATGCTCGAAAAAGGTTTTGTCTCACTCTCATTTCTTCTTGTTGCATGTTAAAGCTGTACTTGAAACCTTGTTAAGATCCAACAATGTAAAATATGATTTTTTGGCATTTTTCAAGTGCTCTTAAACTTTTGATCAGGACTGTATATGTAGAGTTCTATATATATATATATATATATATATATATATATATATATATATATATATATATATATGTAAATTTTTTGTTAGTGTTCACTTTTTTAACACTGTAGTGAATTTTTCTACTACAGGTTTTGCATGACCGCACGATCTGTGTGCTTGCTGCAGAGCACCGATCCGTAGTGTGCTCATTTACATCTGCACATTTTTTCGTTTGTTTTTTTATTTTTTTTGTGTGAAAAAAGACCTGAAGTTAGTGGTAGTTAGATTATATAATATATATTGTAAGGGATCGCCTCTTATTCGGGGGTCATTCTCACAATGATCTTCATCGACCACAGGGTTAGGGGCCAAACATTGCTTTTATTTGGCACCTCAGCAAAACCAAAACAAAGAAGACAAATAAAACACCTGCCTGGCTGGGCTCTAACTAAACATGAGGACTCCCTACCTCACTGAAAGCCCCGTTCACACATGGGAAGAACATGCGGCTTTTCCCAGCCTAACAATCCAGCACTTCCAGGCTGTAATAAAGTCCAGTACCTTTTGGGGGATTGTGGCCCAGAAGTCCTCCTGACTCTGGCCTAGCGACCGTCGATTCCAAGACCTCGCAGAGTCCCCCAAAGTTCAGGCTAACACCTAGCCCCGTGGCCCCTCAGCCAGCTCAGCTGAGCCCACCTGTACAGAGCCTTCCCAGGCCTCTGCTGCACACAGACTCTTCCTTCTCCTAACAGTTTGGACTGGGATCTTATCCCAGACTGATTGTTCCACCTGGTGCGGCCTCTGATTGACAGCGAAGAAATGGAAACTCCTGCCATATCTCTTCCCTAGCAGCCATGAGGCCTGTCACTGCCTCACAATATAAAAATAGTACCAATCAAAAAGGAAACCAGAACCTCATCCCGCAAAAAATGAGACCCTACATAAGACAATTATTTAAAAATAAATAAATAATGGCTCTCAGACTATGGAGACACTAAAACATCATTTTTTTGGTTTAAAAACTACTAGTATTGTGTTAAAGTGAAATAAATAAAAAAAAGTAGACATATTAGGTATTGCCGCGTCCATAACAACCTGCTCTAAAAAAGTATCAGAAGACCCCTCAGATGAACACCCTAAAAAAAAAAAAAAAAAAGGGGGGCCAAAAAAGCCATTTTTGGTCACCTAACATCACAAAGTGCAACACCAAGCGATTAAAAAGTCGTATGCCCCCCAAAATAGTACCAATTTAAACAGTCACCTCATCCAGCAAAAAATGAGACCCTAACTAAGACAATCAGTTAAAAAATGAAAAAAGCTATGGCTCTCAGACTATGGAAACACTAAAACATCATTTTTTTTTTGTTTAAAAATGCTATTATTGTGTAAAACTTAAATAAATAAGAAAAAGTATACAAATTAAGTATTGCCACGTCCGTAACTATCTGATCTTAAAAACTTTTACATGACCTAACCCCTCAGGTGAACACTATAAAAAATATATATATATATATATATATATATAAACTGCTAAAAAAAAAACACATTTTTTGGGTCACCTTGGCACATAAAGTGTAAAAATTAATGATCAAAAAATCATATGTACCCAAAAATGGTACCAATAAAAACGTCAACTCTTCCTGCAAAAAACAATCCCCTGCACAAGTCTATGAGCAGAAAAATAAAAAAAAATATGGCGTTCAAAAAATGAAGACACAAAAACATAATTGTTTATTTCAAAAATGCTTTATAATATAAAACTGAAACAGACAAAGAAAGTAGACATATTTGATATCATTGCGTCCGTAACAACCTGCTCTATAAAGATAGCAGATGATCTACCCGGTCAGATAAATCTTGTAAAAAAAAATTATAACAAAAGGGAGCCAAAACAGCCATTTTTGGGTTACCTTGCCTCACAAAAAACTTAATATAGAGCAATTAAAAATCATATGTACCCCAAAATAGTACCAATAAAACTGGCACCTTATCACCTAGTTTCCAAAATGGGGTCACATTTTGGGAGTTTCTACTGTAGGGGTGGATCAGGGGGGCTTCAAATGGGACATGGCATCTAAAAACCAGTTCAGCAAAATCTGCCTTCCAAAAACCATATGGCACTTCTTTGCTTCTGCTCCCTGCCATGTGCCCTTACATCAGTTTACGACCACATGTGGGGGGTGTTTATGTAAACCGCAAAATTAGGGTAATAAATATTAAGTTTTGTTTGGCTATTAACCCTCGATGTGTTAAAGAATAAAATGGATTAAAATGGAAAATCTGCCAAAAAAGGGAAATTTTCGTTTAATTCTTGTGGAACACCTAAAGGGTTAAAAGAGTTTGTAAAATCAGTTTTGAGTAAATTGAGGGGTGTAGTTTCTACAATGGGGTCATTTATGGGGGATTTCTACTATGTAAGCCCCACAAATTGACTTCAGAACTGAACTGGTCTTTAAAAAAGTTGACTTTAGAAATTTTCAACATTTTCTTCAAAATTTCTAAAATTGCTTCTAAAATTCTAAACCTTCTAGCGTCCTAAAAAAATTAAATTACATTACCAAAATGATGCCCACATAAAGTAGATATATGGGAAATGTTAATTAATGAATATTTTATGAGGCATCAGTACAATGTGTCAAGAGAAACCAATCTCTGAATGGCTTAGATAAGTAAAAAAGAGTTCCAAAGTTATTACCACATAAAGTGACATGAAATAGATTAAATATACCTAAGCGAAGCCGGGTCCTTCAGCTAGTGAATAAATACACTGCTCAAAAAAATAAAGGGAACACTTAAACAACACAATGTAACTCCAAGTCAATCACACTTCTGTGAAATCAAACTGTCCACTTAGGAAGCAACACTGAGTGACAATCAATTTCACATGCTGTTGTGCAAATGGGATAGACAACAGGTGGAAATTATAGGCAATTAGCAAGACACCCCCAATAAAGGAGTGGTTCTGCAGGTGGTGACCTGACCACTTCTCAGTTCCTATGCTTCCTGGCTGATGTTTTGGTCACTTTTGAATGCTGCCGGTGCTTTCACTCTAGTGGTAGCATGAGACGGAGTCTACAACCCACACAAGTGGCTCAGGTATTGCAGCTTATCCAGGATGGCACATCAATGCGAGCTGTGGCAAGAAGGTTTGCTGTGTCTGTCAGCGTAGTGTCCAGAGCATGGAGACAGGCCAGTACATCAGGAGACGTGGAGGAGGCCGTAGGAGGGCAACAACCCAGCAGCAGGACCGCTACCTCCGCCTTTGTGCAAGGAGGAACAGGAGGAGCACTGCCAGAGCCCTGCAAAATGACCTCCAGCAGGCCACAAATGTGCATGTGTCTGCTCAAACGGTCAGAAACAGACTCCATGAGGGTGATATGAAGGCCCAACGTCCACAGGTGGGGGTTGTGCTTACAGCCCAACACCGTGCAGGACGTTTGGCATTTGCCAGAAAACACCAAGATTGGCAAATTCGCCACTGGCGCCCTGTGCTCTTCACAGATGAAAGCAGGTTCACACTGAGCACATGTGACAGACGTGACAGAGTCTGGAGACGCCATGGAGAACGTTCTGCTGCCTGCAACATCCTCCAGCATGACCGGTTTGGCATTAGGTCAGTAATGGTGTGGGGTGGCATTTCTTTGGAGGGCCGCACAGCCCTCCATGTGCTCGCCAGAGGTAGCCTGACTGCCATTAGGTACCGAGATGAGATCCTCAGACCCCTTGTGAGACCATATGCTGGTGCGGTTGGCCCTGGGTTCCTCCTAATGCAAGACAATGCTAGACCTCATGTGGCTGGAGGGTGTCAGCAGTTCCTGCAAGACGAAGGCATTGATGCTATGGACTGGCCAGCCCGGTCCCCAGACTTGAATCTAATTGAGCACATCTGGGACATCATGTCTCGCTCTATCCACCAACGTCACGTTGCACCACAGACTGTCCAGGAGTTGGCAGATGCTTTAGTCCAGGTCTGGGAGGAGATCCCTCAGGAGACCGTCCGCCACCTCATCAGGAGCATGCACAGGCGTTGTAGGGAGGTCATACAGGCACGTGGAGGCCACACACACTACTGAGCCTCATTTTGACTTGTTTTAAGGACATTACATCAAAGTTGGATCAGCCTGTAGTGTGTTTTTCCACTTTAATTTTGAGGGTGACTCCAAATCCAGACCTCCATGGGTTAAAAAATTTGATTTCCATATTTTTTTTGTGTGATTTTGTTGTCAGCACATTCAACTATGTAAAGAACAAAGTATTTCAGAAGAATATTTAATTAATTCAGATCTAGGATGTGTTATTTTTGTGTTCCCTTTATTTTTTTGAGCAGTGTATATATAAATTTCAGTTTAGATTCTTGCACGAACGCACCATCTGTGTACGTGCATTTTGCAACCACTGAGCACCGATCAGTAGTGTCCATGACTGGTTGTGTGTGCTCACTTTGCACTGCAAGTTTTTTTTTTGTGCAGAAAATTTTTTAGTATTTTTTTTCTCCTAAATTTTATTTTACATTTATTACATACACACCCCTCACACTAAATAAAGGTTTACACATTTCACACGTCAGACCCCAATAAAATAAAAAATGGCCAGTCCACCCCAATGAGTATACTCAGCTGAAGAGGCATACGCCATTCTTGCCTCCTATGCCAGTGAGGGAGAAGAGGATGCCACTTTCCTCTATTCATCATCATCATCATCATCCGCTGATGAGGGACCCTCTAGAAGGGTAGCAGCAGAGGCAACCCCCCAAAGTGAGCCCACATGGACCCCACTCCCTGACAATTATCAGCCCCAAATTCCTGAGTTTGTGGGCAACTCAGGAATCCAGATAGATTGTGCGGGCTTCACAGAAATTGTTTTTTTTTAGATATTTTTCTCTGAAGATTTAATATTTCGATGGTAACCCAAAAAATGTATTTCCCAAAACCCCACAATGCCATATGCTAGACCTGAAGGTTGGAATGTAAATGCAGCAGAGATGATGACCTTTTGGGGGCTCTTGCTGCATATGGGCGTTGTTAAAAAAAAACAAAGATTAATCAGTATTTGAGTGCGGATGTCTTGTACTATACTCCAATTTACAGTAATATCATGGCCTGTAATTGATTCCAATCAATATTAAAGTTTTTGCATTACAACGATAATGCACAATGATCACACCAGAATAACCCCGCATTTGACCGTCTGTTTAAAATTAGGCCCGTCCTTGACCACTATAACGCAAAGTTTTCAGTAGAGTACCCTTACTTTTCAAAGGGAGGGTAAGATTCCGCCAGTACCTGCCCAGCAAGCGGGCAAGGTATGGAATAAAACTGTATAAAATTAGTGAGAGTAGCTCACTAGAGGGACACACGGATTGAACCCCCAGAATACCCCCCGTCCTAGGAGTTAGTGGGAAGATAGTGTGGAACTTACTGCACCCACTGCTGGATAAGGGTTAACATCTATACGTGGATAATTACTACACAAGTCTACCACTGGCGTGCAGCACAGTACACAAAAATCAGAGACGCCTCCCTAGATCCCTGGTAGGGCAACCACTAAGAAAAGGAGACAGCCGTGATTTCCTCAATGAGAAAATGTTGGTTACGTACAAGGACAAGAGGGATGTCCTTTTGCTGACCACCATTCACAGTAACACTATCTCCCCTGCCCCTGTACCACTACCACTGTCCCCAAACCAGACTGCAATCTGGACTACAAAAGGCACATGGGCTGGGTTGATATTTCAGATCAAGTTCTGAAGCCCTACAGCGTCACACGAAAAGTGTGGTACAAAAAGCTGGCCGTGCACCTCGTACAGATGGCGCTCTACAATGCATACGTGCTATTTAGATCTAGAGGTCAGACAAGAACATTCCTACAATTTCAAGAGGTGGTGATAAAGGCCCTAATTCTTCCAAACCAAGCAATGGAGGGCCCCAGTACGTCTGCAAGTTACGATGCCCGAGTTGTACCAGGGCAACATTTCTTTGGTTAAGTCCCCCAAACAGCGAGGAAGAGAAAAACCCCCAAAAGATGCAGTGTGTGTTCCAAAAAGGGAATAAGGAAAGACACCATTTAACATTGCGAAACCTGTCCTGAAAAACCTGGCCTGTGCATCAAAGATTGTTTCAGAATCTACCACTCATCCATAGAGTATTAATTTAATTTCATCCTTGATGTACCTTGTAGTTTTACCACCTTATATTTCTGATTTAGCTTACATATCCACTTTTCAACAACCACTACATATTAATTTCTGTGAAACACCTGTTAGGACAAAAGTGCCCATTCCAACCCTTAAAATGTTCGTACGGGGGTACTCTTTCCAAAACGGGGTCACTTCTTGGGGTTTTTAATTTCTGGGGACCTCAGAAATGTTTTAACATGCGACATGGCACCTAAATTCCATGGCTGTTTATTCAAGCCTGCAAAAAAACATATTTTGCACTTTGCCTATAGAGCCCTGCTGTGCGCCCATACAGCATGCTACAAGCACATATAGGGTGTTTCCTGAATGGGGAGAAAATGGGGAACATATACTGGGGTGCATTTTCTCCTTTAACCCCTTGTGAAAGTGAAAACTTGGGGTCTGCTAGTTTTTTTGTTTTTCACAAATGTGTGCTTTGAAATCCTTTAACAAGTGTTTCTGCCCTCTGTGAGACACCCGTTTGCTGAAAAGTACCCTTTCTACCACTTAAAATGTTCGTACAGGGGTGTTCTTTCCAAAATAGGGTCACTTCTTGGGGTTTTTAATTTCTGGGGACCTCAGGAAATGTTTTAATGCGACATGACGGCCATACTGGACTTAGTATTAAGCAATAGACCTGACAGAACAACAGATGTGCAGGTCGGGGGACACCTGGGAAATAGTGACCATAAAGTAATAACCTTCCAATTGTCATTCAAAGGAGTGTTTCTTCAGAGAGTAACAAAAATACCAAACTTCAAAAAAGCTAAATTGAGCCAACTAAGAGAGGCTATAGCCCTAACTAACTGGGACAAAGTCCTCAAAAATAAAAAATACAGCCACAAAATTGGATATTTTTAAAAGCCATCCTAAAATCTAATTGTGAGCGGTACATACCTTATGGGAATAAAAGATTAACCCCTTAGTGACCACCCATACGTGTTTTTACGGCGGTCACTAAGGGGCCTTAGGCTGGGCCGCCGCGTTTTTACGGCGGCCCAGTCTAAGCGCTGCACGGCTCCCCCGTGCAGCGGGGAGCGCGGACCTGGCTCTCACATGAGAGCAGGGTCCCTGCTCTAACAGCCCGGACCGGCAGTAGTGCCGATCCGTGCTGTTTAACCCTTTACATGCCGGGCGCAATGGCGCCCGCTGCATGTAAAGTGGTGACAGAGGGAGCGGTCTCCCTCTGTCTCCCATCAGCACCCCAAAAATGCGATCGCGGGGTGCTGATGTGTTGGGAAGCTTACCTTGCTTCCGATCAGGGCCCCGAGCCTGTCTTCTGTTACCTCCAGCAGGCTGTGCCTCTCTGGCGCAGCCTGCTGGTCAATGTTTGAATAGCATGCTATTGAAATGCAATGCATTATAGAGATAATGCATTACATTTTAAAAGCAATCAAAATACTGTATATTATAGTCCCCTTGTGGGACTATTAAGTAGTAAAAAAAATAGAAAAAAAATACACATTTATTAAATTAAAAAAATATGCTATTTTTTTCCATTGAAAAAGCGCTTTTCAATGAAAAAAATTGCAAAAAGAAAATATCCCCCATATGTTTGGTATTGCCGCGTCTGTACCGACCGGGACTACATAAATATTACATAAATTATCCCCTATGGTGAACGCCGTAAAAAAAAAAAAAGACTGAATTTTGAATTTATTCTTAGTTTCCACCGAAAAAAACGTAATAACAAGCGATCAAAAAGCAGCATTTACTCCAAAATCATACCAATGAAAAATACAAGTCGTCTTTCAAAAATCAAGCCCTCACACAATTCCATATTAAAAAATTAAAAAAAGTTATGGGTCTTGTGAAGTGGCAATGCAAAATCTTTTTTTTGGTAATAAAAGGGGTTTTATTGCAAAAAAAGTAGTAAAACGTAAACAAAATTATAAGTATTTAGTATCACTGTAATCGTACTGACCCAGAGAATAAAGATATTATGTTATTTGTACCAAAAAATGAACGCCATAAAATTTATAATGTAAAAACGCAGTGGCAGTATTGCTATTTTTCCCCATCTCCCTCCCAGAAAGAGTTAATAAAA
The DNA here is from genome assembly GCF_905171765.1 of Bufo bufo. Classification (NCBI taxonomy): domain Eukaryota; kingdom Metazoa; phylum Chordata; class Amphibia; order Anura; family Bufonidae; genus Bufo; species Bufo bufo. Next base: position 103,970,043 of record NC_053395.1, on the reverse strand, counting down.
GTTAATCAGAAAGTTATGTGTACCCCAAAATGGCGCCATTAAAAACTACAACTTGTCCCGTAAAAAACAAGCCCTCATAAAGCTATATAGACGAAAAAATACAAAAGTTATAGCTCTTGGAACGAGACCATGAAAAAAGGAAGAAAAACGCTTAGTCATAAAGGCCCAAACAGGCTTGGTCACTAAGGGGTTAAGGAACGAAAAAAACAATGTGGATAAATAGAAATGTAAAGAAAGCAATAAATGACAAAAAGAAAGCATTTAAAACACTAAAGGGTAGCACGGAAGCACTGAAAAACTATAAGGAAAAAAATATAATATGTAAAAAACAAATAAAAGCGGCCAAACTAGAGACCGAGAGATTAATTGCCAAAGAGAGCAAAACTAACCCTAAAATGTTCTTCAATTATATAAATGGTAAAAAGTATAAATCTGAAGGTGTCAAACCTTTACAAAGCAATGAGTGGGGAGTTGCAGAGAGCGATGAGGAGAAAGTAAAGCTATTAAATATTTTTTTCTCCACTGTATTCACTAAGGAAAATATAAACTGTCAGATGAAATGCAGAATGTAAAAGTACATTCCCCATTAAAAGTGCCCTGTCTGACCAGGGAAGAAGTACAGCGGCGTCTTAAAAAGATTAAAATAGACAAGACCGGATGGCATACACTCCCATATCCTAAGGGAATTAAAGGGGTTATCCCATCATAATGATCACTGTTAAATCTGTTAATGATTTGACAGTGATCATTTTTGTAAATATACTTTATTAACAAATTCCCACCGATTAGGAGAAAATTCATCCCCACTTACCTTATTGTTGTGACTCGGTCTCCCCTGGTTACGACCACCGCTCTTCCGCAAAATCCCGATGGTCGCGCTTGCCCAGAAGACTTCTTCTTTTCTCCCGGCCGGGCCACTCGCTGTCCTGAACGCGCACGCTGCCGCGCATGCGCGACGGTGACTTCTTCCCGGCCAGAATAGTACAGAGCTGCGAACGCGCACGCCGGCTCTGTACTATACTGGCCAGAAATAAGTCACATTGCGCATGCGCGGCAGCGTGCGCGTTCAGTCCAGCGCGCGGCCCGGCCGGGAGAAGACTTCAATCAAGATGAAGCCCGCCCCCAGCCAGAATCCAGGAAGTGAACGCGCGGTGGCAGCAGGTAAGTAGGAAACTGCTAAGTGGGATAACCCCTTTAAGTAATGTCATAGCCAGACCCTTATTTCTGAAATTTTAGGACTCTATACTGACGGAGTGTTCCACAGGATTGGTGCATAGCAAATGTTGTGCCAATATTCAAAAAGGATCCAAAAACAGAGCCCAGAAACTATAGGCCGGTAAGTTTAACATCTGTCGAGGGTAAACTGTTTGATAGTGATGAGCGAGCACCAAAGTTTTCGGTTCTAACACATCGCGATATTCGTGCGCTCGGCCGAGCACCCGAGTATAATGGAAGTCAATGTGAGACAACCAGGCACCCCCTGCTTGGATGAGGGGAGGGTGCCTGGACTAGGGTTGGGCGATATACCGGTATCACGATATACCGCGGTATTAAACATAGAAAATAATATACCATGTCAGCGATATACCGGTATCACGATATACCGCGGTATTAAACATAGAAAATAATATACCATGTCAGCACAATTTACAACTATTGGGTGTCCAAGTTGGACACGTGGCACAAACTTGCACTCTATGCCTCAGAGGTGCTGGGATGCCCTGCCGACAGCGTTTTGTCAGAGCGGGTATATAGTGTTGCTGGGGGCATAATAACTGATAAGCGCATCAGTCTGTCAAATGAAAATGCTGACAGGTTGACTCTTAAAAAAATGAACAAGGCCTGGATTGCCGCTGACTTCTCTACTTCACCAGAGGAAAGCGGGTGAACAACAAGGCACTTTAAATGTGTTGTTTGTAAAGTACTGAATACACTGTATTCACATGCACCTCTGCCACCACCAAAAAGGTTATATGGTTCAATCTTCCTTTTCTCGTCCTTCTCCTCCTCCTCCTCCTACTCCTCCTCTTCCTCCTCCATCATATCAACATGCTTTTTAGGCTGCCCTCGCTCATAATGTTTTATAGGGTCAGCGAAACCCTTGCACAGGTTCCAGGGGAAGACACTCAGAGCCAACTCTGTTGGCAACCTTACTCTTGAAAAAGTATACGGTGCACCAATATGCCTTACAGTTTTCCTGCCATTCATCAGCGTCGGGTACGCCATGAATGGCACAGGCAGCACATTGACTGTAGGCAGGCCACTATAGCTAAATAATAAGGAACATGGAAGATATACTATATTGGACTGTAGTATTCAAGATAAATGATCGTGTGGGCACTTTGCGATAAATAAGTGTGTTTGTGGTTGCAGTTTGGCCAATCAGTCTCTAAAAGGTTCGCCATCGCCTTCACTGCTTTAGAGGGTTAGCGCACCTGGAGGCCCTCATCTACATTATTTTACTCTGTTTCATTGAGCCCAGGGCCACAGCCTCTGCGTGAACCATCAGCATCACGGCCACTTCAACGTCCCATACTGGCCGCCTTCTTAATATGAAATGTTATATATGCTTAAAAGTATCTAACACCTACAGTATTGTAGGATATGTACGTATACGCGCCAATCAATTAAAACAGGTATTTTGGATGCGCATACTTTACACAGGGGATGTAGCTCTGATAATGTCACCGACTACCATACACCGTCGGCGGATGAAGTACAGTATATGTTAGTAATATGTATGAAATGCACAAAGTAGATGTGGCACAAATATTTTACTTCTCACAAAAATACACTGTTTTCACATGTTGTACTGTATTTGAAACAGAGAGCCACGCGCTATATAACGGTTGTGGCCTAAATTCACACACAGATGAAACCCACACTAGGGATTTTTGTCCCAAATAGAAAGAATTCTATGCTGAATTACTGTATATATGGTTGCTGCCTAAATTCACGCACAGTTGTGACCAAATCTAATGAAATTTGTCCCAAATAGAAATAAATATATGCTAAATTACTGTATATAACTGTTGCGGCCTAAATTCACACACAGATGAAACCCAAACTAGGGATTTTTGTCCCAAATAGAAATAATTCTCTGCTGTATTACTGTATATATGGTTGCAGCCTAAATTCACGCACAGTTGTGACCCAAACTAGGGATATTTGTCCCAAATAGAAAGAATTCTCTGCTGAATTACTGTATATATGGTTGTGGACTAAATTCATGCACAGATGTGACCCAAAATATGGAAATTTGTCCCAAATAGAAAGAATTCTTTGCTGAATTATTGTATAAAATTGTTTGAGGCCTAAATTCACACAAAGATGAAACCCACACTAGGGATTTTTGCCCCAAATAGAAAGAATTCTCTGCTGAATTACTGTATATACGGTTGCGGACTAAATGCAGACACAGATTTGACCCAAACTAGTAAAATTTGTCCCAAATAGAAATTATTCTAGGCTGGAATACTGTATATAACATTTGTGGATTGAGAGCGCACACAGATGTGGCACAAATTAGGTTCATTTCACCAGAAAAATCAATTTCTATGATGGAGTGGTGTATATCTCACTAGCACACTCTAGTGAATAAGCCCCTTTTTAGAATTTCTGCTAAACACGCTGCTTTCTGATGGTGTACTGTAGATCTCACTGATATGTAATATTTCTTTCTTTTGAAAGCTTTTTGGTACTGAACACAGCGATTTTTCAGCCCTGCACTATCTGTCCCTTCCTGCAGACGCCAGTCCCTAATACTGCTGAATTTAACCCCTTAAGGACACAGCCTTTTTACACCTTAGGACCAGGCCATTTTTTGAAAATCTGACCAGAGTCCCTTTAAGTGCTGATAACTTTAAAACGCTTTGACTTATCCAGGCCGTTCTGAGATTGTTTTTTCGTCACATATTGTACTTCATGACACTGGTAAAATGGAGTCAAAAAAAGAATTTTTTTTGCACCAAAAAATACCTAATTTAACAAAAATTTGGAAAAATTTGCAAATTTCAAAGTTTCAGTTTCTCTACTTCTGTAATACCCCCAAAAATTGTGATGACTTTACATTCCCCATATGTCTACTTCATGTTTGAATTGTTTTGGGAATGATATTTTATTTTTTGGGGATGTTATAAGGCTTAGAAGTTTAGAAGCAAATCTTGAAATTTTTCAGAAATTTACAAAAACTCAATTTTTAGGGACCAGTTCAGGTCTCAAGTCACTTTGCGAGGCTTACATTATAGAAACCACCCCAAAATGACCCCATCTAAGAAACTACACCCCTCAAGGTATTCAAAACTGATTTTGCATACGTTGTTAACCCTTTAGGTGTTGCACAAGAGTTATTGGCAAATGGGGAGGAAATTTGAGAATTTCATTTTTTTGTCTAATTTTTCATTTTAACCCATTTTTTCCACTAACAAACCAAGGGTTAACAGCCAAACAAGACTGTATCTTTATTGCCCTGACTCTGCCGTTTACAGAAACACCCAATATGTGGCCGTAAACTACTGTACGGCCACACAGCGGGGCGTAGAGGGAAAGGTGCGCCGTATGGTTTTTGGAAGGCTGATTTTTATGGACTGGTTTATTTACACCATGTCCCATTTGAAGCCCCCTGATGCACCCCTAGAGGAGAAACTCCCTAAAAGTGACCCCATCTAAGAAACTACACCCCTCAAGGTATTCAAGGTATTCAAAAATGATTTTACAAACTTTGTTAACCCTTTAGGTGTTGCACAAGATTTAATGGAAAATAGAGATTTCAAAATTTCACTTTTTTGGCAGATTTTCCATTTTAATATTTTTTTTCCAGTTACAAAGCAAGGGTTAACAGCCAAACAAAACTCATTATTTATGGCCCTAATTCTGTAGTTTACAGAAACACCCCATATGTGGTCGTAAACCTCTGTACGGGCACACGGCAGGGCGCAGAAGGAAAGGAACACCATATGGTTTTTGGAAGGCAGGTTTTGCTGGACTGTTTTTTTTTTACACCATGTCCCATTTGAAGCCCCCCTGATGCACCCCTAGAGTAGAAACTCCAAAAAAGTGACCCCATTTTAGAAACTACGGGATAGGGTGGCAGTTTTGTTGGTACTAGTTTAGGGTACATATGATTTTTGGTTGCTCTATATTACACTTTTTGTGCGGCAAGGTAACAAGAAATAGCTTTTTTGGCACCGTTTTTTTTTTTGTTATTTACAACATTCATCTGACAGGTTAGATCATGTGGTAATTTTATAGAGCAGGTTGTCACGGACGCGGCGATACCTAATATGTATACAATTTTTTTTATTTATGTAAGTTTTACACAATGATTTCATTTTTAAAACCAAAAAAATGTTTTAGTGTCTCCATAGTCTAAGAGCCATAGTTTTTTCAGTTTTTGGGCGATTATCTTAAGTAGGGTCTCATTTTTTTGCGGGATGAGATGACGGTTTGATTGGCATCTATTTTGGGGTGCATATGACTTTTTGATTGCTTGCTATTACACTTTTTGTGACGTAAGATGACAAAAAATGGCTTTTTTTACACCGTTTTTATTTTAATTTTTTTACGGTGGTCATCTGAGGGGTTAGATCATGTGATATTTTTATAGAGCCGGGCGATACGGACGCGGCGATACCTAATATGTATACTTTTTTTTTATTTATGTAAGTTTTACACAATGATTTCATTTTTGAAACAAAAAAAATGATGTTTTAGTGTCTCCATAGTCTAAGAGCCATAGTTTTTTCAGTTTTTGGGCGATTATCTTGGGTAGGGTATGATTTTTGCGGGATGAGATGACGGTTTGATTGTTACAATTTTGGCGTACATGCGACTTTTTTGATCACTTTTATTACCTTTTTTGGGAAGTAAGGTGGGCAAAATTTCAATTTCATCATAGTTTTTTATTTTTTATTTTTATGGTGTTCACCGTTCGGGTAAAGTAACATGACCGTTTTATAGATCAGGTCGTTACGGACGCGGCGATACCAAACATGTGTAGGGAATTTTATTTTTTTCATTTTTTATCAGTGATAAATGTGTTTTTTGATTTTTACTTTTTTTTCACTTTTATTCACTTTTTTTTTGACCCAGACCCACTTGGTTCTTGAAGATCCAGTGGGTCTGATGTCTGTATAATACAGTACAGAACAATATATATTGTACTGCACTGTATTTTACTTACACTGAACAGATCTATGCCTTTCAGCACAGATCTGTTCAGCACCATGGACAGCAGGACGCCTGAGAGGCGTCCTGTTGCCATGGGAACCTTCCCCGTCTGCTCAGAACTTCGCAGACGGGGAAGGGTAAGGAGGGGTTCTCTCGGGGGGCTGTCTGGGGGCTCTCTCCCTCTCCATCGGGGGGCTGCAAAGGCACAGCAGCCCCCCGATGGGAGAGGGAGGGAGCTCCCTGCGCTGTTAACCTTTTCCATACAGCGGTCCGTACGGTTAAACGGCTGGCACCCTGGTATACCCACTGAACACCAATGAATTTTCAAGGGGAGGCGGCCGCACCGCCCGCCTCCCGCACCGCCCACACCCCTCCCCCTGCACCTCCCGCCACCATAAAAATCATTCGGGGGTGCAGGGGGGGGGGGGGGGGAATAAAACTTTTTTTTAGGCATATAAAGTTTCTGATGGACCAGAAACTGCAGAAATCGCAGCAAACCGCAGGTCTGAATTGACCTGCGGTTTGCCGCGATCGCCGACATGGGGGGGTCACGGGACCCCCCCGCGCATTTAGCCTAGGTGCCTGCTCAATGATTTGAGCAGGCACCGGGTTCCGATCACTGCCGGCCGGGCGGCAGTGATCGGAACAACACATGACGTACCGGTACGTCATGTGTCCTTAAGTACCAGGACATCATGACGTACCGGTACGTCATGTGTCCTTAAGAGGTTAACCCTTGTTAAAAAATAAATGAAAAAATAAAAAATAAAAAAAATGGTGCACTGCTGTCAAACACACAGTTTAGTCCTGAAGAGGACTGTTTTGTCTTTCAAGAGCTTTTTGGGAGTTCAATCGTTGTAATTTCAGCAAACTGCTATATGTCCCTGCCTACTGTCGGCTCTCCCTGACGCTGAATGATCCGAGCGCGGGACATCGGCTCCTATATAAACTAGTACCACGTGTTCAGGGCAGCCAACCAGTGTAATGCTCATAGCTAACATGGCTATGGCATTACACTGGAGGGAATTACCTGAACGTTGATTGGATGCTTCAGGAGGCGCCAAACGTGCGGGGCGGAGACTCGAGCAATACGACGAGCACACGTGGTATTTGGCCGAGTACCACCACAAGCCGAGCATGGCGGTGCTCGAGCCGAACCGCTACTCGGCCGAGTATGATCGCTCATCACTACTGTTTGAAGGTTTTCTAAGAGATGCTATCTTGGAGTACCTCAATGAAAATAAGCAAATAATTCCATATCAGCATGGCTTCATGAGGGATTGGTCATGTCAAACTAATTTAATCAGTTTCTATGAGGAGGTAAGTTCTAGACTTGACAGCGGCGAATCAATGGATGTCGTATATTTGGACTTCTCCAAAGAATTTGACACTGTACCGCATAAAAGGTTAGTATATAAAATGAGAATGCTTGAACTGGGAGAAAATGTCTGTATGTGGGTAAATAACTGGCTCAGTAATAGAAAAGAGAGAGTGGTTATTAACGGTACTGTAACGGATCTCCTGGCACCTCGACTGGGTACCTCCGTTGATGGATCCTCCTAGTGCTTCCCGAGGACTCCAAGCACTCTGCTCGACACCGTAACCACCACAGGAACAAGAAACAGGAACAGCTCTTACAAGAGCTAGAGGTTATAGCCAGGGGAGTATACAGCGTATAGTAATCCCCACACACATGAGACGAGGCTCTATGTTGAATGTAAAACAGGAACTCTTTATTGACCAACCAAACATTGTCTTTTATACACATTTTCCACCAAAGTTATCATCAGAGGACCTGATTGGGAACTTAGGACATAACATAGCAGCCAATCATTTACAGTTTTACAGTTTAAACACAAAACTCCCTTCCCTCTGTCTGTAACGCAATCAATAAAATACAATTGACATTGTCTTTGACGCAATCGACAAAATACAATTACCAAAACACAATGGGCTCTGCCTGTGATAAAATTACCAAACATAATGGGCTAACTAAGGCTACTTTCACACCTGCGTTAGGTGCGGATCCGTCTGGTATCTGCACAGACGGATCCGCACCTATAATGCAAACGCTTAGATCCGTTCAGAACGGATCCGTTTGCATTACCATGAACAAAAAAAAAAAAATATAATTTATTATTATTTTTTTTTTGTTCATGATAATGCAAACGGATCCGTTTTGACTTTACATTGAAAGTCAATGGGAGACGGATCCGTTTGAAAATTGAGCCATACTGTGTCAACTTCAAACGGATCCGTCCCCATTGACTTACATTGTAAGTCTGGACGGATCCGTTTGCCTCCGCACGGCCAGGCGGACATCTGAACGCTGCAAGCTGCGTTCAGGTGTCCGCCTGCTGAGCGGAGCGGAGGACAAACGGAGCCAGACTGATGCATTCTGAGCGGATCCGCATCCATTCAGAATGCATTAGGGCTGGACGGATCCGTTCGGGGCCGCTTGTGAGAGCCTTCAAACGGAACTCACAAGCGGAGCCCCGAACGCTAGTGTGAAAGTAGCCTTAATCACTCACAGGCAGAAAACACACATTTTTCCCAAAACACAGAAAACACCTCAAAACCCCACATATCCCCATAATTTATACATCCATGGATAGTTCTGATCTGGGTGAACAACATATCCAAAAATCACCCAGATCCGAGCAGGGGTTCCCGAAAAGTCACATTTGGCCGACCGCAAGCATGGCTTGTCTGCCCAAAACAGTTCCACAGATTTAGGCTGTGCGGCCGGTCTGTCTTCTCCTTCAAAGTTAGTATATGGGCCATAATCCTGAGGAAAGAGGCTGGCAAACAGGCCCCTCCAAAACCCAGTGGCGAGGTTATTTTCGCCACACATCTCCCCCTTCCAGGGAAGACTAACCAGACACCTGACCTCACGCCGGTAGGTACCTGAGATAGTCTGGCCACAACCAAGTACTGGACCTGTTGAATTTGGCAGCCTGTCTCTGTCCAGTGAGTCCACCAAGGTTATGTTGGTAACTGGTACTCCCGATCTCTGTGTTGCTCCCTGGCTTGGAGTGGAGGTTGCTTTGTGGGCAGGGATCAGCGATACTCTGCCCTGGTGCCAGCGCATCAGTTAGGCTAGTCTGTGGGGAGTCAGGCTCTGGACAAAAGGAAAGGGGAGGGCAGAGGCCAAATGCGCTCTGCCCAGATGCCAGCTTTTCCGCTGGGATGTGGTCAGGGAATCATACCCCGAGGACCTTGTTGCAGATCGGCTGTGGAGAGGAGAAATCGCTTACCTCCTCCTACTGGCATTCCTGCGGTGTTGGTGGGGGATCTGTACCGGCCGTCCAGCATCCCGGTAGGCCTGGTGCAGAGACCGCAGTCCCATCTGCACCATCGGAGTTAGGGGTGCTGTCCCCCTGTGGTTGGGAAGAGAGACCGGTTGTCATCTCTCCCTTTAAGGTAAGCTGCCGATGGGGAATGGAGACACTGCTCTCCTCTCCCTGCAAAACATACTGCCGCTGGGGAGCAGGACCGACTGTCCCTACTCCCTGAAACTCCGGCTGCCGTTGGGGAGTCAGACCGACTGTCTGGACTCCGGGTAATTCTGGCGGTAGTTGGATCTGGGCCGGCTGCCCAGCATCCCTGTAGTGACGGTGGAGAGACTTCGGTCCCATCTCTACCTGCCGTCGGGAGGTCTTCCCAGAACCAGTCAATGAAGTTCCCTAATTTGGGAGTTTGTAGGGAAGCAGGGGGTATCGCCGCCAAGTCTTCCCAGTTGTAGGGGGGAAGATCTGGCTCTGCTTGTCGGGTAGGTTGGGGATGAACGGAGCTAAGCAGGTGTTGGTAGGTCTGCTCTAGCTCCCACTCCCTTGTTACCAGGTGGGTCATGTCTTTGCTCACCTCCCATCCGTCAGCATAAACATGCATGCCCATCCGGTAGTCGTAGATGTCCCAAAACCTAGACTCCTCCGTGCTGCTGAGATCCATGTCCTCCTCCAAGGCCTCCCATAGTAACCCAGGTCCATTATAATCCTTCCCTTCAGGTAAGTCGTGCTCGGCCATCCAGGGGGAATGTTGAATGACATGCCACCTTAGGGCCTGGTAAGCGTCCTCTAGCCAAAGCTCCTTACATACCAGGCTCTGGAGCTCTGTTACCCACTCATCCAGAGGCTGCTCTCTCAAGAGACCCATCCGCATCGCCACACGCTTCTGTAGCCGCTGCTCATAACTGGGGAGACTCTCACCTCGCCGCCGCTGGGCATTTTCCAGGGCATCATACCAGACATCCTTACTGTCTGCATCCCTGTAGTCCGCGGCTGCCTCCTCCTCCTCGTTATGGAACGCTGTCCGAAGACTAGTTGATTCCATCCTGCTGTATCCCGGGGCGCTGTACGGATACTAGCGTTGCCCTTAATTTTGTAAATCCACTAACGGTGTCTCCAAGCTGCTTCTCCTCTCACTAGGACGCCATCCCACTGCTTGCCACCAATGTAACGGATCTCCTGGCACCCCGACTGGGTACCTCCGTTGATGGATGCTCCTAGTGCTTCCCGAGGACTCCAAGCACTCCGCTCGACACCGTAACCACCACAGGAACAAGGAACAGGAAGAGCTCTTACAAGAGCTAGGGGTTAAAGCCACATTTTCCACCAAGGTTACCACCCCAATGGACCTGGTTGGGAACTGAAGACATAACATAGCAGCCAATCATTTACAGTTTAAACACAAAACTCCCTTCCCTCTGTCTGTAAAGCAATCTACAAAATACAATGGGCATTGTCTTTAAAAACAATGAACAAAATACAATTACCAAAACACAATCGGCTCTGCCTGTGATACAATTACCAAACATAATGGGCTAACTTAATCACTTAATTAGTCAGACCACACATGGAGTACTGTGTACAGTTCTGGGCTCCAGTGAACAAGGCAGACATAGCAGAGCTGGAGAGGGTCCAGAGGAGGGCAACTAAAGTAATAACTGGAATGGGGCAACTACAGTACCCTGAAAGATTATCAAAATTAGGGTTATTCACGTTAGAAAAAAGACGACTGAGGGGAGCTCTAATTACTATGTATAAATATATCAGGGGTCAGTACAGAGATCTATCCCATCATCTCTTTATCCCCAGGACTGTGACTGTGACGAGGGGACATCCTCTGCGTTTGGAGGAAAGAAGGTTTGTACACAAACATAGAAAAGGATTATTTACGGTAAGAGTAGTGAGACTATGGAACTCTCTGCCTGAGGAGGTGGTGATGGTGAGTACAATAAAGGAATTCAAGAGGGGCCTGGATGTGTTTCTAGAGCGTAATAATATTACAGGCAATAGCTACTAGAGAGGGGTCGTTGATCCAGGGAGTTATTCTGATTGCCTGATTGGGGTCGGGAAGGAATTTTTTATTCCCCTAAAGTGAGGAAAATTGGCTTCTACCTCACAGGGTTTTTTTTTTGCCTTCCTCTGGATCAACTTGCAGGATAACAGGCCGAACTGGATGGACAAATGTCTTTTTTCGGCCTTATGTACTATGTTACTATGTTACTCACAGGCAGAAAACACACATTTTTCCCAAAACACAGAAAACACCTCAAAACCCCACATATCCCCATAATTTATACATCCATGGATAGCTCTGATCTGGGTGAACAACATATCCAAAAATCACCCAGATCCGAGCAGGGGTTCCCGAATTCCATGGAAGTCACATTTGGCCGACCCCACACACCAAAACACTGGGTAACACTGACATGGAAAAGGACCTAGGGATTTTGGCAAACCGCAAACTAATTATTATAACCGAAAAAACTATCAACAAAAATGAGAGAATCATGTGTGAGCGGAAACTCAATAAACCCAATAGACGAGAACACACATATACATGAACAACAAAAGTTTTTTATTAAATAGTCACATAAAGGACAACCAAATGGACAATAATAAACATAGTTGGTACATAGCAGTAATGTAGTGGCGCTACGAATCAGCGCCACACCAAGGTTACACTGGATCGCTGTACCCCCTTAATGCATTGTCAGGCCATTAGGAGGGGTGCATTAAGGGGGTACAGCGATCCGGTGTAACCTTGGTGTGGTGCTGATTCGTAGTGCCACTACATTACTGCTATGTACCAACTATATTTATTATTGTCTATTTGGTTGTCCTTTATGTGACTATTTAATAAAAAACTTTTGTTATTCATGTATATGTGTGTTCTCGTCTATTGGGTTTAAACAGCAAACTAAGCTGTAGAAACCAGTGTCAGGCAGCTGCTGCCAAGGCCAATAAGATAATGGGTTGCATCAAAAGGGGCATAGATGCCCGTGATGAGAACATAGTGCTACCACTTTAAAAATCATTAGTCAGACCACACATGGAGTAATGTGTACAGTTCTGGGTTCCTGTGAACAAGGCAGACAAAGCAGAGCTGGAGAGGGTTCAGAGGAGGGCAACTAAAGTAATAACTGGAATGGATGGACTACAGTACCCTGAAAGATTATCAAAATTGAGGTTATTCACTTTAGAAAAAAGACGACTGAGGGGAAATCTAATAACTATGTATAAATATATCAGGGATCTCTCAGAGATCTCTCTCATCATCTATTCATCCCCAGGACTGTGACTGTGACAAGGGGACATCCTCTGCGTCTGGAGGAAAGAAGATTTGTACACAAACATAGAAGAGGATTCTTTACGGTAAGAGCAGTGAGACTATGGAACTCTCTGCCTGAGGAGGTGGTGATGGTGATTTCACTAAAAGAGTTCAAGAGGGGCCTGGATGTATTTCTGGAGTGTAATAATATTACAGGTTATAACTACTAGAGATGGGTCGTTGATCCAGGGAGTTAGGCTACTTTTACACTTGCGTTCGGAGCGGATCAGTCTAGTGTCTGTACAGACGGATCCGCTCCTATAATGCAAACGCTTGCATCCGCACTGGCCACCAATGAGTTAAATACAGGGGAGGGAGGGAGGGGGGGGGCGCACTGGCCACCAATAAGTTAAATACAGGGGGGAGGGGGGTCTGCCCCCTGCTGCCTGGCAGTCATGTACACAGTTGTTTTAGTATATTCTAACTTGAAGCGTCCCCATCACCATGGGAACGCCTCTGTGTTAGAATATACTGTCGGATCTGAGTTTCACGATCTAACTCAAATCCGATGGTATATTCTAACATAGAGGCGTTCCCATGGTGATGGGGACGCTTCAAGTTAAAATATACCATCGGATTGGAGAAAACTCAGATCTGATGGTATATTAATAGGGACTCCTGACTTTACATAGAAAGTCAATGGGGGACGGATCCGTTTGCAATTGCACCATATTGTGTCAACGTCAAACGGATCCGTCCCCATTGACTTGCATTGTAAGTCTGGACGGATCCGTTTGGCTCCGCGCGGCCAGGCGGACACCAAAACGCTGCGTTCGGGTGTCCGCCTGCTGAGCGGAACGGAGGCCAAACGGTGCCAAACTGATGCATTCTGAGCGGATCCGTTCGGGGCCGCTTGTGAGAGCCTTCAAACGGAACTTACAAGCGGAAGCCCGAACGCAAGAGTGAAAGTAGCCTTATTCTGATTGCCTGATTGGAGTCGGGAAGGATTTTTTTTTCACCTTAAGTGGGGAAAATTGGCTTCTACCTCCCGTTTTTTTTTTGGTTTTTTTTGCCTTCCTCTGGATCAACTTGCAGGATAACAGACTGAACTGGATGGACAGATGTCATTTTTCGGCCTTATAAACGATGTTACTATGTTACATGGCACATAAACTCCATGTTTGCCAATTCAGGCCAGCCAAATTCACATTTAGCAGTTTGCCTGCTGTGCACCCATACAGCAGGCTGAAAGCACATATCGGGTGTTTCCTGAATGGTGAGAAAATGTGGATCATATACTGGGGTGCATTTTCTCCTTTAACCCCTTGTGAAAGTGAAAAATTTGCGTCTGCTAGTAATTGTTCATTTTCAGAAATGTGTGCTTTGAAATCCTTTAACAAGTGTTTCTGCCTTCTGTGAGATACATACCTATTTGCTGAAAAGTACCCTTTCTACCACTTAAAATGTTTGTACGGGGGTGCTCTTTCCAAAATGGGGTCACTTCTTGGGGTTTTTAATTCCTGGGGACCTCAAGAATCTTTTAAATGCTACATGGCACCTAAAATCAATGTCTGCCAATACAGGTCAGCAAAATCCATATTTTGCTGTTCGACTCTAGAGCCCTGCTGAGAGCCCAAACATCAAATTTTGAGCACATATAGGGTGTTGCCGTATTCGGGGGAAATGGGGAAAAAAATGTGGGGTGCATTTAGTCCTGTAACTCCTTGTGAAAGTGAAAAATGTGGGTGTGCTCACTACACACCTTGAAATATTCCTTGAGGGGTGTAGTTTCCAGAATTGGGTAAATTTTGGGGGGTTTCCACTGTAGGGCCACCTCTGGGTGTCTTCATATGTGACATAGCTCCAAATTACCATTCCAGCTAAATCCGCTTTCCAAAAGTCATATGGTGCTCCTTCAACTCTGAAGCCTGCTGTGCGGCCATACATCATTTTTTGAGCACATATGGGGTGTAGCCATATTCGGGGGCAAATTAAGAACAAAATGTGGGGTGCATTTTGTCCTGTTACCCCTTGTGAATGTGAAAAATGTGGGCTTAAAGCAACTTTTTCTGCTGTATTGGTCGGCCAGTCAGTAGGCTGGACTTTGAACTGTTTAAATAATTAGAATTTTTGTGGGCGCCTCACGGCCCTAGTGCTGGAGGCGCTGTCCATGCAAGTGAGATGGCAAGCGCGATGTTGCTATATTAGTTATGTGCTAGATCTCCAGCTATCTTATATGTCACGGCTCCTGATGGCACATCGTGTGATGGAGAAACACGTCAAGCCTGTGTAGTGTAGGAAGATAAATAATTTATTAGCAGAGCACTTAAGCAACTATGTCTCTATAGTGTGCCTGTGAGAGACACTTGCATTTAGTCACATTCCTTAGCTGTTCAGCTTACAGCACGAGTGAGGGAAGTGCTTGTAACGACTCCCAAGTAATGAAGAGGGAGCTGTTACTTAGTTTCAGTATGTGCCTCTCGTTTTCATATTTTGTTCATTACTGGATGGGACGTTGCTACCTAGTAAAGGGAGGGGCAAGCATCTATATCCTATCCAGGCATTTTTGATGCCCAGTCTGACCACCTACTTCCTCAAACAATATTCCTTTCTCTTGCCCATTTAATTTATGTAATGTGAAATAAAGACTTTTTTGTTTTCTTTTTAGTGTCTACAATTACCACTGTGAGTTTGATTAATATTTTTTCTGAAGCAAACTCACTTAGTATCCCAAGCTGTAAAGTATTTGATTATCCTAGCCCATTGCAGAAATAAACTCTCTGAACAGTATCAATTACTTGTAGTGCATATTAATTAAATTAACCCATGGTTTGTTTTAAGTCACGGGTAACTCACATATGAATCAAGTCTCCTCGCTATGAATAAAAAATACACCTAGTCGACTACACTGTTACTATATGCTGTATTCCT